>NC_136061.1:244570643-245023235 GCF_964261635.1 Lissotriton helveticus | reverse complement strand
GGTGGCTCGGCTCTCCCTGGACTACAGTGCCATGGGCATCAACTCCATCCCCAGATTGTTTTTAGCCATTGTGGCGAAGATGGAGTGTAACAGCGTGAGTGATGACCATGCTAAGAGTAAGTGTAAGTGCTACAGCCGCTACAGGCGCCGGGGAGGAGGGCGGGCGATATGAATGTCAGCAGCCCTACATGCCAAGAACAGATGCATACTGGTAAGTAGCATATTCAGTTTGAGGCATGTGGGCTGCTGAATTCATATCTATAGCATAGAATATATAGCAGTCCCTCCATTAGCGGCGGCCGCCTGTGCCAGCTGCAGCAGTTTGAAAAAGTGTTTTTAGAACAGCCTGCCCTACAGCTGCTAGGAGTGCATATCTACACAGTAGTGTTTTGTAAATGTGTGTGGGGTAGACCATGTGGCTGCTCTACAAATGTCTTCTAAAGGGATATTTCCAAGGAAAGCCATGGAGGCCCCCAACTTGCGGGTGGAGTGGGCTCTTGGGGGGATTGTTAAAGTGCGCTTAGCTTTTTGATAGCAAATCTGAATACACTTAACGATCCACCTGGCTATACCTGCTTTGGAAATGGGATTGCCTTTGTGTTGTGCGGAAAAGGCAACAAAGAGTTGTTTCGTCTTCCTAAAATCCTTGGTCCTATCAATGTAATACATCAAAGCTCTTTTGACGTCAAGAGTGTGGAGCATTCGCTCTGCCACTGTCTCAGGATTTTGGAAGAACACAGGCAGTTCAATAGTCTGATTGATATGGAACTGCGAAACCACCTTTGGAAGAAATTTAGGGTTAGTGCGCAGCACCACCCGGTTGGAGTGAATTTGTATGGATGGCTCTTGTACAGATAGTGCCTGGAGCTCACTAACACGTCGCAGTGACGTAATGGCTATCAGGAAAGCCACTTTCCATGTTAAGAACTGAATCTCGCATGAATGCAGAGGCTCAAAAGGTGGACCCATTAGTCGGGTGAGGACCACATTAAGATTCCATTCAGGAGCAGGTGGGGTCCTGGGAGGAATGACTCGTTTGAGTCCCTCTAGTAAGGCTTTAATGGCAGGCACTCTGAAAAGGGAGAGATGCTGCCTGTTTTGGAGATAAGCCGCTATGACGGATAAATGTATGCGAATGGAAGCATATGCCAGATTGCATTTGTAAAGATGTAACAGATAACAAATGATGTTGTGCGTGGACGCGTCAAGCGGGTTTATGTTGTGGTCCACGCAATAAATGACAAACCGCTTCCATTTAGCTGCATAGCATGCTCTGGTGGTGGGCTTTCTTGCCTCCCGTATGATATCCATGCAGTCTGGAGGCAAGTTGAGGTAGCCAAACTCTAAGACCTCAGGAGCCAGATCGCCAGGTTGAGCTGTTGCGGATCTGGGTGCTGAATGTCGCCATGGCTCTGCGTCAAAAGTCTGGGTGTGAGGTGCAGTCTTTGATGCGGTACCACGGAAAGTTCTAGAAACGTGGTGTACCATGGTTGGCGTGCCCACGTTGGAGCAACTAGGATGAGCGTCATCGAGTGTTACTTTAGCTTTCGTGCCACCAGCGGCATTAGAGGTGCTGGGGGAAGAGCGTACGCAAATTTGCCTGACCAGTTCATCCATATCGCATTGCCTTGCGACTGTGGGTGCGGGAACCTGGAGGCAAAGCTTTGGCATTTGGCATTTTCCCTTGTGGCGAACAGGTCTATCTCTGGATGACCCCATTGCTGGAAGTACGGGCGGAGCACTGATGGATGTAGCTCCCACTTGTGCATTTGGTGGCTGTACCTACTGAGCAGATCCGCCATCTGATTGTCCTTGCCGGGTAGGTGTTCCGCCATGAGGAAGATGTTCCTCTGAATGGCCCACTTCCACATGCTCTGAGCCAGATGAAACAACTGTGGAGAGTGTGTACCTCCCTGCTTCTGAATGTAGTACATGGCCGTCATGTTGTCCGTCCGGATCAACACGACCTTGTTGCACAGATGTACCTTGAATGCCCTCATTGCCATGAAGATTGCCATCAGCTCTAGGTGGTTGATGTGCATCTTCTTTTGCTGCGTTGTCCATAGACCCTGCACTGTGTAGTGGAGTACATGAGCTCCCCAACCCTGGAGAGATGCGTCCGTCGTTAGGATGATCTGTGGCACAGGCTCCCGGAACGGTCGTCCCTTGCAAAGGTTGTGTGGATTCCACCAATGCAGAGAGTTGTATGCACGACCGGTCACCAACACTAGGTCTTTTAACTGTCCGTGAGCCTGATTCCACTGACGTGCTAAGCACTCTTAAGGCGGACGCATATTTAGTCTCGCGTGCGGGACTATGAAGATGCAGGAGGCCATCATGCCTATCAACTGCATGAACACTCGTGCTGGAAGCGAGTGTTGCGGTCTGAATTTCTGTATCAGCAATTGAATGCTGTTGATCCTCACTGAATTTGGCTGCGCCGTGGCTGCCAGAGTGTTTATTGTCGCGCCTAGATACTGCCTCACATGGGCGGGCTGAAGGTGCGACTTTGGATAATTCAGTGAGAATCCCAGATCGTGAAGAAGGTGAATGGTGTGGGACATGTTGGCAGCGCACTGCTGGGCCGACTTTGCTTGGACAAGCCAGTCGTCCAAATAAGGGTAGACGTGCACGTTTTGTCTCCGGAGGTGCGCAGCCACTGTCGCCAGGCACTTTGTGAACACCCTGGGCGCTGTGGTCACTCCGAAAGGGAGGACTTTGAACTGGTAATGCTGATTCTGAATGGTGAATCTGAGGTATTTTCTGTGTGACGGATGTAGTGGAATGTGAAAATATGCATCTTTTAGATCTAATGTTGCGAGTAAATCCCCTTGATTGAGCAACGGAAGAACCTGCTGCAGTGTGAGCATATGAAAGTGTTCTGATAGAATGTACTGGTTTAGGGGACTGAGGTCCAGTATGGGTCTGAGGGACCCGTCTTTCTTTGGGATCAAGAAGTACAGGGAGTACACTCCTGTGCCTCTTTGTTTCACTGGTACGAGTTCGATTGCCCCTTTTTGCAGCATGACGAGCACCTCTCGCTGTAATAAGTGCAAATGCTCTGTGGACATAGGAGGGTGTTTTGGGGGTATGTTGGGTGGAGTGGATGTTAACTCCAGACAATAACCGTACTGGATAAGCTGACCCACCTGTCTGTGGTGATGGATTTCCAGACTGGCAGGAACTGTTGGAGTCTCCCCCCGACTGGTGTTGTATGGTCGGGGGGCAGTGACAAGGAGTCATTGTTTGTTGGCGGCAGAGGATCGGGAGCTGTTGTTTCCACGACATCTGCCTTTGGCGCTGTTTCCGCGATAGCCACCTCTACTTTGCTTGTTGTATGAGGTTTGTGTTCCACTCTTAGTGTACTGTGTTTGCTGGGACAGCTGGCCTCTGGAAACACCTCTATTGCTTGAGCGACGAAAAGAACTACCCCTGAACTGCTGGGACTGGAGAGCCCCCATAGACTTTGCAGTCTCGGTGTCTTTTTTGATTTTATCGAGGGTGGTGTCCACCTCAGGTCCAAATAAGTGATCAGGGTTTACAGGCTGATTTAGGATGGTGGTTTGTATCTCCGGCTTGAACCCGGAGATTCTGATCCAGGCCTGACGCATGTGTTGATGGCCCTGGCCGCGGTGTCCGCCGCGTCCAGTGCACACTTAATAGAAGCATTGGAGATGAGTTTCCCTTCTTGAATGAGCATCTCTGCTGCCTCCTTATATTCATCTGGCAAGTGTTGTAACAGGGTTTCAAGGGTATCGTAATGTGCCCTGTCATATCTGGCCAAGAGTGCCTGAGTGTTAGAAATGCGCCAGATATTGGCTGCTTGAGCCGCCACCCTCTTCCCTGATGTTTCTAGCACTTTAGATTACTTGTCAGGGGGAGGAGCATCACCAGTAGTCTGTGAATTTGCCCTCTTCCGGGCATTAGAAACAACTAGAGAGTCCAACGGCAACTGGCCCTTGATGTAGGTAGGGTCGCCAGGCGCCGGCTTGTACTTTTTTTCAATTCTTGGGTTTATAACCCTGGCACGTGTGCGTTCTTTAAAAATGTCTGCAGCATGCTTCAGGACCCCCTTCAACATAGGTAGAGTCTTTATGGTCTTTTCAGAGGTGGAAAAGGTGTCAAACAGAAAGTCCACTTCAATAGGGTCAGCATGGAACTGGACGTCATGATTTTTGGCTGCCCTCTCAATAAGCGCATTAAATGCAGCAGAGTCCTCAGTAGGTGAGGGTTTGACAGTATACACTTGAGTGTCTGGGGCAGTTTGTGGATCCCCTGGGTCCGCAGCATCTGCCCATTTATCATGTTGATCTTCAGGATCAGTGTCGGCAGGGTAGTTGTACTCATCATAGTCACCTTCCCCAGCCTCCACATCTGAGTAAGTGGGCGAGATTGGGGCAGTGTCCTGACCACGTGGAGTTATTAGTTCAACAAGAACGGGGGACTCCGTGGAATCCTTCTTCTTCTTTAAAGGAATTGTGTAGGACTCCAAAGGCTGTGCTGGTCTGATCTTTCGCTTGTAAATGGAAAGTTTACCGGTGTCGGCGTCGATAAATTGTTCCGACTGCTCCTCCAGCAGGGGTTGTTGATGCTTTGTGCCTACAACTGCAGGGGTAGGCTTCGGCCCCGTGGTCACCTTCATGGACGCCTCGATGACCTTTTTGGGTGCGAACGCCTTCGGCGCCACTTTCGGCGGCAGCGTGAACTGAATCGGCGCCGTCGACTTTTGCGGTTTGGCGGCAGGCTTCGGCGTGGAAGGATCCTTCGGATCGACAGCGGAAGCCTTGTCTTTGATGCGTTTTAATGAGTCCGACACCTGCTTTGTGAAGGATTCGGACGGCTGCGTCGACTCGACAGGTGCCTGCGAGCCACCACCATGCGCGGACTCGAGGGTCGCAGTACTTTTGGCCTTTTCTGGCCGACGCGCAGGATCGACAACCTTTGTAGTTCCGAGTCCTTTGTCTGTGTCGATGGCCCTCGGCGCCGAAGTCTTCGGGTCGACGACCATGACAAGCGCTTTTGGTGTCCCATTCTTCGGCTCGACGCTCTTGAGCGACTTCACCGGCTCGACAACCTTCTTTGGCTTGGTATGCACTGACAGGTTAGAAGACGTGGAGCCGACCAGGGCGACAGGCGCTTTCTGTTTCGACGGCGCCTCTATTACTTTTGGTTTTGTCGAGACCGAAGCTTTCACTTTCGGTTTCGATTTGACCAATGGCGGCTCCGTAGAAGTGTCCGTAGCCGGGCCCGGAGGCGAGACCGTGGAACTCGGTGCAAGATCTTGGGTAAGGCCATGCGGCGATCCCTCGACCTGAGCCGTATATATAGTTTGAACGGGGCATAGCTCCTCGCTTGAGCTATCTTCCGTGGCCCCATAGGCCTGATCGTCGTCTCCTACCTCGTCGACGATTTCTTCTGCATCGAGCATTTCTACGTCTGCGTCGTAGTTGGAGTCGATCTCTGCCGCTGGATTGGAAATCGGCTCTTGATCTTCCTGCTTGTCTGCCTCTTCTCCTTCGGTATCGAAAATGTTCACCGGGTCAGGTGCCGTCTGCTGGGCCTCCTGGCGCGCCACGCGCCGAAGTCGAATCGTCTTCTTGGAGCGGAAACGAGAACAAGCCATACAGTTGGCTTCATCGTGATCCGGCGACAGGCACTTGTTGCACACCGGGTGGACGTCGATGTGGGGATACTTCGAGTTGCACACGGGGCACCTTTTGAACGGGCTCCGTTCCATGATGGTTCGTCGAATCAGTCTGGTTGCGTCGACTGGGCCTCGAGCACCGAAGAGCCACGCGACTCCTCAGGACATCCGACTTGGGAACTGAGCCGGAACAGAGCTGGGCATCGAACGCAAGACAATACCGACGATATAGGAAGGCCTTCGGCCCGAAAAGAAAGTTTCTATTGAATCCGAACTAGAGTGATCCAATATGCATCCGAACCCAATGGCGGAAAAAAACAATCTGGGGATGGAGTCGATGCCAATGCGCACTGTAGTCCAGGGGAGGAGCCACCTATCTCGTGATACTTCGAAGACTCTTCCAGGACAACAATGTGCAATCATCCGGACCCAACACTAGGCGGCGATCTATGCTATAGATATGAATTCAGCAGACCACATGCCTCGAACCTATAGTAATGTAGCAGCTCTTCAAATTGTGGAAATTGTTTCACCCGCAGATTGTTTTAATTTACCAGAGGCACTGCCACGTTCATTTGCCATGAGGAATTGGGATTAATACATCTGGAAGACGTAATTGGGCTTGCTCCACTGATGCTATGGATCAAGAGGTTGGGGAAATCAGAGGCGGGCTGGTGAGAACTTTTATTACTGATCGCCTCACACTTGATAAAGTAGAGAGGATTTCCTGGTTCATTTACCTAAGGGAAAACGTCTGAGGACATAGGTTTATTGGAGATGTCTCCTATCCCACAAATAGTAACCCCTAGTTGTAAAAAAACATTTAAAGAGCGATACCTTGATCATCGCATTAAGCTACAGTTGGAGAGGGCTCAGCTTGAGGAGACGGTAGTCCGATATTTGTTGGCGTCAACTACAAGTGGTATGGAACCCTACGAAGAATAGATTAGGAACCACACTCACCGTTTTGATCTTACTCTTTTTAGATTATGCACAGTGCACTTTAAGGTTGCCTTTCCTGTGCAACATGATCTTTCCCCGTGCCAAAGTTTCTAAATAATACACAAACACCTTTATAATCTTTTATTCACTTTACTCTGCCGCATAGACCTCTTTTTTGGTCCCCATACTATTCTGCGCTAATCTAAGACAATATTAGGTTGGTATGGTGTTTTTGTAGCAACTTGGCACAGCAGATATCTGCCATGCCATTATAAACTTTATAAGAATGCCACTTGTAATCAGGAAGTGGTACAAAGCGCTATATATTTGATCTTAGTCTGTTACTATGTATTGAATATGGTGGATTATTTTTGCTACTCTTGACTAGTTTAATTGAACAAGTTAGTTACCTTCTGTAACAATTTATCTGTAAGAGACATATATTAGATACAGCTTCCCTACCCAAGAATTAACCCCAGGCGTCAGACTGGATTTGACGAATTTCTTCTCAGCAGTACCCCTGCACACTGGTAGGTGGAGTCAGTTGACTCTGCGTTCATCGTCGGTGTCGTGATCGCTGGGATGACTTTGCGGTATCTACTTGGACAACGCCCCTGCACGCTGACGTCAGTTCTTTAACACAACATTCCTCGCCAGAAGCGCAGAGCCATGCAAGACACTGACCACTAGTGCACAAAACTAGGGCCCTGAAAAGGAGCCCCTTACTCTAGAAGTCAGTTCTCAGAACGGGGAGGATGAGTGGGGCGGTAAGGAATCTATAACTAATATATGTCTCTTACAGATATGTTGTTACCAAAGGTAAGTAACTTGTTCAACTGAAAGACTATTAGTTATAGATATCGTACTTTAGAATAGATACCCCAGCAATACCAACCCCGGAGGTGGGTCTCCAAACTAAGTTCACACCAGAAAGACCAAGAGAACTGAAAGGCCAAAGAAGCCATCGCTCCGGACTTGGTGTAGGTGTTACTTACCTTCGGTAACGATGTATCTAGTAGAGACGATTCTAGCCGCAGATTCCTTAACGTAGAATAATCCCCAGGCGCGAGACTGGATCCGTAAAATGGTTGCCAGAGCATCCCTGGGCGCCGGGGAGACGTCTTCACGCGACCCGGCCCAGGTGTTGTCCACGTAAGTGGCGTCAGCCAGGTCACATAAGTCCCTACGTCCGTTTTCTTTGGAGAACTTTTCGGCGCCACAACGTGGAGCCATCAGTTAGAGTATAGGAACTGAGTGCGAAAAGCAGAAGAATTGGACAAAGGGCATGGTAAGGGGCAGTGCCAGACACTGCAGTACCCATTATATAAATAACAGAGCACAGCCCTGAGCAGCAACCCTGTCAGCACAGAGATAGCCCCCCCAGGGGACAAGGAACATATGAAAGAATGTCACGACAACATACAGCAGGACTACCACCCCAACCGAGAACAATGAAGGGGGACCAATCCGGGACAAACAAGGAACTGCAAGACTCCAAGACAGCCCCATCACAGAGAGTGACAACCCCCATAAGGAACAAGGGCAGAGGTCCGGCCCAAAAAATTCCAACCTAGAGGATAGCGGAGGGGTCAGAACCCCTAGAAATGAAAGGGGGGGTAGAGGCCGGCTCCACCCTGGAGAAACTAGAGCACAAGGGCCCCGAAGTACCCATTACCCTACCCTCCAATGTGCCAAAAGGGAGGAAGGAAACACAAACAGGACGAACACCCTGCCAGAAAGAGCGACAGAATGCACTCACTGAAGACATAGCCACCCACTGGGAGGCGAAGGCAGAAGATAAAGCCAAAGGTCCTCGCAGAACGGGGAGGAAGGGTGGGCCGTGAAAGAATCTGTGGCTAGAATTGTCTCTACCAGATATATCGTTACCGAAGGTAAGTAACTCGTACATCTGATAGAGACTACTAGTCGCAGGTTCCTTAACATAGAATAGATACCCTAGCCATACCCAGAGGAGAGGAGGGTCTAATAGGGGACCTCCCCCACCTGGACGCAACGGAGATTCCCACAGGGGATGAGTCCAACAGACAGGGTGAAGAGCCCCATCACCCCAGCAAGGGGAACCCCTTCATCCAGAAGACCACCGACCCCAAAGGGGACTTGGGAAAACAAGAAAGAGGGAGCCCGTCCTCACTCAGCAGGAGAAACAAGGGCAAGGCGAAAGAAGGCCAGAGCATCCCACGCCCATACAGGGTAAAAAAGAATCTCCACCCAAGGCCCAGGCAATGAAGAGGAGCAACAAGAAAGAAGAGCAACCTAGAGACTCCAAGGAGAAGAGGTAGAGCAAAGGCAAGCCCCCCCCTACCGGGAACACACCCAGTGAAGAGGGCAGCCAAGCCTAGCACAGCCAGAAGGCACTAGACCAGACAGAACGGCGCCGTCAGCTATAAGCAGGCGGAAGCAGAAACAGTAGCCCAAGGCTACCCAGGAGGAACCGTCCAACGCTCCGCAGGGACAGACTGTGCCCAAGAGAGGGACAAGGTACTCAAGAACCATCACATCCCCCCAGGGAGGAGCGATAGAACAGAGGGAAGAGCCCACTGGAAGAAGCATGCAAGGCAGGGATGACCGTCCCACTAAGCACCAAGAAGGAGCCAGACGCAGAGAACACCACGGAACGATGCACTCAGGGCAAGCCAGACGCCAGACGAAGACAGAGAGCAAGAAGGCGAAGAAGGGTCTGGACACATCCCAGAGAGGAGTCCGCAGACACGGCCCAAAAAGAAGTGGAACTGGACAGAGCTACGACGCCAATCCGCTGACAGCAGGCCAGACTAGGGTAACAGCGCAGCGACCCCAGAGAAGGACACCCCAGGGCACGACTCAAGCCATCAGCAAGAGGATTGCACCTGTAACACACCGCAACGCCAAGGAGAGTAGAGGCCCGAAGGCGACCACTGCTCCTCAGCACATGACAGAGCAATATGACAGCTACCACTACCCCACATAGGGCATTTTACGTCCCAATACATGGGAACCCGCTTAGGAAAAAACTCTGCAGCAGAGGACAACAGAAAAGACCTGCTGCAAAAACCCACAGAAGGCTTGTCAAGCAGCCAAGGAGAAAGGAACAGAAGTCCTAGTCTCAGGGCCGGCATGGGTCAGAAAACCCATAGCAAAACCACACAGTCCAGAAGGGCCTGCCAGCAGCCAACAGAACCACAGTCCCAACAAGGAGGACTTGAGTGCACATGAAGCACACAAAACACACAACTTGGACGGCCCGCCCCAACGGAAGAACACCTCTCAAAAAAACAGATCAACTCACAGGTCACTGAGGGGGAGAAGGAGGAGGAGGAGGAGGCCGTAGCCCTGCCAAGAACCTCTGAATTGCCGAATCCGCAGGGGTGTGGAACAAAAGGGCGCCATCGAAATGAAGGTCCACCAGGCGTTCTCGAACCAAGCATGGCGACGAAGTGCGACCGAAGAAGCCATGGCAAGACCAAGCACTTCAGAGATGTCCAGAGCGTAGTGAAGAATAAACGCCGCCAGCTTTCGGCCATCCAACATATGGTGCCTCAAATCCACAGGCACCCTCCTGAGAAGCGGCCAACATAAGACACTACACCGATTCCCACAAGCAAGAAGTGGCCCTAGCCAAAACACACAGAGTGTTAAGGGCCCGCAGAGCCGCACCGGATGAGGCGAATATATTGCGCCCCCAGGAGTCCAGCTAGCGGGCCTCCCGGGACGGGGGAAGACAACAGCGGTGGCAGAGATGGAAAGGCATTCTGCAAAAGAGGGCCTCTGGTAGAGGGGTGGAGGGAAAGACACACCGGATCACATGGCGCCGGAAGGTGGCAGTGCAGAAGATGTTGGGGCAGCGGGTCCCCTGTGGCGGGACGGCCCCAAGTCCCCAAGAGAGAAGAATGGAGCGAGCCATCGAAGGGACGCAGCAGCACCCTACCACCAGAGCCCTGATGGAGAACCTCCAGAAGATGATCTGCAGGGAAATAGGCAGTTGGATCACCCATGCGCAAAATCTCCACAGACGTGGTAACAGCGCGAGCAAAGCAATCACCCACATCCGTAGGGCCTCGCGGTGGAGAAAGCGGCTCCTCAGTAGGTGACGGCTGCAGGATAAGGCAGCCGTCCCCCAAGCCAACCGGAGGAAGGAAGGGCTTGGTCCGGAAAGGAGGAGAGCGACCGAGGAATAGGGGACCTGCGGCGCCTCCGGCGAAGACTGCGGCGAGGAGCTGTGATTAGACGAAGTCGGGGCAAAAAGCCACGACGCGGCGGCCCGTCTCCAGCGAGGATAACACCAGCAAGCGTCAAACCTCTGGAGAAGAGGAGGCGTCCGAGGACGAGTCAACGGCCGACGTCGGCCTGGCGCCGAAGAGTCCGCAATCTGAGGCAGGACATTGTCATCCAACGCCAGGGGAGACGCTGGAACGACCTCCGTCACAGCGCTCAACGTAGGGGGCTGGGCCAGAGCCACGGCGCCGAAGGAACTGCACCGGAAAGGCGTCGACCCGACCTCCGACCTCCGACGAGGCAGCCACCTGCGTGGAGGGGCGAGAGGTACCCGGGGAGGAACGAGGAGTCCCCACCAGCCTCGGTCAGTGACGGGACAAGAAGGGCCCTCCGCCAGCCCCTGTGGCGCCGCCAGGGATGAGGCCACACCCTGTCCCGAGGGCCGAGTGGGACTCGGGGTGCGACCCGAGTCCCGGTAACCTACCGCGACACCACAGGGACTCCCGTGGGAGTTTGCGGCGAAGCAGAGGCGCCATGGTCCGGAGGAGGGACCCTTGAAGGGCCACACCCCAACGGCACCACATCCTCCGAACCTGGACCCGAACCAGTTGGCGCCGTGGCTGGAGCCACCGGTGATGCCGCAGAGGGCCCCGCACACTGCAAGGGATCCTCTGACGCCCCAGGAGGGGAAGGAGAAGCCAGCGAGAATCTGGGCTCTAGTCGCCCCCACACCGGGAAACGGCGGATAGGGGGACGACACGTGTGGCCGCATCACCCGCGGAGACCCCATGCCCGACAGGCTGGGAACCAACCCTTGGGAACAAGCTACGACACTTACCGACAGGTGAGCGCAGCTCTTAACGCCTGGGGAAAGGACGATGCAGAAGCCGGAGGCGACTGTTCCTAAAACTCTCCGCAGGGGCCAGGCGTGAGACGATGCTGACCTGGACATGCGAGCTGAGAGAAGTTTCATCCGGCGCACCCGCCGGGACTTCAGTTTCATCTGCTGGCACGCCTCACAATCAGTGGAGTCGTGGGGTTCCCCCAACCACCACATGCAGATGGGATGAGGATCCGTTGCCAACATCTGGTGCGCACAAGACGAGCACTTCTTAAACCCCGAAGGCATAGGCACAATGTTCCCACACACACGCAAGAAGTGAAAGGAAAAGGCCCGAACAGTCCCGGAGCACGATCTGGATCCGTGTTGCACGCGGTAAAGGTAAAACCTGACATAGGCGCGCTGGGGTGGGACTTATGTGACCTCGTTGACATCACATACGCAAACAACACCAGGGCGGAGTCGTGTGTGGCCGTCCCCCCGGTGCACAGGGATGCTGTGGCAAAAAATTTCCGGATCCAGTCTCACACCTGGGGATAATTCTACATTAAGGAATCTGCGGCTAGTAGTCTCTATCAGATTATCCAGGCAGTGATGTTTAGTGAATGTGTGCAGTGATACCCATGTGGCTGCCTGGCAGATATCACAGAGAGGGACTCCATGTTCCAAAGCAGTAGTCGCTGCCGTCGCCCTGTGGAATGGGGGCGCAGTCCCACCGGAGGCTCCTTTTTCACCAGGGAGCAAGGCACCAGGGAGCAACAGATCTTAATGCAAATAACGACCCATTGAGAGATGGTTCGTTTTTGCACAGCCCAACCTTTCTTGGCGCCCACATAGCCAAAAAAGAGTTGATCGTCCACCCAGAATTGTTTTGTGCGATCCAGATTAACTGATAATGCACATTTTGGATCCAGACAGTGGAGTCTCTCCTCCTCCTTGGAAGGATGCGGGGCCAGGAAGAAGGTGGGCAAAGTGATGGTCTGTCCTAAGTGGAAAGAGGAAACCACTTTCGGAAGAAAAGAAGGTCTAGTTCGAAGAACAACCTTGTCTGGATGGACAGCAAGGAAAAGAGGTTTAGAAGACAGAGCCTGAATCTCACTCACCCTGCGAGCAGAGGTGATGGGAACCATAAAACAAGCATTTACAATGCAATGGTTTCGCCTTTTGAAAAGTTTGAGCTATTGGCATTGTAAATGACAAAATTTGTATTTATGTGTTGGTTTTGAAAATAAATAAATAAATGGCATTGTCATTTACAATGCCAATAGCTTAATCTCTTGCAAATGGGGCAGGGCCATGACGAAGTTGTTGCTTTTGAGTAACTACACCGATTTTCAAGAAAATGATATAATGTTACACTTAATTACATAAAATAGGGACCCGCCATTTAACGCTTTATTTTTAGCCCAAAATGATTCCAGCGCAGTACAAGATTGTCAAAATAGCTGCTGACGCTCTGGTTGTTCTCATTGTTTTCACGCACTCTCGCTATAATGGTGTTGCGAACTGCAGCGTAATAATTATGTGATCTGGCGTAATTTTCATACCAATTCCTGAAATGACAATGCTGTTAAAATGTCGGCCGGGCCTAGTTGTTACCAATGGTCAAAATCAAGTCCAGCCTTCCCATTACTCGCTCTTTAGGTGTGCTCGGAGATTTCACTAGTCGCCATCTTGTAAATGCTGGTTGACGTGGGGCAGGAGCCGAGAGTGCCGACCCATGTGTCAAGAGTCACAGTGGCCGCACACATGCAGCCTGCAAACGTCACTGTCTGGAAAAATGGTTGTCATTGAAATGGGTACCCCGCTAACTACGACCTGGCTAGCGCCTAGAGGCATTCAGCTGAACAGGCGCTCGATAAGTAAGTTGCCAGAAGTGCTCCGTGGCGTGCACCCGCAAGCACAGTTTACGAGACTGTTGTTCCAAATGTTTTGTGGCAGGCCGGTTGTGCGGTTTGATTTACACTACATTAGCGTCCCGGGGTTTCCAGGCTCCAGTGTCTGCAGGAGAGGCGGGTACTGGACCTCATAGTTAGCTGTTGCTCTTGTCTAACTTTAAATTACTTGAGGGATTCTCCCTGCAAAATAAGAACTTTCTAAATAGTGCTCCAAACCGCTCTCCTGCCGCTTCTACGCACTGTAAATAGCAGGTGTTCCGGTCACCCCATGTAACAGGATCAGTTTGCCGACCTCAGAAGGATGAGAGGCATACCTGGGAAGTGATCCTGTGTCTAGCATGCTATGTAGAAGTTTCTGCGGCGCGGGCATTAACCCATTGAGCTCTCTGCACCTTGAAGAGCTTGAGGGCTGCACAGGACCAGGGCACACGTCCCCTAAGGCCGCACTAAGGGCTGCTCTGACAACAACTCTGCACTAATCCGATTAGTATCAGCACTTTAAAACCACAGGCACTCCGGGGAGAGGAGGGGGCGGCAGAGGAGGGGAGAGAGAGGGAAAATAAAGAGCGGGAAGGGGAGTGATAGAGAAGGAGGGAAGGAAGGGAGGAGAGAGGTTAATAAAGAGCTAGGAGACATTGTAAAACAAGCGGTGCAGCACTAGGGAGCCTGGAGGAATCCAACCAAATGCTGCCCACGATAACAAACGTGCCATGAAGCTTGATATTGGATGTTTCATATAAGCGTCTATAGCCTGCCCTCAGGCAATCTAGGTCTCTTGAAGAGGCTCCCTCACTGGTCACTGCAGAGCACGTGTGGATGGGTGGAAAGGCAACAAACCCACCCCCGCCATTGTACAGGGGATATCAGAGGCCAGGCCCTTGGCCACAGGCTTCACCAAGGGGCGGTTTCTCACAGGCAGGAACCAGCCCGCTCCAGAGAGCGAAACAGAACCGCCCCCCTGTACAACTTAAGTTGGAGGGCAGGTAAAATAATGAGATGATACTAACACAAAATATGCCGCGCCAGACCATATATTTTTCCATTTCTTGCTGCATAATTTAGCATCCCTGTCCTATAATTTGGCCCTCCTCTGCCGTTCTCTGGAATTCTAGTGTCCCTGCTCATGTTTCAGTGTTCGATTTGTTTGGATCATTGAAGCCTGTGCTGCTAATTGTAATAAGTATCTCTGCTATGAATTGGTGAGTTTCTTGATAAAAAAAGATTTTGCCTTCAAAATGCAGCACGGTTTAGGGGAATAAAAGGCGAGCCACTTTTATTCAAACAATTTGTTTGCATCTCTGGGGTCGTTCGGTAGAATCCAGGGACATAGTTTAGGTTTTCTGCTGGATGGAAAATCATTTTTTTTCAGTGGCACATAGACCTGGCAGAGCAAGCACTGCCTTGACTTGGTCTTCAGATGGTTTGCCTCAAGCTTTTAATGTCTTATCAAGCATGTGCAGGCGCGACTCTGGGGGGGGGGGATGGGGGGGCGGTGTCGCTGCAAACGTCCCCGGCTCCTGAGGAGGAAGCGCCAACTCCATCCTGGCTCATTAATGCCAAAGGACCCGATTACGGCGGGAGATCCCCGAATTTACGCGAAAACCCGGCTTTCTTTTGGCTGTTTCCCGCCTCTCTTTCAGGAGAAATCAACGAGGCAAACACATTTTCTCGACCAGTTTTTTTAAATTCTCAATCCTTCCTCTTTTAGAATGATGTGTGTCAGGCTTAGTATTCTATTGTTGTTTTTTTTTTCTTTTTGCAGTTTTCTATAGCGCGAACTCGCCACGACGGTATCACAGCGATGATACACACATGAGCACCATTTGCATTACATTACAGACAGACACTTCATTTAAGACATGGGGTGATTAAGTGAGTTGCTCAAAATCACAGGCTGCTTGAGCCTCCCGCTAGACTCGAACCTGGTTCCGCAGCTTCAAAGTCGGCAACTCTTGCCGTTAAGCCACGTGTTCTCCCGAATGTCGGCCGGTAAACATTACCAAATCCAAGAGGCGGAAGGAGAGGCCGGGAAACACCACGCAGAGTAGTCGCAGAAGGAGCAGGCTGGCAGACGAGAGGATCAAACAGAAAACTGACAGCCGCGTGTCAGAAAAGAGAGAGGGCAGGCAGACAAAGAGTGCATTAATGGACATATGGACGGTGGGAATTAGGACTGACTGTCAAAGACTTACTGAGAGTCTGGGGGAGGGGAGACTGGGGAAAGAAGCGTGCCAAGTGGGACTGAATGACGGGGAACACCCTCCAGCGATCAATACAGATCAGACTACGCATAAGGATATACCACAGAGGAGGGGGGATGAGTATTGACTAACGAGAGACGGCATAAAAAATAGCTCATAGCTGTGGATGAGAACGCGAGCTAGGATTTCACTGCTTTGAAAACACACACCTAGAGTTGTGCTCCTGTGAGACTCTGTGACGGTGTCAAACAGGGGCGGCTGGAGACATTTGAAAGTGGTAGGGCGTAAATACTGCACTGTGGCGATAGAACAAGCCCGAACCACTTATGGGGGGTTCCGGGGTTCTCCTCCGAGAACATTTTGAAAACAAGTCAGGTCAGATCAATGCCAACTGCGGCGTTGGCATTGATCAGCTGGCGCTTCCTTCGGTGACCTGGGAGCCCGTGCGAGGAGTGTGGGCGGTCTCGGGCAATGCTGCCCTAAAGGATACCTACGCTCTTGCCATGGCGGCGCTCCTCGCGCTGGGCTGGCAGCTGCTGCACGCGCTGCTGCTGGCCTGGCGGGCGCTCTGCAGCCGGGGCTGGGCGCGAGGGCTCGTGCGGGTGGCGACTGCCCTGCTTGTGCCGGGTGCGCTGGGATTTCGGCTGCTTCATGGGGATGGCGGCAGGGCAGTGCCCGGCAGGAAACGGGGACCCAAGGCGCTACGATTCGAGAACGGGCACAAGCTGCCAGAGAAGCTGCCGCTTCACGTGGGGCTTTTGGTAGAGGAAGAGGAGCAGAGTTTCCCGGACATGGCAAGCTTGGTGCTGTGGTGCGTGGCCGTGGGCATCTCCTACGTGAACGTCTACGACAGCCAAGGAATATTCAAGCGGAACAACGGCAGGTTGATGGATGAAATTTTGAAACAACAGCAGGAGCTCCTTGGCCTCGACTGTTCTAAGTATTCTGTGGAGTTTGCCGATAACAGTAACAACAAAGCAGTGCAAGCACTAAAGTCGCGAACAACGGTAAAGATGCTATCCTCCGATGACGGAGAGGGAGATATTGTGCGAGCTGCTCAAAACTTTTGCCAATTGGTATCCCAGCAACAAAGAAGACCGACAGATATGGATGTAGATGTATTAGACAATTTACTACAAAGTAATAAAGGTTTTCCTGACCCTGATTTAATATTGAAGTTTGGTTCTGTGGACAGCATATTGGGCTTCTTACCGTGGCACATCAGATTGACTGAGATCATTTCTTTGCCTTCGCATCTAAGCATCAGCTATGATGACGTCAACTCTGCCCTGCGTCGCTATGCCGGCTGTGAACAGCGTTTGGGGAAGTAACCGCCATCAGAGAGACTCTAACCCTGGCTGCCATGGACAGGACACTATGTTTCTGATGTTTACACATTTGTTCCATTCGAGCCCAATGCTATGGCCATTATAATTTATCAAAAACTAAATAAAGTGTCTTACCTTCCTTCCTTCCAAAAAAAAAAGAAAACAAGTCAGGTCCGGGACCGGCAGCCAATCACCGCGCGGCCCGGGGAATGACGTCACAGGGGTGTCCCGGGCCGGCAGCCAATCACAGCGTGGCCCGGGACACACGGCAACAAGGGGCGGGACTTAAAAAAAAGAGTCAGAAACGCCCACGATTCGCGTTCTGACCGGGCAAAAGTGATTGACAACGATGTCTTCCAATGGCTAGCCTCCATTTATGGAGCTAGCCAATGGAAGACAGAGGCGGGACAAAGCCCCATACTGTAGGATCATAAGATTTCGCCCTGGGCGGAGCACTGCTTCGCAGTGCTACGGCCAGGACGAAACCTAAACAGTCTTTAAGGCCAAGATACGGAGAGGACAATTATGTAGTGGCTCGAAAGGAGCACACACAAGGTAAGTTAAGGCCAGATTCAAGTCCCACTGGGGCTTTATGAAAGGAATAGGAGGAAAGAGGTGAGTAAAGCCCTGAGGAACCTATTTACAATAGAAGACTTGAAAAGAGAAGGCTGATCAGGAAGGCAAAGAAAGGCCAAAATGGCTGAAACATAGCCTTTAAGGGTGCCCAGAGCAGAGCCCTGCTGGGCCAAAGATCGAATAAAGAAGAGAACCTCTGAAAGAGGGGCAGAAAGGGGATCCACATCCTTTGCTGTGCTCCATGCCACAAATTTGTTCCATCTACAGGCGTATACCGTTTTAGTGGAGGGACGCCTGGCTGCCAAGATGTCATTACAGCCTTTGGGAGGAAGGTCAAAAGCTGGCAACTGTCGCCACTCAATCTCCACGCAAGGAGGTGGAGGCTGGATAGGTTTGGGTGGAGGACCATCCCCTGCTGCTGCGACAGAAGATCCTCCCGAAGAGGCAGTCTGATCAGAGGACCCATGGCCATGTTGAAGAGCTCAGGATACTAGACTCTTTAGGCGTAGTCCGGAGACACAAGAATGACTTGGGTCCGGTCGCGCTTGATCTTCTTCAGCACTCTGGGAAGAAGTGGTATAGGCGGAAAGGCGTGTAGGAGACCGCAATTTCACTTGCGACAGGAAGCCTGGCCGAGAGAGTGCCGCCTTGGAAATTCCAACACGCAGAACTGCTGACATTGCAAATTCTCTTCGGTGGCGAACAGATGCAATCAAGGCTCTCCCCACTGCTGAAAGAGACCTTGCACTACCTCTGAGTGAAGACGTAATTCGTGATCCATCATACACCGGCGACTGAGTTAATTCGCCCTGGCGTTCAGAGAACCTGCCAGGTGTTAAACCACAAGGGACATGCCCTGATGTTCCAGCCAAGTCCAAAGGTGAAGAGCCTCTTGACATGGGGTCCACAACGCAACACCGCCTTGTTTGTTGTAGTACCACATGGCGGTGGTGTTGTCCATGAACATCTGCACTACCCTCGATCTGACAGAAGGAAGGAATGCCTTCAGTGCAACATGAATCGGCCGGTGCTCCATAAGGTTGATGTGGACCCCGGACTCCGCCGGAGACCAGAGGCCTCTGTCACCACTGGGAACCCTGGTTGGGGAAGGGAGAGGGATCTGCCGTTGACCCAATCCTGGTCCGTTAGCCACCACTGCAATTGGTGTGCAGTGACCTCTGAGATTCCCCTGATGCTGAGCCCACTACAACTTCTGGACCCACTGCAAAGCCCGCATATGCCATCTGGCATGATTCACCAGTAGGATGCCAGAGGCCATGATGCCCAGCAGCCTCAGAGTAATTATCACTGAAATCCGGGATAGAGGCTGAAACATCCGTATCATAGCCCGAATATCCCGGACTCGCTGCTCGAGAGGATAAGCCCAAAACTGCGTTGTATCCAGAACTGCTCTGATAAAAAGGAGCTTCTGAGAGGACATAAGGTGAGACATTGGCACGCTGATAGTGAACCACAGCGAGTGCAGGAGGTCCGCCGTAGTCTGGAGGTGAGAGACGACAGCTGGGGCGAGCTCGCCTTCAACAGCCAGTCGTCAAGATAGGGGAAGACTAGAACCCCCGATTTGCGCAGATGAGTTGCGACCACCGCCATCACTTTCGTGAACACCCAAGGGGTGCTAGTAAGGCCATAGGGGAGCGCAGTAAACTGAAAATGCTTGTGGCCTACCATGAACTGTAGGTAACGCCTGTGGAATGGCAGGACGGGGATGTGGAAATAAGCATCCTGCAAGTCCAACGCTACCATCCAGTCTCCAGGGTCGAGGGCAGACAGGACCTGAGCTATTGTCAACACTTTGAACTTCTCTTTCCGGAGGAAGCGGTTGACATCCCTGAGATCCAAGTTAGGACGCAGGCCTTTGTCCTTCTTGGGTACCAGGCAGTAGTGGGAATATAAACTACAACATACTTCTAGCACAGGGATTCACTTGATTGCTCCCTTGGCCAAGAATGGGGGGGGCAGGGGGAGAGTAGCCACTTCGGACTAGCTACAAAAACCCACCGGTCAGATGTGATGTTGTGCCAGTGGGGGAGGTGATGGCGGATCCTGCCACCCACTGGCCCTGAAAGATCGGACAAGGAAGGTTTGGGGGCAGATGCAGGGGGGCATTGATGGACTGGCCTGCCCTCTGGCCCACGACGCTGGGTCCCACGTCCCTGGCAATGCAGAGGCCGGGTGGCTTCTGCGGCCCTAGGGCCCTGGGTGGAACGTGGTGGGGCACCCGTTCCGTGGCCACGAAAGGGGCGAAAGGTAGACTGCATGGGGCGAGAAGTCACTGCAAGGCCCAAGGACCTGGCCGTAGCTCTAGATTCCTTGAAGCGCTTGAGCCCATTGTCTGCCTTGTCGCCAATGAGGCAACGGCCATCAAAGGGCATGTCCAAAAGGGTAGATTGGACATCCTCAGAGAAGCCAGAGGTTCTCAGCCAGGCATACCGTCTCATGGCTAATGACGTGGAAATCGTCCTACCCAGCGAGTCAGCAATTTCCAGTCCACACCAGATGGTGAACTTTGCTGCGTCTCGACCCTCAGTGCAGGCGAGCATGACTCAGGCCTCCTCCGGGCACTGTGGCAGCACTTGTGCAACCGCGTCCCACACTGAATGTAATGGCCTAAGAGACATGCGGTGTTCCCCAACCGCAGTACTACACTGGCGGAAGAAAACATCTTCCCAAGATGGTCCAATTTCTTGGATTCCCTATCTTGAGGAGCTGTAGATAAAGCGCTTCCTTTCGGAGATCATGCTAGGACCACCAAGCACTCGGAGGTAGGGTGTGGGGAGAGGAAATGTGGGTCGCCCGCTGCCGAGCGGTGGGCGATCATCCTACCTATTCACAGGAGCCTCTGTGCTGGGCTTGGACCAGGAGCACAGAAGGACATCAGTGAGGGCCTCATTGAAAGGCAGCAAGGGCTCCGAAAATGCTGCTGGCAGGTGAAGCACCTGTCAGGAGGTTAGTGCTGACTGTCACCATAGGTAGATCAAGGCTCAAGGCCTCAGCCGCCCTATGCAACACCAGAGCATAGGAAACACCCTCCTCCGTAGCCACAGTACGGGGAGAAAGCATACCAAGGTCTGGGGAAGTATCCAGACCACTGGCATCACCCAACACTTCTCTCCAGTCCGGCTCTTCAAGCTGGTCTGCCAGAGGGTCCACAGACCCCCTCCCAGTCCTTCTAACCCTTCTCTGGCTGCCACTCAGGGCGATAAGGAACGCCAGAAAAGAACAGTGGTACAAGAGTACCCTCCTCGTCGGTACCGGCGTCGGTCAACGCCGGTCCGCCTCCGTTTTCAAGTCTAGGAGGAGGCCGGGGTCGACGCCAGCTGAGGACCAAACTGGCGTCAGAGAGATCGCGCTGGGGAAGGCACCGTGAGGTTGATTGGCACCGATCCGGACCCAGGCCTGGGTCCTAGTGGGCCCTGTGGTGCCGAGGTCGGAGCCGCCGGCTTCGAAGAACTAGAGCCCCCTGCCGAGTCCGCGGGGCCCGAAGGCGACCCAGCAAGGTCAGGCTGCTCAAAGATGGGATAGAGGGCTTCGTAAAAGGCACGAAGATGGGCAGGGGACGCTCTGGCTCCCAGGAAGGGAGGGAAGGTCGGAACCGCCCCCGCAGGCTCCGAGGGCAGAGCCGGAAGACGACGACCCTCCACGTCCTGCGTCACGTAGTTCGACGGACATGGAGAAGGCGAAGAGCGACGATGCTTTTTCGCCTTCTTCTTGTGCTTCCGCTTACCCGATGATGAAGACTTCAATAAGGAATGATGGTGGTGGCTCCGCAACCTTCCTCTTGACCAGGACCTCGAGCGGCGCGGATCCGACTGCCAGGCCTCGAGTAGCTTTTGGGACTGCTCCCGCAAAGACTTTGGGTTCATGGCCCGACAGTCGGAGCACCACTTCGGGTCGTTGTCGCGCTCCAAGCACCAGAGGCACAAGAGGCGCAGATCCGTGACAGACACCAGCTTGTGACAGGAGTCACGAGGCTTGAAGCCAGTCCGACAATGGGACATTCCTACGGGCACCAGGTGTCGACTCGAAAAGATGTCGACAAAAGTTGAAAAAGCTTTAGTCAAAAAGTGACTAAGGGTACGGCTCTCTCCGGATCTGCGCTGGCTGTCGCAGAAAAAGAAAGAGCTGACGTCAGCGTGCAGGGGCAGCGTCTAAGTAGATACCACGACGTCATCCCAGCGATCAAGACGCCAACGGCGAACGCAGAGTTGACCGACGCGACCTGCGTACTGCTGAGAAAAATTTCTCCGGATCCAGCCTGACGCCTGGGGGTAAAAAAGGTAAGGAATCTATAACTAATAGGACATCTTAAATTTGGACAGCTTTCATAAAATTAGTTGGCTGTGCAAACTCAGAAGTTTGATTAATAAAATGGGGCCCCCACATCTGTGGGACTCCCCCTCCACTGAAATGTTATCAAAAAAGTAACCTTAAAGAAACCTACTGGGAAATGGTTGCGCAAGATAAATTTAGGCGCTACGACCTGACTTCACTCTCAGGGCTTTTTCTCCCGCTGAAACCACGCCCAAGGTTTGAGCCATACTGAGATATCATTGAGAAGCCCTTGGACCGCAAACTTTATTTTCCATTTAGATCAGTATCTCTGCCCCTGAAGTGTTTTACGTCTAAATGGTCCACTACTAGAGCTAACAAATGTCACACAGGCACCACATAAGTAGAATCATTCGCGCATGTGTTTTTTGTTTGCCCTGATTATGTTGGCCCACCGAAAGCCTGGCTGGTTCAGCTTTGCAAGATCACATAACACAGCCCTGTGTATCCTCTGCACTGATCATCTCCCAGGTATGCTATTCCGGTGGGTAAATTTCTGAGGTGGAAGTGGCTTATACTTTCTAAACAAATCAGGGCTGGCTAAAGTACGTGATGAAATCTCCCACTATTGCGTAGGACTGAGCTCACCTGGCCCGAAGGGGTCTTTTATGCCTGCCAGACTGTTTTACATGGGCTGTTTTAATACTGCTTTTAACTCCGTCTTATCATTCTATGTGTAACACAATGACGATCCGGAATTGCTTATTTGCACAAATGTTTTAACTTTCAACTTTTTGTAATTTCGATTGTCTTAACTTTTTTATCTGCAATGATTTTATGACGATACAGTTGAATAAAGCTTTTCTTGATTGATAGTCTCTTTCAGAAATATTTTTTATCTGTTCTATGTGCATTCTTTACATACTGTACATTCATGCGCTGTTGTGAAATAGGTTTTTAGTCATGTACAAGCCACTTTATAATGCTTCGTCTACCTTACTCAGACCCACAGGTCCCTCTTTGGTTTCCATTCTTTGCGAAGCTAATTTAAGAGAACACAAGGACAGCCTGGTGCTTTTCTTTTATTAGCAATTATCCTGTACAGCTGACATTGTTGAACAAGTTACTTACCTTCTGTAACAATATATCTGATAGAAACATTAGTTAGTGATAGATTCCTTACCTTAGAATAACCCCCAGGCGTCAGACTGGATCCGGAAAGCTTTCGTCAGCAGTACCCCTGCGCGTCGGTAGGCATCGTCGTATGGCACTGCATACGTCGTTGGCGTCGTAGTCGCCGAAATGACATCGTAGGAGCTGCTTAGACGTGCCCATGCACGCTGACGTCAGTTCTATACATGGCTTTCCGCGCCAGGAACGCAGAGCCATGCAAGATACCGACCACTGGTGCATTAAAACTAGGGCCCTGAAAGGAATGTACTTAACCCTAGAAATCAGGTCCCAGAACGGGGAGGATGGGTGGGGCAGTAAGGAATCTATTACTAACTAATGTTTCTTACCAAAGGTAAGTAACTTGTTCATCTGAGAGAAACACGTTAGTGATAGATTCCTTATCTTAGAAAAGATACCCCAGCAATACCAACCCCGGTGGTGGGTCTGCAAACAAATATCACACCACAAAGTCACGGAGAACAGAACGGCCAAAGAAGCAGTCTTTCCGGATTTGACTGTCAAGGCAATAATGCTTAGTAAAAGTGTGCAGCGAGGCCCATGTGGCTGCCCGCAAGATGTCTTGCAGGGGGACACCACGTCCCAAAGCAGTAGTAGCTGCTGTCATCGTGGTAGAACGGGCGCGAAATCATGTTGGAGGTTCCTTTTAGCCAAAGAATAACAGGCCTTAATACACAAGATAACCCAGTGGGAGATAGTCCACTTGTGTACAGCCCAGCCTTTCTTGGCGCCCACGTAGGAAACAAAGAGCTGGTCATCCACCCGGAACTGTTGTGTGCGATTCAGATAAAAGGAGAGCGCACGTTTTGGGTCCAGACGGTGGAGCCTCTCTTCCTCTCTGGAAGGGTGCGGAGGCTGAAAGAAAGTGGGCAAGGTGGAAAGATCCTGGAGCTCACTCACTCGCCTAGCAGAGGTGATGGCAACCAGGAAAGCAGTTTTCAAAGTTAATAAACGAAGAGGACAGTTGTGAAGCGGTTCAAAGGGAGCGCACATCAAACATGTAAGAACCAGATTCAAGTCCCACTGTGGCCTTACAAACAGGATAGGAGGGAAAAAGTGAGTAATGCAACAGGTTTACAACAGGGGACTTGAAAAGGGAGGTCTGATCAGGGAGCCCGAGAAAGGCCGAAATGGCAGAAAGATAGCCGTTAATAGTGCCTAGAGCAGAGCCCTGCTGGGCCAGAGAAAGAAGGAACAAAAGGACTTCTGAAAGAGGGGCAGAAAGGGGATCCACAGCCTTTGCTGTGCATCATGCCACAAATTTGTTCAACCTGCAGGCGTACACCGATTTAGTGGAGGGACGCCTGGCTGCCTGGCTGCCAGAATGATATCACAGACTTCAGGAGGCAAGTCAAAAGGAATCAAATGTCGCCGCTCAATCTCCACGCATGTAGGTGGAGGCTGGACAGGTTAGGTGGAGGACCGTCCCCTGCTGCTGCGACAGAAATCCTCCTGAAGAGGCAGTCGGAT
Source organism: Lissotriton helveticus (assembly GCF_964261635.1). NCBI lineage: Eukaryota > Metazoa > Chordata > Amphibia > Caudata > Salamandridae > Lissotriton > Lissotriton helveticus. The sequence continues at coordinate 244,998,642 of NC_136061.1, read as the reverse complement.
CGGGGGATCCATGCTAATACTGAGTAGCTCGGGATACCAAACTCTTCGAGGCCAGTCCGGAGCCACAAGAATGACTTGGGCCTGGTTGCGCCTGATCTTCTTCAGCACTCTGGGTAAAAGTGGTATAGGCGGAAAATCGTACAATAGACCGCAGCTCCACTCGTGATGAAAAGCGTCGCCGAGCGAGTGCCACCTTGGAAATTCCAACACGCAGAAGTGATGACATTGCACGTTCTCTTTGGTGGCGAACAGATCTAACCAAGGCTCTCCCCACAGTTGAAAGAGACCTTGCGCCACCTCAGAGTAAAGACGGCATTCGTGATCCATCATGAACCAGCGGCTGAGTTCGTCCACCCTGGCGTTTAAAGAACCTGCCAGGTGTTGAACCTTCAACCGTCAAGGAAATACCTTGACGTTCCAGCCATGTCTAAAGGCGCAGAACCTCTTGACATAGGGTCCAGGACCCCACCCCACCTTGTTTGCTGCAATACCACATGGCGGTGGTGTTGTCTGTGAACACCTGCACTACTCTCTTCTCTCAGTGTAAGTAGGATCGCCGGGAGCTCTAGAAGGTTAATATGGAGCCTGGACTCCGCCGGAGACCAGAGGCCTCTGATCTTCGCCTCTCCCATGTGGGCGCCCCATACCACTATGTGCTCCAGTTGGGGAAGGAAAAGGGATTTGCCGCTGACCTATTGCTGGTTCGTGAGCCACCACTGCAACTGTTGTGCAGTGCCCTTCGAGATCTGGACATACTCGGACAGGTCCCCGTGATGCTGCGCCCACTGGAACTTCAGGTTCCACTGCAGAGCCCGCATATGCCATCTGGCATGATTGGTCCGCAGGATGCAGGAGGCCATGAGGCCCAGCAGCCTCAGGGTCATCCTGACCGAAACCCAGGACAAGGGCCGAAAGATTGGAATCATAGCCCGAATGTCCTGGACTCACTGTTCGGGAGGATAAACCTGAAACTGCGCCATCCAGAACCGCTCCGATGAAAAGGAGCGTCTGAGAAGGAATCATGTGTGGCTTCGGCACGTTGATGGAGAAGCCCAGCACATGCAGGAGATCGGCCATAGTCTGGAGGTGGGAGACAACTGCCTGGGGCGAGCCCGCCTTCAACAGACAGTCATCGAGATAGGGGAAGACTGAAAACCCTGATCTAAGCAGATGAGCTGCGACCACCGCCATCACTTTCATGAACACCCGAGGGGTGCTGGTAAGGCCAAAAGGGAGCACGGTGAACCAAGTGCTTGTGGCCAACCGTAAACCGTAGGTAACGCCGGTGGACCGGCAGGACGGGGATATGAAAGTAAGCATCCTGCAAGTCCAACGCTACCATCCAGTCTTGCGGGTGTAGGGCAGACAAGACCTGAGCAAGTGTGAGCATCTTGAACTTCTCCTTCTAGAGGAAGTGATTGACCATCCGAAGGTCTAAAATAGGACACAGTCCCTTGTCCTTTTTCGGAACCAGGAAGTACCACGACCTACTTCTGGTGTCGGAACGCGCTTGATGGCCCCCTTGGCCAAGAGGGCCGCAACGTCCTGCTGGAGAAATGCCAGGTGATCCCCCTACATGCAGTGGTACTAAGGTGGCATGGCTGGAGGGGTAGTCTCAAAGGGGAGGGAATAGCCCCTCCGGACTATCTGCATAACCCACCTGTCTGAAGTGATGGAGTGCCAGTGGGGGAGGTGATGGCGAACCCTGCCACCCACTGGTGTGTGGTGGGACAAACACCGGACTAGGAAGGTTTGGAGGCAGTGGCCGGAGGGGAGGAGGTGAACTGACCCGCCTGCTGGCCCTGTGACTCACCTCTGCGGGTCCCACGTCGCCGGCTGCGCGGAGACTGCTGCTACGCGGGCCTGTGGCTCTGAAACGAACATGTTTGGGTGTCCCTTCCTTGGCCACCAAAGGAGCAAAAAGCAGAAGCGGAAGGAGTGCGCATGGCCGAAAGGCCCAAGGACTTGGCCGTAGCCTGTGAGTCCTTAGAACGCTCCAACGCACTATCTGCCTTGTCGCCAAAAAGGCGAGTGCCATCAAAAGGCATGTCCATCAGAGTGTTCTGGACTTCCCCAGAAAAGCCAGTTGTTCTCAGGCAGGTGTGGCGGCTCTGCCCAGTGAGTCGGTGGTGTCAAGGCCACAATGAATCGTTAACTTGGCTGCATCTCTCCCCTCAGCAATAGCTTGGGAAAGCACCGTCCGGGCCTCGTCCTGACACTGAGGCAGCACCCGCTCAACTGTGTCCCATACAGAATGGGAATAACGGCCCAAGAGGCATGCGGTGTTCACAGACAGCAGGCCTGAACTGACAGAAGTAAAAATGTTCTTCCTACATTTTATCCCAGTTTCTTGGATTCCGGGAGATGCGGAAGGGAATGCGCTTGGGGACGCAAAGGCTTGGACAACCAAGCTCTCAGGGGTAGGGTGTTGGGAGAGAAAAACAGGGTGGCCCGGGTCTGGGCGATCACGTCGGGCCACTTATCCATAGGAGCCCCTGTGTTAGGCCTGGACCATGTGCCCAAAAGAACATCCGAAAGTGCGTCATTGAAGGGCAGCAGCGGCTCCGTAGAGGAAGACGCTGGCCGAAGCACTTCGGTCAGGAGGTTAGTCCTGACGGCCACCGTAGGTAGCTCGAGGTGCAGAGCCTCAGCCGCCTTACACAACACCACAGAATACTTACCAACCTCCTCCGAAGCCATTGTAGGAGGAGATAGTGTGCCAGGTTCTGGAGTAAACTCCAGGTCACCTGCATCCTCCAGGCTAGGGGAAGGCGAAGAGCGACGTCGCTTCTTCGACTTTTGGTGCTTTGCCTTACCTGACGCCGAGTGCGAAGACTTCATTGAACGAGGGTGATGGCGGCTTCGCGACCGGTCCCTCGACCTCCCACGGAACCTGGACCTTGAACGGCGTGGAGCTGACGCCCTGGCCTCCTGCAACTTTCGGGACCGCTACTGCAAAGTTTTCAGAGCCAGGGCCCGGCATTCGGGGCAGGACTCTGAGCCGTGGTCGTGCCCCAGACAGTAGAGACACTCACGGTGCAGGACCGTCACCGACATCATGCGGAGACAAGCCGCATAATATTTAAATCCAGGCATCCCTACACACCAGGAGTCAAAGACTCAAAAAACAGAGACAAAAGTCCCCAAAAAGTAAGTCAAAAATTGACTGGGGGTACCGCTCTCTCCGGATCTGCGCTTGCTGGCGTGGAAAAAGAAAGAAATAACCTGAGTGCGCATGGGCGCGTCTAAGTAGCCCCAGCAACGCCATCTCGGCGACTACAACCCCAACTACGTACACGGAGCCGTACGACAACGCCGACCGACAACGCCGACCGACGCGCCGTGGTACTGCTGTCGAAAGCTTTCGGATCCAGTCTGATGCCTGGGGGTGATTCTAAGGTAAGGAATCCATCACTAATGTGTTTCTTTCAGATATGTTATTCTAGAAGTGTGACATCAGTAATTAGGAAAAGACACACAGCTATATATATATATTGGTCTCAGGTAGCAATCATGTAATGAACTTGATGAAATTTTCCTTGCAACTTTTGATACCTAGTTTTAACACATTTTTAAATTGTACTATGCTCATACTTTATCTACTGTATATTCATGTTTTACTTTATGGCACATACTGAATAAAGATTACTTAACTGACTGACTAACTAACTTACGCATGCTATTTGACTGTCTCAAATCAACATTCTTTGGACTTCAGTTTGGTCTAAAGGTTCCAAAATCTTTCAATGTAATATTCCTTTTACACTACAGAATAATTTTCTCAGTTCTCCAGCATCTGATATGGATATTTTACCTATTAGACCTCTACTATTAGATCCTCTCATTGCACTGGCACAGTAAAGGAGGATCTTGGCCTGGCTGCCATCAATTTCTCAAGCATTCCCATTAAGAGCTTTAACCAGGAACATTCAATAGGTCTCCCAAACATCAAGGTGGAGTATTTGAATTATTATACTAATATGGAGCCAGCCCTCAACGGATACCAGAGACTTCTCTTTTATACCTCCCTCAGGTGACCAACCACCCAACCTAGCAGTTATGCGTCCATCACAACTTTCTACTCCGGGTGGCGGAAAGCAGCCACCCACAAGTCAGACTGCAGTTAGTCAACCACCGCTGTGGATCTTCAGCTACCACCTCAGTGATGTGGATGATGTAGGAAAGGCGGCCTTGGTACTGGGTCTTCCAATCCCACTGTAGGGCCTGAATGTGCCATCTAGAAAAGAGGACTAGCAGGATGCACACAGCTAAGAGGAAAGAATCCTCAGAATCATCCTCACTTGGATCCAAGAACAAGCAAGAAACATTGGTATCAAAACTGGATCATATCCCTCACCGAAGACCCCCACACCGCCAAAGACAATCTCCACAGAGGAATGAAGGCCGTCGCCGAATGGATGAAGGAGAGCAAACTGAAGCTGAACTCAGACAAGACGGAGGTTCTCATCCTCGGCTCCACTCCCTCAGCCTGGGACGACTCCTGGTGGCCCACTTCGCTAGGAACACCCCCAGAACCCACCGAACACGCACGCAACCTGGGGATCATCCTCGACTCCGCCCTCTCCATGACCAAGCAAGTCAACGCCGTCTCAGCGTCCTGCTTCAACACCCTCAGAATGCTCCGCAGAATCTTCAAATGGATCCCCTCCGACACGAGAAAGACCGTCACCCATGCACTTGTCACCAGCAGACTGGACTATGGGAACGCCCTCTACGCAGGAACAACAACCAAGCTCCGGAGACGGCTACAACGAATCCAGAACGCCGCAGCACGACTGATCCTCGACGCCCCACGACGCAGCCACATCACACCCCTCCTGAGAGACCTGCACTGGCCCCCCTTCGACAAGAGGATCACCTTCAAGCTCCTCATTCACGCACACAAGGAACTCCACAACGCCAGACCGGTATAGCTCAACGACCGACTCAGCTTCTACACCATCACCCACAGCCTCCGCTCTGCCAACCTCGCCCTCGCCACAGTTCCTCGCATCCGGAAAACCACTGCCGGTGGCCGATCCTTCTCCCACCTCGCCGCCATGACCTGGAACACTCTCCCCACCAACCTACGACAGACCCAGGACCTGCCGACCTTTAAAAGACTTCTCAAGACCTGGCTCTTCGATCAGTAGCAGCCCCCCCAGCGCCTTGAGACCCTCACGGGTATGTAGCGCGCTTTACAAATGGTTTGTTATGTTATGTTATGTTTATGGTAAACCCCAACAATGTCAGGATTTTTGCTGTCAACTAGAGATGCTCAACAAATGACTGTGGCAAGGACGCTTTCAATAGTCAGTCGTCTGGGTACGAGAACTCAGCAACTCTCAATCTCCAAAGATGAAGATGGGCAGCAACTACTACCATCACGTTTGTGAACACCCGAGGGGTATTGGTGAGGCATGAATATGCACCTGGCCCACCATGAATTGCAGGCAACAACTGTTGGTTTGCAGGAGATTTATATGAAAATATGTCCTGCAAGACCAGGGATACCATCCAGTAGCTCGCAGAGAGGATATGGACCAAAGTGAGCAACCTGAATCCGTCCTTCCCTAGAACAGGACTGAAAGGATGGCAGTCCATGATAAATCTGAGGACCCCATAATTTGTTGGAACAAGGAAATAGAACGAGTAACAACCTCCAACTTTCTCAGAGCCCGGTACCTTCTCTGTTGCACCTTTAAAAGTAACAGAGGCACCTATTGTAGGAGAATTGATCATATTAGTTCTCGTAGGAAAGGAATATTGGGCGGGGAGAAAAGAAAAGGCAGGGCATAGCTTTTTGCATAATTTGCAAGACTCATCTGTCAGAAGCACAAGTTACTTACCTACGGTAACAATCTATCTGTAAGAAACAGTAGTTAGTGTTAGATTCCTTACCTTAGAATATCCCCAGGTGTCAGACTGGATGCGTTAAGTTTTGCATAGCAGTATCCCTGCTCGTCGGTAGGCGTCGTCTGCGGCACCGCGTCCGTCATCGGTGTCGTTGGCGCTGGGATGACGTAGTCGGAGTACTTAGACGCCGCCCTCGCGCGCTGACGTCATTTCTTATACACAGCTTTTCCGCGCCAGGAACGCAGAGCCATGATAAAAACCAACACTGGTGCCATGAAACTAAGCCCTCAAAGGGAAGAACCTTAACCCTAGATATCAGTTCGCAGAACGGGGAGGACGGGTGGGGCGGTAAGGAATGTAACACTAACTACTGTTTCTTACAGATATATCGTTACCGAAGGTAAGTAACTTGTGCATCTGAAAGAAACAGGTTACTGTTAGATTCCTTACCTTAGAATAGATACCCCAGCAATACCAACCACGGTGGTGGGTCTGTGGAAAAGTAAATTTTGCCATGTTCTGTGTCCCTACGTGTCCTCCATCTTATGTTATGTGTGCATGATTAATATGCATATGTATTCCCCATGTTCGATTTAAGATGCAATTATAGTTGTGTCCATCTCTAGTATGCCAGTTTCCAGTTCTCGTGAATACTACGAATATTAGGCCTATGTAAAGTTACGTTGCCACGTTTCTCAGTGTGCACGTTATTTCATTGTAAAGTCCCCGTTTTCTAGGCCTCAAATGGGCCCGGACACCAGATTCAGCTTCTGTCTCCTGAACCCTCGCTGAGGAGCGATACAGCCCCCACCTGTATCCTCGACCCTTCACTTACTTCCTGCCTCACAGTGCCCAGCTCAGCCTGGCTCTGCCTCTGAGTCTGCCAAGAGTATGTTATGATTCTAGTTATCAGTCCAGCCCTCCTTCTCCGCATTCCTAAGCTACTGAATCGCATCAATAGTTTCCGTCGTCTAGCCTTTACGTCTCCATGTAAGAGAAATACTGTATTTATGGTCATTTAATATTCCTCAACACGCACTACATGTAGAATAATGCATGCATCAGTCTTAGAGTCTGTTAGCCTTTACCCCGATAACTTTTGGATTCTATCAACATGTTCTCTAAACATCAGATACTAGATATTGTTTAGGCACATGTCGCCCTGACTCTCCAGACTTCAGTCTCTGCTCCTAGCACAGAGTTCATAGCCCCCAGCTTCTCCTAGTAACACGTCATTGTCAGTTTGCGCGCACCATTAGGTTAGAGGTCCCGGCTCCTTAGGTAGCCCCCTCCATGTTTCCGCCCCATTAATGACATATTCTGTTACGTTTACATCACATGTCTATGTATACGCCTTGTTACACCCACTTTCACCCTTATCTTTCGCGACTGCTATTGACCACACCCACTGCTCCGCCTATTGTATTCACTGTAATGCAACTGTTTTAGTATATATGCTTGTGTACTGTTATTAAAGTTAGCGCGCTCATCCCAGATCCAGCCCCGGCAGCTGCCGGGCCCTGTCATCCTATTCCTGTGCAGGTTGTCCTGTTCCTGTCCTTTATGCTGTATTAAACCTGCAAACTCCTACTACCTCGAATCTTGACTCTTATTTATTGAGCTATCTGTTATTCATTTATTCATTCAAAAATAGAGGTATTATTTATTTATTTACCACATAATGGCGCCCGAACAGGGACTTGCCCTTTCCCCACGCGCCGGTGAAGCCACGCCGGCCCCCTGACCCTCTGCAGCCGTGACGGAACTCTTCTGCGCACCGGCAGATATTTCTGCTTCAAGTATCCCTCAGGCCCACGGAGGAGACGGAGGTGGCGGTCCAGCATCCAGACGAGGCGGTGGAGGAACGCGGCGAGTCCCGACCAGAGCCCAAGCCGAGAGTCCAAGGTCCGAGGTATCCGGAGGCCCACCCGTAACAGAAGTCCGAAGTTCGTCCGTCCGGCGTCGAAGCAGTCCAGTCCAGTCCGAGGCCTTCCGTTCTTGCTGCCCGGTGAGTACCATTGCTGGGGTAGTATCTAGACAGGGTCAATCTAATTGACTCTGGTCCGTGGGTTGGTGGTACACAGACCCAAAACGAAGTGTCCACTTTGGTGGATGCGGGTCCTAACGTGTCTCTTTATGAGACCGGTGAGTTTCGTACTGTTTTAGCAGTACATCTAGTTTCTGTTCTAGTCAGTTCTGTTTCTCGAGAAAATTCATGTATTCTGTTTTCAGTATTCCAGGTAGTATTCTGTTCGAACTGTTATTTTAAATGTTTTTCATGTATTGTAATGTCGTGGTATGAATGTGGAGTAATTATCGTGTTCATTGTGTATTGTAATTGCGTATTGTGTCTAGGTTACAGTTCAGTCATGCCCTTATTTTCTAAACTACGTCAGTTAAAAACCAGAAAAGGTCTGCTAGAAGCAGCAGTTTCTGTCCCGCCTAGGGACAGTCCAGGTCATTTTATGTATCAAAAGCATGGCATAAGTGCCATATTATATCTAGATTTATGGGTAGAGTATACCAAACAGTTAGAGGAAAAGTATAGATGGCCCGTATCAGGTACGTGGGATGCCGAGTGCATCATGCGAGTAGAAGAAACATTATGGAAAAAGAAAGCCAGACAGTCACAGAAAGATGCCATCGAGTTATGGCGCAAAGAATCTCATAAGAGAACCGAAAAAGAAATCAGAAAGTCAGAATTAAGTAGAGAATCTTTAGAACGAGCCCAAGAAAGGGAATTAATCGAGATAGGTGAACGAGTCAAAACCGAACAGTCAGACAGACAGAGGCATGCCCTTATTAAGGGTATGTATCCTCTTCTTGCCGAGGGCTTGCCAAAAGCGACCCCGGAGGCATCCAGTAATTTTCCGCCACCATTAGTTCCGACTAAGCTACGTCACAAACCGACCGCAGCTGATATTTTCATCTCGTCCTATTTGGACGACACAGTCCCGGAATATGCAAATCCTGTTCCGCCAGTCCCTGTAAATCAGGCAATTCCTGCTCCCCCAGACTCCGGGGCACCCTTTGCAGTACCCGCTACGGTACCCCCGGTCCAGCCTACATTACAATTTCCCACCGCACCGGTACGACGAGTATCAGTCGACGATTCCGGTTTAGGGGCCGCAGGAGGAGGTCCTCCTGGTACCCCGCCACCACACCAACGTAGAACGTTGGCCGAGTTACATGAATGTGCGTTACAGCGTACGCCCAAATATAAGTCCGTTGCAGACATCCGACGAGCTCTTACTGAATGCCGTTATGATCCAGTTGCAGGTGATGATAGTACAGTAATATATTCCATCCGTGTAAGACGGGTGACCGGGTATTTGGACACCCTACCTGACATGAAAGGAGATCTAGACAGAATATATCGTTTCATCCGTACAGGGGATGATCCAGAAAGTATTGGCGAAGCTATGTCTCAAAGGAAAGCTGAGATCCAGCTCATGATATTAAAGTTTCTGATTAATTGTCTAATAAGAGAACAAGACTACCCGACTAAAGATCCGGCCGAAATGAGAATCCTGACAAGGTGGAGTGATAATATAGCCGAGGGTAAGCACAAGACTATCAGTAGTATAGAGAGTATGTACAAGAAAATTCGTAAAGAAATACTAAAGTTACACGAACAACGTAAAGCAGCACAAGTAAGCGAGAAAGGAAATGACTCTACCGAAGAGGTAGACGACGAGAATCCCACTAGAATAGCGTATGTAGGAAAATCTAGATTTCCAGATCGCAATTTATGCCTAGAACACAAGACAGTTTTTCATCATCCAGCACCAGAACAAGGTTCTCTAGAACAAGTATTTCAAGCTACCGATCACATTTTGAAGTCACGAATCGGTTATAGTGAATTAAGTACTATGCATGAACAAGAACTAGCCCGATCAGCAGTCCGATGGATTACTGATTCTACCACTTTTCCAGACGAAATAGTGGCACAAATGTTTCTGAAACTGCCTCCAGCCGAGCAACGACTGGTGGGTATGTATATGATCCAGCACCTCATTACTCTGTATGAGGGTCAACATTCTGATCCAGGTCCGTTACATGATGTCCTGAACGAGTTACTCCAGTATAGGTGGAAAGGTCTAGGTACCGATTTAATTAGTGTCATTCTAGAACAGCGCCACAAATATAGAACGTTTTTGAACCCGCATTTTGTTCATGTCTCACCCCCAGAAAGTAAACCCTTTTACATAGATAGACAGAACCCGTTACGAGAAGTACACCCAGTCAGGACAACAGATGGTGAAATGCAACGAGTGTTTGTTTACACCCCGATTACAAAGATGGAACTCTTAGAGATGAAGAAATTAATTCCTTGTCACGACAAAGATCCACCAGGGTTCCACCGAGAATTAAAAGACATGCTCCGTATGGGAGAATACACGTATCCAGATATTATTAAAATGTTAAAGGTCCTGTTGCCCGCAGGGGTATACGAGAAACTCAAGGAAAAAGAATGGGAGGTGGGAGAGAAAAAGATCGATTGGGCAGTTCTCGAAGCTGAAGATAAGATAAGAGTACCAGGTACCGGTCTAGGAGAGAAATGTAAAGAATTACCAGAACTGTTAATACAAGTTTTGCCAAGGTTATTAGCCACTAAAAAGGAAGACTGGGATGCAATCTCAGCCTGTAAACAGAAACAAGACGAAGACACTAGTGATTTTTATTCTAGATTTGAGAAATGTTTTATTATAAACAGTGGCCTCAAGACGAGTAGTGAGTCATACCCTCATCTTTTTGTTACTAAATTAGTCGAGAATTCAAGTCCACAAGTTAAGAATCGAGTTTTGAAAGTCGAAAGTACATGGCAAGCTAATACTCCGTCTCAGATGTTACAGATGCTTCAATACCACCAGAATAGAATCAGAGAAGAGCAAGATCACGAGAGAAAACGTATGAAAGACACGAAAATGAAAGTACTAGTTGCACAATCTGTTCCTCAAGACAGTCAGAAGAGGGGTACGAATCAAGCCAGTCATTCTGCAGTTCCCGTTAAAGGGACATGCAATTATTGTAAACAGCCAGGTCATTATATAAACGAGTGTGCAGTTCTGAAACATAATATGTTATGTTATGTTATGTTATGTTATGTTATTTGTAGTTTGTATAGCGCAACGGTTACTCAAAAAGAGTGTCCCGGCGCTTTAGGTAAGGGGAAGTAATGTAGAATAACATAGCACAGATTAAAAGAAATGAACAGCACACAGATAATTAAAAAAGAACCACCTGGACACCTACTGGGAAAACAGCCAGGTTTTAAGCCCTTTCCTAAACTCAAGAAGAGAGGTAGCCCCCCGCAGTGGGAGCGGCAACGAATTCCACATCTGTGGGGCCAATAAACTAAAAGAACGGCCACCCAGGCGGGCCCTCTTAACCCGAGGGACCATCGCCAGGAGTAGAGATTCAGACCTCAACGACCGCGCCGGCTGGTAGAAGGCCAATCTCTTTTGAAGATACTTCGCCCCCACCGCATGGAGCGCTTTATAGGCCAAGGTCATAGCCTTAAAGGCAATCCGCTTGCGGATGGGCAGCCAATGGAGCGCCAGCAATAGCCCAGAGACGCTACTACGTCTAATTAGACCGAAAATGGCCCTGGCCGCCGCATTCTGTGCCACTTGAAGCCGCTGTAGCAGGTACTCTGGCAGGCCCAGGTAAAGAATGTTGGCATAATCCAACCTGGAGCCTATCAGAGCCTGCACAGTCAGCCTCCTATGCTCCTCAGACAGAAGAGGCAAAAACCTCCGCAGCATTTTTAATAGGCCAAAGCAAGTGCCGGTCACCCCCAGGATCTGGGCCTTCATCGTCAACCCCACATCCATCTTAACCCCCAGGTTTTTAGCCATAGGGGAGGAGCCGGATGGTGGGAACATGTCGACGGGCCAATATAGCTACTGGTAAAACTAAAGAAAGACCACGTCCGCCTAGACAAGAACAAGTTTCACAGACTTCTCAGCCACAGAATGCACAACAGACAGTTCCAGCACCGCAGCTTATTGCTGCAACACAGCATGTTACACAGCAGATGTACCAGTATGCACAGTCCGAGTATCCAGAGTATCAGCCATATTCATGAAACAGCCTAGAGAGGGAGGTAGGCTTGCCTCTCATCGAGATACCTGTAGATCAAGAGGGTCCCTATGTTCATAGTCAAGTACTAGGGAAAGACAGAAAGTTTTTGATTGATACAGGGGCAAGTAGGACGACCATCAGTCACGCCGAAGTTCCAGGGGCTCCGCTCTCAGGCTCTAGAAATGTTTCCCTTGGTTTTTCAGGAAAGCCTATTGTAAACGAGATATCTAAGCCAGTTATTCTAGAAGTAGGTCCATTGTCCCGCACTACTGATCTGTTACTTACGAAGTCATGTCCAGAAAATCTGTTAGGTATTAAAACACTGAAAGAATTAGGTGCAGTTATTTGCTGCTCCCCAGAGGGAATATGATTGTTCCTACGTGACTTCAAGGGTCACTATGTATTACGAGATGTTGATCCGAGATTGTCCAATGTTCCGCAGCATCTATGGGCGCAAGGTCAAACTGATGTTGGTTATATGCAAATCACACCCCATCGTGTGACTCTCAAGCCAGGTGTAGTCCTGCCACGAATCAGACAGTACAGATTGCCACCTGAGGCTGTAGCAGCCTTATCCAAAATCATTGACGAGGTCATGGCTCAAGGAGTAGTTGTAGAAACTGACTCCAATGTATGTAATTCTCCGATCATTCCAGTCATGAATCGTACTGATCCAAATGCACCCCCAGTATATCGATTAGTGATTGACCTTCGAGAACTCAATAAATGTGTTATTCCCCAGTACCCAGTTGTCCCAGATATTTCATCCCTATTGACAGCCATTGATTCTGAAGCCACATTTTTTACAGTCATAGACCTCAAGAACGCGTTTTTCAGTGTCCCCATTCATCCAGACAGCCAGTTTCTTTTCGGATTTTGTTTAAATGGAAGAAGCTATAAGTTCACACGAGCTCCTCAAGGTTTCACAGAAAGTCCTAGTATTTACAGTCAAGCACTTAAGAGACAACTAGACAACATTCACATGCCAACTGACACTGCCCTGCTCCAGTATGTCGATGATCTACTGATCACAGCCCGTTCTGAACGTGCTTGCGAGCGAGCATCCCTTACAGTCTTGTATTTCCTTGCCGAGATGGGGCACAAGGTGTCCCCTTCTAAGCTTCAATTCTGTGTCCAGCAAGTGATCTATTTAGGCCACTTACTGTCCAAGAGGGGTAGGCAGTTGACACCAGACCGTATCCAGTTAATAGCGAGTCTTCCTCAGCCCAAGACCCAGAAGGAGGTACGTGCTTTTATCGGCCTCACTTCTTACTGCAGACAATGGATTCCTCAGTATGCATTTCTAGCCAAGCCACTGATACAGTTAACGACACAGGAGGCAGCCGTATCGACTGTCCTCCCTTGGACATCTGAACATACACTTAGTTTCAATGAGTTAAAGAAAGCTCTATGCCAAGCTCCAGTTCTAGCTACACCGAACTACAGTAAGCCTTTTACACTTTTCGTCACTGAACGTGAAGGTACAGCATTATCTGTTCTCACACAAGATCAAGCAGGACAATACAAGCCCTGTGCTTATTTTTCGAGCACACTAGATCCTGTAGCCCAGGCTCTGCCTGCGTGCCTCAAGTCAGTTGCAGCCACAGCTCTAGCTATCAGACAAAGTGATTCCATAGTATTAGGGCATTCCTTGACAGTACAAGTTCCACACTCTGTAGAAGTTCTTTTAAACCGAACACAGACTCAGCACTTGACAATTGCACGTTTAACAGGTTATGAATTGACACTGTTCCAGCCACACATAGAAATCAGACGCTGCAACGTTCTAAATCCTGCAACACTGTTACCATCAGTTAATTCGAATTCTGCCACACACGACTGTGTGGAAGTAGTTAACATTATGACAAAGCCAAGACAAGATCTGACAGACATTCCATTACCAGATCCCGACCTGAGAATTAGTAGCCGCGTATGCAGTGACTACAGACACTGAAGTTATAGAAACACACCGTATTGACACCCTGTCTGCTCAAGCAGCAGAGCTAGTTGCTCTGACTCAAGCCTGCATACACGCTAAGAACCTGAAAGTTAATGTTTACACAGATTCACGTTACGCATTTGGAGTCGTACACGACTTCGGAGTGCTCTGGCAGGAGAGAGGTTTCATGACTTCTCATGGAACCAAGATTCAGCATGGTCTCCTTATTCAAGCTCTGTTAGATGCCATACACTTACCGACATCTATTGCTATCATGAAGTGCAAAGCACATACGAAAGTTACTGACACTATTTCCCAAGGTAATGATCTAGCAGATCGCACAGCCAAGCTTACAGCTCAGACACCAGACATTCCAGTTAATAAGACACCGACACACACTCCAGATCTGACTACCTGTATGACAGTTAAGGACCCCACTCAAGATGTCATAGATATCCAGTTACATGCTACTCCCGATGAAATCAAGAAATGGTCCGAACAAGGGGGGGTCCAGACAGATCAGGGATGGGTAACGAAGGGTAAAGCCACATGGTTTCTCCCCGATTCTATGGTTCAAGTCATTATCAATACCGCACATAGTCCAGCACATTTAGGAGAAAAAGCTATGTTAGATAGTATCCAGAACATTTGGTTCAACAAGCATTTACGAGCTGCAGCCAAGCAGAAAGTCCGTACCTGTATGATATGTTGCCAGTTTAATCCAGGTAAAAGTGTCCCGGTGGAACAAGGTGGATTCCAGCCCCCTGACCACCCTTTTGAAGTCCTCCAAATGGATTATATTCAGATGGAGCGATGTCGAGGTTTCAAGTATGTCCTCGTAGTTGTATGCGCTTTGTCCAGGTGGACAGAGGCATATCCAGTCCCAGATTACACAGCCACGACCACTGCCAAGCAGTTGGTTCGTGAATTCTTCCCCCGCTACGGACTCCCTAGAGTCGTATATTCTGATAACGGCCAACCATTCTCATCCGAGCTTATGAAACACATTTCCCTGTTGTTAGGGTACCAGTGGAAGTTCCATTGTGTACGCCATCCTGAAGCAGCCGGTCTCGTAGAGAGACATAATCAGACCCTGAAAATTCGAATTGCAAAAGTATGTAAAGAGAAAGGTGTAGACTGGCTAGTAGCTCTGCCAGTTGCTTTGTTTTATATGCGCATGGTCGCACATTCCAGATCAGGTTTGTCCCCGTACGAGGTCGTATTCGGCCGCCCCCCTAACATGTGGGGTACACCTAGACCTCAAAGTATTACCGATGTTTCAAGTAATATGCTGACAGATTACCTAGCTTCCTTGATGTCTGCCCTCAACTCTTGTCGTTCACAGGTTGCTGCCGCATTTCCAGACAATACCGAGGTGGCACCGCATGAAATCGTTCCCGGATGCATGGTTCTTGTGAGGAACTTTGATCGTTCAAGTCCGCTGGAGCCTCGCTGGAAAGAACCCAAACAGGTCCTCCTGGCCACCCGTACTGCCGTCAAGCTGGAAGGCAGGAAGGGCTGGGTCCATTTGTCACATGTGAAAAGATTTTTTGGATTGAAGTCTGTTACCAAGAACATTTCCGAGGATTTGAAAGACTGCCAAAGTACTATTCTTAAGGACTGTCCCGCAAAAGACTATGATACGAATCCCTCCCTGTTAGAGAAAACTCCGCAGCAGGAGTATAAGAAGAAATTAAGGTCTAGTAAAATAAGTCAGCCAGTTTGATTGTCTAAGTCCTCCCCTAGGTGAAACGGTTAGACCGGTTTCTGACATGTATAAAATAGACCCCCATAGTGAGAGAGTTAGTCAAAACTCAATCCGATGTATCGTTTTTCTAAGTTTCATATTGTTTTTCAGCCTTATGTTTACCTGCACAGGTTATGCATTTTATTTGTATTTTCCAGCTCCTCATGTAAATACGTCTTCTATTGCTACAGTAGAGCATACGTTTAGTGATCTGCCTCCTCATGAACTCTCTTATCGTCTTGCTATGCGTAATAATTCCTTTATCCGCATGTTACATTATTCACACCAGACCAGCAATGCCACTAATTGTTGGGTGTGTGGTCGACTCCCCCCTTTCCAGACACCGAAGGGAGTTCTGCCACTCTTTCCTTATCCATTTTCACATAATGGTTCGTGTGGAGCATGGTCCACGTTAACGTCGTCCTCAAATGATATGTCTTTTCTTAACAGTACATGTTTTCCAGACAAGCAAGGTCTTCCCCACAGAACAGGGTTAGATCTAGAGAATGAAGTTTATAACTTAGGTAATTATTCTTCGAATTTCATGGTCCTGAATGTTCAGTCTGATTCTACTCCCGACTTACCTGCTATGTCAGTACTACCAGTCAAAGGTGAATTATGTGTCCGAAAGAATGGTTCCGTACATGTAGGACATAGTGATTGTACTACTATTATCAAGTATAGTGACAGTAGGAAATCTATTTTCAAAGCTTCACGTCATTCCTATTTTGTTTGTGGTCAAACCGCATATGTTCGTCTGCCCCTTCCTACTGCCACCAGTTTTTCTAGCCCCACCTGACTATCATAGGAATTCCCACCTAGTACATACTAGACACAAGAGAGATCTCCCGATTGTCGATTATACTGAAACTGCTCTAGAGCAATACATAGATATCAATAAAGGTGTCTTCCCCTACTTAGGTACTGTCGTGAATAGTAAACTGATACGTAGATTAACCAGAACCCTTGAAGCAGTAGTGATTGAGACTACTTCTGCTCTAAGTAACTTAACCGAAGAACAATCCTTTATGAGAATTGTCGTGCTCCAGAATCGTCTCGTCCTTGACGTCATACTGGCCGATAGGGGCGGGGCCTGTAGAGTCATCGGATCTAGTTGCTGCATTTTCATTCCTAATAACACGCCGTCTGTTTATTCAGCTATAACCAGACTCCATAAAATTGCCCATATGTTACACCAAAATCCAGGCACCTGGACATGGTCCGGTTGGTTCTGGAATATAATTTCCGCCTGGGGATGGAAAGTATTGTCTTTTCTAGGTATTGCAGTAGCGATCATATTCAGTTGCTGCCTCTGTTTACAATGTGGCCCCGCGATTTGCAGCATTTGTGCTACCTCTTGTATTCCTAGTCCCAAGTCCCGTTCTAAATCCCGTTCCAAGAAAATTCGGGACGAGCAAATGATACTGTATGAAATGATAGATGGTATCATGAATATTGATGTTTCCTGATGGAAACGTAGTGACAAGGAGGGAATGTGGAAAAGTAAATTTTGCCATGTTCTGTGTCCCTACGTGTCCTCCATCTTATGTTATGTGTGCATGATTAATATGCATATGTATTCCCCATGTTCGATTTAAGATGCAATTATAGTTGTGTCCATCTCTAGTATGCCAGTTTCCAGTTCTCGTGAATACTACGAATATTAGGCCTATGTAAAGTTAAGTTGCCACGTTTCTCAGTGTGCACGTTATTTCATTGTAAAGTCCCCGTTTTCTAGGCCTCAAATGGGCCCGGACACCAGATTCAGCTTCTGTCTCCTGAACCCTCGCTGAGGAGCGATACAGCCCCCACCTGTATCCTCGACCCTTCACTTACTTCCTGCCTCACAGTGCCCGGCTCAGCCTGGCTCTGCCTCTGAGTCTGCCAAGAGTATGTTATGATTCTAGTTATCAGTCCAGCCCTCCTTCTCTGCATTCCTAAGCTACTGAATCGCATCAATAGTTTCCGTCATCGTCTAGCCTTTACGTCTCCATGTAAGAGAAATACTGTATTTATGGTCATTTAATATTCCTCAACACGCACTACATGTAGAATAATGCATGCATCAGTCTTAGAGTCTGTTAGCCTTTACCCCGATAACTTTTGGATTCTATCAACATGTTCTCTAAACATCAGATACTAGATATTGTTTAGGCACATGTCGCCCTGACTCTCCAGACTTCAGTCTCTGCTCCTAGCACAGAGTTCATAGCCCCCAGCTTCTCCTAGTAACACGTCATTGTCAGTTTGCGCGCACCATTAGGTTAGAGGTCCCGGCTCCTTAGGTAGCCCCCTCCATGTTTCCGCCCCATTAATGACATATTCTGTTACGTTTACATCACATGTCTATGTATACGCCTTGTTACACCCACTTTCACCCTTATCTTTCGCGACTGCTATTGACCACACCCACTGCTCCGCCTATTGTATTCACTGTAATGCAACTGTTTTAGTATATATGCTTGTGTACTGTTATTAAAGTTAGCGCGCTCATCCCAGATCCAGCCCCGGCAGCTGCCGGGCCCTGTCATCCTATTCCTGTGCAGGTTGTCCTGTTCCTGTCCTTTATGCTGTATTAAACCTGCAAACTCCTACTACCTCGAATCTTGACTCTTATTTATTGAGCTATCTGTTATTCATTTATCCATTCAAAAATAGAGGTATTATTTATTTATTTACCACAGGTCTGCGAACCAATGATCACACCAGAAAGTCCTGGAGAACGGAAGAAAAAGCCATCTCTCCGGACTTGGCTTTCCAGGCAGTAGTGTCTAGCGAACGTGTGCAGCGAGGCCCACGTAGCTGCCTGACAGATGTCCTGCATGGGAACTCCCCGACCCAGGGCAGTAGTAGCCGCCGTGGCCCGAGTAGAATGGGCCTTCAGCCCAACAGGAGGCTCCTTTTTAGCAAAAGAGTAGCATACCTTGATGCACAAGACGAGCCACCGAGAGATGGTTCCCTTCTTAGTGCCCACGTAACCAGCAAAGAGATGGTCGTCCACCCGGGACTGGCGTGTGAGGTCTAGATAGAATGAGAGCGCACGTTTTGGGTACAGACGGTGGAGCCTCTCTTCCTCTTTCGAGGGATGCGGAGGTGGAAAGAAGGTGGGCCAGGTGATGGACTGCCCGATGTGGAAGGCTGTGACTACCTTGGGCAGGAAAGAGTGACGCTTTCTCAAGACAACTTTGTCCGGATGGACAGCAAGGAAAGGAGGTTTGGAAGAAAGAGCCTGGAGCTCACGCACTCTCCTGGCAGAGGTGATGGCAACCAGGAAGGCAGTCTTAAGAGTGAGAAGACGAAGAGGGCAATTGTGAAGTAGCTCGAAAGGAGCGCACATCAAATAAGTAAGAACAAGGTTCAAGTCCCACTGAGGCATCACGAAAGGAACAGGAGAAAACATGTGAGTGATGCCCTTCAAGAATCTATTTACAACAGGGGACTTGAAAAGAGAAGGCTGATCAGGTAGCCTTAAAAAGGCTGAAATGGTGGAGAGGTAGCCCTTGATAGTGCCCAGAGCAGAGCAGTGCTGGGCAAGAGAAAGAAGAGGAGTACCTCTGAAAGGGGGGCAGTAAGGGGATCCACAGCCTTTGCTGTGCACCATGCCTTAAATTTGTTCCACCTGCAGGCGTATACCAATTTTGTGGAGGGACGCCTGGCTGCCAGAATCACATCACAGACCTCAGGCGGCAAGTCAAATGGCCTCAACTGTCGCCGCTCAATCTCCACACATGGAGGTGGAGACTGGACAGGTTCAGGTGGAGGACCGTCCCCTGCTGCTGCGACAGAATGTCCTCTTGAAGAGGCAGACAAATCAGGGGAACGACTGACATGCTGAGTAGCTCGGGATACCAGTATCTTCGTGCCCAGTCCGGAGCCACAAGGATGACTTGGGCCCGGTCGCGCCTGATCTTCTTCAGCACTCTGGGCAGAAGTGGTATAGTCGGAAAGGCGTACAATAGACCGCAGCGCCCCCCCCGATGAAAAGCGTCTCCGAGCGAGTGCCGCCTTGGAAATTCCAACGCGCAGAACTGATGACATTGCGCGTTCTCTTCGGTGGCGAATAGATCTAACCAAGGCTCTCCCCATCGCTAAAAGAGACCTCGCGCCACGTCAGAGTTCAGACGCCATTCGTGATCCATCATGCACCGGCGGCTGAGTTTGTCCGCCCTGGCGTTCAGGGAACCTGCCAGGTGTTGAACCACCAGGGTGACGCCCTGGTGTTCCAGCCATTGCCAGAGGCGCAGAGCCTCCTGACAAAGGGTCCACAACCCCACCCCGCCCTGTTTGTTGCAGTACCACATGGCGGTGGTGTCTGTGAACACCTGCACTACACTTCCCCGGACAGAGGGAAGGAATGCCTTCAGTGCAAGTCGGATCGCCCGCAGCTCCAGAAGGTTGATATGGAGCCGGGACTCCGCCGGAGACCAGATGCGTCTGATCGCCGCCTCTCCCATGTGGCCCCCCCCAGCCCAGGAGGGACGCATCCGTCACTACTACGTGCTCCGGTAGGGAGAGGGATCTGCCGTTGACCCAATCGCGGTTCGTGAACCACCACTGCAATTGTCGTGCAGTGCCCTCCGAGATCTGGACATGATCGGACAGGTTGCCCTTGTAGGAAGGAGGATATCCGACTATGGTTGCCCCCAACTTTTTGCCTGGTGTTTTGCTGGTTTTTGACTTAGTTGGCCTGGGATCCTGCTATTCAGGACCCCAGGCTTCCTGCTCTCTCTGTAAAATGGATTCCATGTACCTTAGGTACATATCTAATTGGATGCTGGGTCACCTTATCAGTCCCTGTACAGTGTACCTTAGGTACCCAGGACATAGGTGCACTCATGGCCTACCAGGGGCTGAAGCATGTATTATGCCACCCCTGGCTGGCCATCTAAATCTGACACAACTGGCTGCATGACAGCTGGGGCAAGGTGGTGTAAACACCCTTTGCTGTAGATATAGTATAGCTATATCTAACCCTAAAATGGACACATATATTCCTATCAGTCACTCCTATGGAAGGCCTTATCAATCCTGAAGGCAGAGTGCTTGGAATTATGTGAGATGGTGCTCTGGCATGAGCTGAGCCCGTTTGCAGCTTGCGGAACCAAGTCCTAATAGCTGTTCCATGATAACGCTATACCATATACTCTTAAGTGCATTATCAACCTCGTGGTTAAATGCTAACTCTGGTATAACATTATCAAAACATGTCGAGTAAGGTGTCATACGATTTGGAATACTACCCCCTCGCCAATTCTGGCGACGGGGGTAGCATTCCACCCTTCTAGAGGGACACGACATGTATGTAACTGTGAACCCCGGTTAAAGTTAACTCGAGCCTCAGCATCACAAAATGGATGCTGCCACCACAGAGACAAGTCTGACCTCCTGCTGCTGGAAGTCCTTCCATCCAGGGAGGCTCAGACAAAGGGTTTCCTGCCTTGGGAGGTGCTAGCACCACCCCAGACAGGATTTTGTGTATTGGGGAGGATAGGCCTGAAAGGAATGAGACATGCCTGGGGCACACAAGGTGTCCTGTGCATACACCGGTTCAAACCAGTTGCTGGGGCATCCCTGCCCCAGCTCTGGCGGGAAACCGGACAAAGGATAGGGGGTGTAACCACCCCCCTTCCTGGTCCCACCCAGGGGAGGGACCTAGTCAGTAGTGCAGCCCCCTTTAGGAGAATAAAGGTAGGAGCTGGTCCCATTCCAAATTCGATTAATGCTGAACTACTCTACAAGAAGAAACTCTGGACTTCGACATTCTGCTCCACAGAAGACTGAAGAAATCTCCCTTGTGGGCAAGGAGTGTCCACCCTGCAACTGCAGGCACCATTAAGCGTCCAGCGGCTTCCCTTTGTCGTCTTCCTTCCAGGATCCAGACTTCAGAGCCCGACGAGACCCGGATTCCCAGACCTTTCCGACCTCAACCTACATCTGCAGCACAGCTGAGATCAGTGGGTGCGACGAGACACGTGGGACCGGCCATCTTGAAAGAAACTGCACTTCGCTTCCAGCACAACTCCCGAGGTAAACTCGACCAAGTGCTTTGGGGGGACTGAGAAGCCCCAGCCCCGAGCAGCTCCTGCACCGAAGATCAGCCCTCCAGCCTCCACGAGATTTGCGTGGGGCCCTTCTGCTTGTCTGCTGCTGGACGCGTTGTCTGGTCACTTGCCGGCTGGCTAGTGGCCTCCTAGACGACGAACCTTTGAATCTTTGCTGCTGGTCTGGTTGCTCCAGACTGGCCCTTGCTCCCTTCCAAAAGAGGGGCACCCCGGACTTTCCTAGTCCGCACCAGACGTCTTTTCCACTCACCGCGTGGGTTGCCTTTGCCAAAGCCTGTTGACTCCAATTCTGGATCCGACACCACCGACAGCGAGAGCCTGCATGGGACAGCTCGTGCCTCCATCCTGGTCGTCGAAGACACCTCCTGGTCCACGTGGCTGCAGAGTCAAGCATCCACTCTTCACCTGATCGCGACGACAGCACCTGGTTCCTTCCTGGTTCCACACCGGTCACTGGCTAGTGACTTTGAACACTGTCCCCTCTGCTTTCAGGTCCTCTTCTTCACAGATCCACCCTTGGATCGCACCGGACATCTTCCTCCTGGTCGCCTGCAGCATCTTTTCTTTCAGGCTCCATTGACTTCAACGCGAGAACCCGACACACTTTGGCACCTATGCACCCGCAGCCCGTGGGTGAGGTAACGAGAGCATTTCGGTGCTCAAGGGTAGTCTAACTGTCCTAGTGTCCAATTCCACAGTCGTTGTTGTCCTACCTAGTCAGGATTGTCCGTACTTACCTTTTTACTTGAACTGTACTGTCCATAGACGTTGTTACGCATCTCGCGTGTGAGTTCACACTCTGCACACGCGTTCCGTGGGCCTCCTATTACTTACCTGAAGTTAGTGTAGCGTGGTCCCATCGATCCTACAGCCTCTGGACAACTCCATTCCTTTTATCGACTCTCACATTCCACTTACTTAGTATATGGTTAGTCGTGCCCCTAGGGCACCATTGTAATTTTGTGCAACTTGTGGTATTTTTCGTAAGAGATTGTCATGTGCTTAGCCCTCTGACCTCATAAAGAGTTCAGAGGTGTTGTTATTAAGAGGTGTTGGAGTAGCGGACTCGATAATTCTCGCTTCGGTGCTTACTCTAATCAGGGGTTCCACTCGGCAACTCTGGGCATTAGCTTGCCTAATCTCCACAACGGCCCCACCAATTCCGAGGATGCCTGGTTCCACCTTGGGGACTCCCAGCAAGGGACCATCCCACAGGGAAAGCCAGGACGGGTTCCCCAGAGTTATACAGCGCCAGGAAACCTATGGACGGGTAGCAGTGCGCTTTACAAGCTCAAAAACATTTACATTTACATTACATTTACATTAATAAATATACTGTTTATTTTCATAACAACCTGTGTGGTGTCCTTTCATCTGGTATTCAAGGGGTTATATTGTGGTAAAACAGCTGGCTTCACATGCCAAAAGAGTTTAGCCTAAGACTGCTTTGTCCATGCTACCATTAGGATAGCTGGTCTATAAGGTTGACTTACAACCAATCACCATAAGGGTTGTTTGGACTGATACAAGGTGATCACTAGAACTAGTGAGCATCATATATCAGGCTAACTTCTCACAGCCCTGATGCTGGGCCCACTGAAACTTCAGGTCCCACTGCAGAGCCCGCATCCGCCACCTGCCGTGATGCACCAGAAGGATGTATGAGGCCATCAGCCCCAGAAGCAGCAGCGTCAACCTGACCAAGACTCGGGATAAAGGCCGAAAGATGGGAATCAGAGCCTGAATATCCCGAACCCGCTGTTCGGGAGGATAAACACGAAACTGCACAGAGTTGATGGTGAACCCCAGCAGGTGCAGGAGGTCGGCGTTAGTCTGGAGGCGGCTGACGACTGTCTGGGGCGAGCCCGCCTTCAACAACCAGTCGTCAAGATATGGGAAGACTGACACCCCTAATCTGCGCAGATGGGCTGCGACCACCGCCATCACTTTCGTGAACACCCGAGGGGCGCTGGTAAGGCCGAAGGGGAGCACGGTAAACTGAAAGTGCTCGCAGCCTACCGTGAACCACAGCTAACGCCGGTGGGCCGGCAGGACGGGGATGTGAAAATATGCGTCTTGCAAGTCCAACGTTACCATCCAGTCTTCTGGGTCTAGGGCAGCTAAGACCTGAGCCAAAGTCAGCATCTTGAACTTCTACTTTCGGAGGAAGCCGTTGACGTTCCACAGGTCCAAGATAGGGCGTAGGACCCCTTTGCCCTTCTTGGGAATCAGAAAGTAGTGGGAGTAACAACCAAGCACTACTTCTGGCCCAGGAACGCGCTATATGGCCCCCTTGGCCAAGAGGACCGTAACTCCCTCTTGCAGAAGTTGCAAGTGATCCCCGACACGCGGTGGTACTGCGGTGGCATGGCTGGAGGGGTCGCCTCCAAGGGGAGGGAGTAGCCCCTTCGGACGATTTGCAGCACCCACCTGTCCGATGTGATGGAGCGCCAGTGGAGGTGGTGATGGCGAACCCTGCCCCCCACTGGCGTCGAATGGGCCTGAAAGCTCGGACTAGGAAGGCTTTGAGGCGGATGCTGCGGGGGTGGATATGGACTGGCCTCGCTGCTGTCCCCTGGCACCACCACGGCGGTTACCACATCCGCTGCCGCGCTGGATGTTGGTCTGCGGCCCATGGCTGGCAGGATGTGAGGGGGCGCCCTTCCTTGGCCACGAAAGGAGTGAAAGGCAGAAGTCTGCTTTCACTGACCCGACAGGCCCAAGGACTTGGCCGTAGCCCTGGAGTCCTTGAAACGCTCAAGCGCACTGTCTGTCTTGTCGCCAAAGAGGCGACGGCCATCAAACGGCATGTCCATGAGGGAATTTTGGACATCAGCTGAAAAGTTGGCGGTCCTCAGCAAGGCGTGGCGGCGAACCACCACCGTTGTGGAAATCGCCCTGCCCAGCGAGTCCGTGGTATCCAGCCCACATCGGATAGAATACCGTGCTGCATCCCGCCCTTCCGCAAGTTCTTGAGCGAGTTTGGACCGGGCCTCCTCCGGGCAAGCTGTCAGCACGTCCGCGACCGTGTCCCATAGAGAGGGGGTATAACGGCCCAAAAGGCAAGCGGTGTTGACCGACCGCAACCCCAAACTAAGTGAGGAGAACAGCTTCTCACCGGTCAGGTGGTGCAGTCGGGAATGCGGTCTGGGAGTTAGAGGCCTGGATAACCAGGCTCTCGGGGGTGGGGTGGGTGGACAGGAAGCTAGGGTCGCCCGGGGCCGGGCGGTGGAGCCTGGCCACGTTCGGATCTACAGGGGGACCTGTAGCGGGCCTGTACCAAGTGCTCAACAGAACGTCAGTAAGGGCCTCATTAAACAGCAGTAGAGGCTCCGAAGAGCTTGCCTGCGGTTTAAGGACCTCGGTGAGGAGGTTAGTCCTCACGGCCACGATGGGGAGCTCAAGACCCAAGGCCTTGGCCGCCATCATCAGCACCACACTGTAAGCAGCCCCGGAGACAAAGCCAGTGTCGGGCGAAGTGTCCAAACAACTGGCCTACCCTAGATCCACTGCCCAGTACTGAAACGACTGGCACTCTTGTGCCAGAGGGTCCTCAAACCCCTCCCAATCCCCCTCGCCTCCCATCTCCTGATAGTCAGGTTCAAAGGATGGGGTCGGATCATAGAAGAATTGCTCTTCTCTCTGCATCGAATGCGGCACCGAGTGACGCCGGTCCGACGCCGGATCCGGACCGAGGGAGGGACCGGGGACGACGTCGTCCTGTGACCGCGTCGGGGGCAACACCCTGGGGGTTGGCGCCGACACCCTTGGGGTCGGCGCCGGTGGAGGGATCGTAAGGTTGACCAGCAGCGACCCGGACCCGGTGGGGCCCTGCGGCGTCGGGACCGGAGTCGTCAAGGGCGCTGGGGGCCGAAGCCGAAGCACCCGGCCCGCTTGGGCTCCCAGTTGGGGCCGCGGGTCCAGAAGGCGCCACAGCGGGACCCGACAGAGGAGAGAGCGACCTCATGGTCATGAGAAAGGCATCAATCTCCTCCTGTGTCGCGTTCAGCCCAGGGACCGGCAGGTATGAAGCTGGCAGCGGCACCTGCGGAGCCGCGTGGGTGGTGTCGCCCGAACCCCCGGCCGCATCGCGCGAGCGTCGGAGGGAGTCGGAAGAGCGATGTCGTCTCTTCGACTTTTTGTGCTTCTTACCTGAGGACTTGGAGCCTGACGAATGTTGTTGACTCGCCGAGCTGCGATGACTGTGGCCCCACGACCGGTCATTCGACCTCCTCCTCGACCTGGACCGTGAATGGCGCAGGGCCGACTGCCGGAGCTCGAGGCGCTTACGCAGTCGGGGCACGACTTTTCGTCATGGTCGGCCCCAAGGCAATACAGGCAACGGCGATGGGGGTCGGTAACCGACATCAGTCGGTTGCAATCGGCACAGGGCTTGAACCCGGGCATCACTACCGGCACCGATAGTCTTACGACTCGAAACAGGATCAAAAAAATCGAAAAAGTTAGTCAAAAAGTGACTTAGGAGTACTGCTTTTTCCGGATCTGCGCTTCCTGGCGCGGAAAAAGAAGAACTGACGTCAGGGCGCAAGGGCAGCGTCTGTGTACTCTGACGACGTCATCCCGAAGCCAATGACAGACGTGGAGCCGCAGACGATGCCTACCTACAGGGGTACTGCTACGCAAAACTTTCCGGATCCAGTCTGACACCTGGGGATATTCTAAGGTAAGGAATCGAACACTAACCTCTTTCTTTCAGATTTGATGGACTGCCAACTCCGGAGGAAA
The DNA here is from genome assembly GCF_964261635.1 of Lissotriton helveticus. NCBI lineage: Eukaryota > Metazoa > Chordata > Amphibia > Caudata > Salamandridae > Lissotriton > Lissotriton helveticus. The sequence continues at coordinate 244,972,205 of NC_136061.1, read as the reverse complement.
TGTATCCTGCCTCAAATCGGGTGGGCATGAGCTGTTGAGGGCAAACTAATGCAGTTAGTTGGCTGGTATAGTAGAGGAGGAGTTTGAAGACAGGTTCCTCTGCCGGCCCAAACGTTGTCTGCCAGTTCTGCGTCCACGGACTTGAGAGGACTGGGTTGCCTACAGCATCCCTTGTTGTGAAGGGTCTTTTGGTCTATGTCAGCCCCTTAGAGTAGCCTCTAAATTTCAAAAAGTGGTGCAGAAATTGTTTTGCAGGAGCGAACAATCCCAAGGAACACACTGTCGTTCTACTATCTTTAAAAGCTTTTCTACGCGAGTACGCATTTTCACCAAAGAGCACGTCAAATAGGATATGAAGCATTCAAGCCTTCACATCCCTGCAGAACCCAGTAGACTTCTTTCAGGTGTTTAGACAAACGACCACACTGAAAATGTCCACCCAGCTAAAGCAATCCATCTTGCTCAAACCTGCACGGATAAGCATATTTGGCCGCATCTTGTCCATCATGTGTTGTCTGGGCCAAAAAGGCTCCAAGATCATCCACGACAGCCAGCAACATTTTGCTGATCATGTCCCAAAGGGTGTAATACCCAATAGGCGGACTGCAATGATAGACTGCAACACCAGGCAGGCTGAAGAAAATGTGTATTTGCCAAAGGCATCATTTCACTTAGATTTTCTATCTGGAATAATGATGGGGAATTAACTGCGATTCATTTTTCTGGTTGAGGCCTGTAACATAAGACTGTGTACAGTGGGATGTTTGATGTGAAAATCAGGGTCTGGTTTAGGATGTCAGGCCACCTGCCAGTTACAGTCAGGCAAGAAAATAGTTTCAACCTGGTAGCCATCAGAGTAGAAGTAACAGCATGACTCAAATGAAGCAAGTACTCGGATGTTTCTGGCCCAGGCGGCAACCTTTCTGTCAAAACATTTGTTTCAGTCTCATTGGAGGGAAGCTGTAGTTTTAGCACGACAGATGCTCTCTGGACCACCAGTGCGAATGAGGCCCTCTCATCCGTTGGGGGCCCATGTGGCGAGCCAAGTTCTGTCTTGGAAGAGTTATCAAGCTCTCTGTGTTTTGTAAATCAAGGCACAAGGCATCATCACTGTAATATAGGGAGCAAGCCATCTCCCACATAATCAACATGTAAGGTAACCAGACTGGTGCCACCTGTGGTTCCATGGGTCCGGAAGACACGCCAGAAGGAGCTGAAAATGCACTGAATATCTGCATTATGACCTCTTTGAAAGCCCAAATCAGCTGCCGGGTTGACGATGGCCCAGGTAAACTCAGGGTCTGTTGAGATCAGCTGAGGGACCGGCAACCTCGATGGAGCAAGACTCACATCTTGATTCTTTTATACCTTCCCCTTGGGATGGGGTTGAATCCAGCTTTGCTTACTTACGCTTGTACATGGACTTGGACTTACTGGAAGACTTCGAGCAGGAAGTGGAATGGTCATGGGAACGGCCCTGAGATTAGGACCAAGCCCAGTCCTGTGACTTGGAGAGTGACCTAGTGTGAGAAAGTGGCTCTATATATACTGGACTAGAAGGAAGTACAGTGTGTATAGAGTCCACCAACCCCAGAGGTATAACAGAGGTTAAAGTCAGAACTGACCTTACTCTCCAAAGTGGTAGCTTGGTCGAGCAGTAAGGCAGTACGAGAGGACAGTGTAAAGCATTTGATGTACCCACTCAGTCAGCAAAAGGTTTCACACACTCAAGGACTGAACTCCAGGCCAATTGTTTGTATATCCGAAGATATGGTTGTTTTATTTTTAGAACCAACAGTTATAAAAATGTACTTTTCATGTTACGAGTACTCTCATGTAAATACTTTGCAGAGGAGCAATAAGTTTGTACATACAATAATTACAGGTTAGCTGATAAGAAATACAGTTCTGAAAAAACACTCTAGCATTGAGCTCAATGAGTTTTCATAGGAAAGTACAGTTGATTACTTTATGGATTACTTTGGTAGTTCCAGGACTAGATCTTGGATTCAGTCCTGGGGTCTAAGCTGAAACCAGATTAGCAAAAACGTTTTAGTTACAGTGATGATATTTCCTGAATATAAAGCTGTTTTAAAAGTTCACACTTAGAGACTTTTCGAAGTGATTCTCACAATGTTATTCAATGGGAGGAAATTCAGGTTACAGGTAAAGTATGATCACGTTACTTTTGTAACCCAGCACTAGTCTCCTAGGGCCAGCACTGGGGCTTAACTCAAAACAGGTAGGTAATTGCGTTTCAGTATTTCGTACGATTTTTAAAGAATATTTGCAGTTTTCAAAAGTAGACACTTAGAAGAAATTTCATAGAAAAGCAAACAATGGGTTCCTATGGAGAAAATACAGGTTACTAGTAAACCCGCTAGGGATTACTTTTGTGGTTCAGTACTGGGCTGAAAGGTACAGTACAGGCTTCTCTCCTGATCACAGGTGAGTAGTTTCGAATTCGGACTTCGGCTGATTTTATAGGAATATTTTCAGTTTTCAAAACTTCACACTCAAGTAAAAAATGGGTCAATGTTATCCAATGGCAGGTAAGTGAATTACCGTGTAGGAGAGTGGGGTCTGCAATCCTATGGTCACCCCAGATTTTTGCTTCACTGGTTTACGACTTTCCCTGGCTGTGGGCCTGCTAATCAGACCCACAGCCTAGCTGTTCTCTCTCTAAATTGACAACCATGTACTTTAGGTGCATTTACCAATTGGTACTGGGCCACCTTATCAGTCCCTGTACAGTATACCTTAGGTATCCAGGGCATAGGTGTACCCAGGGCCTACCAGGGGCTGAAGCATGTATTATGCCACCCCTGGCTGGCCATCTAAAACAGACACAACTGGCTGCACGACAGCTGGGGCAAGGTGGTGTAAACACCCTTTGCTGTAGATATAGTATACCTATATCTAACCCTAAAATGGACACATATATTCCTATCAGTCACTCCTATGGAAGGCCTTATCAATCCTGAAGGCAGAGTGCTTGGAATTATGTGAGATGGTGCTCTGGCATGAGCTGAGCCCGTTTGCAGCTTGCGGAACCAAGTCCTAATAGCTGTTCCATGATAACGCTAAACCATATACTCTTAAGTGCATTATCAACCTCGTGGTTAAATGCTAACTCTGGTATAACATTATCAAAACATGTCGAGTAAGGTGTCATACGAATTGGAATACTACCCCCTCGCCAATTCTGGCGACGGGGGTAGCATTCCACCCTTCTAGAGGGGCACGACATGTATGTAACTGAGAACCCCGGTTAAAGTTACTTCGAGCCTTGGCATCACAAAATGGATGCTGCCACCACAGACACAAGTCTGAACTCCTGCTGCTGGGAGTCCTTCCAGCGAGGATAGCTTGGACAAAGGGTTTCCTGCCTTGGGAGGTGCTAGCACCACCCCAGACAGGATTTTGTGTATTGGGGAGGATAGGCCTGAAAGGAATGAGACATGCTTGGGGTACACAAGGTGCCCTGTGCATACACCGGTTCAAACCAGTTGCTGGGGTGCCCCAGCTCTGGCGGGAAACCGGACAAAGGATAGGGGGTGTAACTACCCCCCTTCCTGGTCCCACCCAGGGGAGGGACCTAGTCAGTAGTGCAGCCCCCTTTAGGAGAATAAAGGTAGGAGCTGGTCCCATTCCAAATTAGATTATCCTGAACAATTCTACAAGAAGAAACTCTGGACTTCGACGTTCTGCTCCACAGAAGACTGAAGACTCTCCCTTGTGGACAAGGAGTGTCCACCCTGCAACTGCAGGCACCATCAAGCGTCCAGCGGCTTCACTTTGTCGTCTTCCCTCGAGGATCCAGACTTCAGAGCCCGACGAGACCCGGATTCCCAGACCTCTCCGACCTCAACTCACATCTGCAGCAAAGCTGAGACCCGTGGGTGCGACGAGACACGGGGGATCGGCCATCTTGAAAGAAACTACACTTCGCTTCCAGCACGACTCCCGAGGTAAACTCGACCAAGTGCTTTGGGGACTGAGAAGCCCCAGCCCGAGCAGCCCCTGCACCGAAGATCAGCCCTCCAGCATCCACGAGATCTGCGTGGGGCCGTTCGGCTTGTTTGCTGCTCGACGCGTTGTCTGGTCACTTGCCGGCTGGCTGGTGGCCTCCTAGACGACGAACCTTTGAATCTTTACCGCTGGTCTGGTTGCTCCAGACTGGCCCTTGCTTCCTTCCAAAAGAGGGGCACCCCGGACTCTCCTAGTCCGCACCAGACGTCTTTTCCACTCACCGCGTGGGTTGCCTTTGCCAAGGCCTGTTGACTCCAATCCCAGGTCCGACACCGCCGACAGCGAGAGCCTGCGTGGGACAGCTCGTGCCTCCATCCTGGTCGTCGAAGACACCTCCTGGTCCACGTGGCTGCAGAGTCAAGCGTCCACTCTTCACCTGATCGCGACGACAGCACCTGGTCCCTTCATGGTTCCACACCGGTCACTGGCTAGTGACTTTGAACACTGTCCCCTCTGCTTTCAGGTCCTCTTCTTCACCGATCCACCCTTGGATCGCACCGGACATCTTCCTCCTGGTCGCCTGCAGCATCTTTTCTTTCAGGCTCCATTGACTTCAACGCGAGAACCCGACACACTTTGGCACCTATGCACCCGCAGTCCGTGGGTGAGGTAACGAGAGCATTTCGGTGCTCAAGGGTAGTCTAACTGTCCTAGTGTCTAATTCCACAGTCGTTGTTGTCCTAACTAGTCAGGATTGTCCGTACTCACCTTTTACTTGAACTGTACTGTCCATAGACGTTGTTACGCATCTCGCGTGTGAGTTCACACTCTGCACACGCGTTCCGTGGGCCTCCTATTACTTACCTGAAGTTAGTGTAGCGTGGTCCCATCGATCCTACAGCCTCTGGACAGCTCCATTCCTTTTATCGACTCTCACATTCCACCATTGTAATTTTGTGCAACTTGTCGTATTTTTCGTAAGAGATTGTCATGTGCTTAGCCCTCTGACCTCAAACAGTTCAGAGGTGTTGTTATTAATAAATATACTGTTTATTTTCATAACAACCTGTGTGGTGTCCTTTCATCTGGTATTCAAGGGGTTATATTGTGGTAAAACAGCTGGCTTCACATGCCAAAAGAGTTTAGCCTAAGACTGCTTTGTCCATGCTACCATTAGGATAGCTGGTCTATAAGGTTGACTTACAACCAATCACCATAAGGGTTGTTTGGACTGATACAAGGTGATCACTAGAATTAGTGAGCATCATATATCAGGCCAACTTCTCACATACCGGTTTCCAGGTGAGTACTTGGTTGGTGAAGTTAGGGTTCTGGGCATAGACTCAGGGGTCCCCCAGGGTCAGATGAGTACAGTTAGTTCAGTCCCAGCGGCGCAGGGGCGGCCGGGGGCAGAGGTAGGTAGGCCCAATGTTATCCAATGAGGAAAAGGGGGCCTTCGGTTGGTGGCTGCTGGTGAGCAGGTCACGCGGCTCGGGGAGCTGGGCTCCTGGTCACTTGCTCAGGGCAAAGGGGGGGGGGGAAGTAGGATAGGTCAAAGAAGTCACAGACAGGGGCACTCAGGCGGCTGGCTGCAGGGTGCTTTTGAGCCGTCGGGCGCTCAATGTTATCCAATAAGGATCTTGAAAAAAGAACAAAGGCTGCATGCTCGGGGACGGTGACTCTCCAGGGGCGACCAGCACTTCGAAAGGTAAGTTGGGAAGTTGGAGCACAGGTAGGTACCCCAAAGGGAGGCACAGGGGGCTGTAGAGCGCCGGGTGCAGGGGTGTCTTTGGGTGTCGGAAAAGCTTACCTTCGGCTGGTCACGGTTGGGGTGGCCCCTGGTTCTGAGTCTGCAGGCGTCGGCTGGTTCGTCGAGGAGGGTCTTTGGGCACTGGACTTTGGGTCCCTTGTCGCCGGGGGGACGTCCTCGTGGTCTTGGTTTGGGTTGGCCCGGCCTGGGCTCAGCTGGTGCAGAGTGGGCTGGTCCGGAGGTTCCTGGTGGGCACCAGGTGGGGTGTTGCAGCAGAGTCTCTGCTGATGGGAGTCCCAATCGTTGGGAGGGTCAATGCAGGCAGGTCCTCTGGGTGTCCCAAGGTTGCTATCCGCGGAGGCTGCCGGATTTAGGCAGGAGCAGGTTCCAGGATCAACAGGCCGGTAGGGCTGGGGCCAAGCCAGTTGTTATTGTCCTGTTAGCAGCTGCACGGCGGGTCGTCTTCTTCTTGATCTTCTTTCTTCTTTTTGATATCGGGATCTGAGGAAGGAAGGTTCAGGGAGCCCCTAAATACTAAGTTTAGGGGCGTTACAGGTAGGGCAAGGGCAGGGACCAATGGGTGAGTACACCCCCTAGCCTGCTCCTCTCCTGTGGGAGGGGGGCAGGAGCCTAGCTGGAATTGGTCAGGACTCCCCATCTACAAGATGGCCGGAGCCGGGGGTCGTGCTTCACTTCGCCTCCTCCACCTGAGGAATGGAGTTGGCACAGGTTGGCACCCCCCCCCCCTTCCTGACGTAGTTTTTCCCGCCAGTCTTCCCGCCAGAGTGGGGGTAGGACTGGTGGGGGCTGGTTGCTGGGTACAGCAAATGGTCTGGGGAAGCTCTCAGAGGCGGTATGCCTTTGAAGTTTCCCCCTGTCCATCCTGGGGGAGGAGACAGAGCACCTCGCCCAGGATGTGCATTGTTGCAGACCCAGGAGAGCGGGGGGCTCTCCACCCAGGAGTCCAGCAACATATCTGCTGTGTGGCAGCCTCTGCAGCCACTCAGCCCAGACGTGGATTGTAGGTTCGGGTTTTTGAAGGGCATCTCTAAGATGCCCTCTCGTGCATGTTACATTAATCCCCCACTGGCATCAGTGCGGGTTTAATGTGCTGAGAAGTTTGGTACCAAACTTGTCAGTCTTCAGTGAAGCCATTATGGTGCTGTGGAGTTCGTGAATGACAACATCCCAGCACCATATACTCTTAAATGGCAACACTGCAATCACAGTGCCCAGGAATTGCCCTGGGTACTGTAGGGGCACAGGGCTCATGCACCTGGGCCCTGACCTCTGGCATAGGGCACCCAGTTAGAGGGGTGACTGAAGTATGCCAGGGCAGTGGGTTCTGTGGGCAAGGCACACAGGGATGTGTGCCATGTCGACTTTTGCTTTAGTTCTGTACTTCGGCCCTCAGCCTGCAAAGGCAGTGTGTGGGAGCCAGGGTACAGGGCCCCCGAGGGTGGCACAATAAGTGCTGCAGCCCTCAGGGGTCTTCTCTGGTCACCATGCCCTGGGTACCTAGGGTACCATTTACTAGGGGCTGAGAGGGGCCAGAGATGCCAATTGGGTATTTTGTTTCAGCATAGCTTTTCTTTGTAGGGAAGGAACACAGGCCCTGGGTACCTGATTGGCAGGGACCCAGGGCACACTCAGTCAAAGTACATCAGCAGTTCAGAAAAAAGTGGGGGCATACCAAGGCAAGAAAGATGGCACTTTCTCACACCTAGGTAATATCTTCTTGTGCCCAGTGACACACACTTACCTACCGGTCTCGAATCGCCTTTGAGGGCGTACTCAGCCCGGGAACCAAAGACAAACCTGTGTGGATCTGAAATCGACACCTGCTTTCCTGCATCTGTGGCACAGGTTGAATCCTGATGTTTTCAGTGGGGACATCCTTCGACGTCAAAGGGTAGGAAAATAATACAACTGATGTCAGCTCACAGGGATGACACATTTAGCTGTGCTCCATCAAGTCTAGGCGTTATAAGCCACATGGCACCACATGTCAATGTGCGGATGTAATGCTATGAAAAAGCTCCAGATCCACTCTGACACCTGAAGGAATATTCTAAGGTGATGAATCAGCAGTTAGACGTATCCATCAAAATATTTAAGTACAAAAGAGTTTATGCACAAACTGTGATGCACTTAGTTTAATTTCAATCTTGACAATACCTAAATTACTGATTTGGGATTGAGGAAGTGACCAGAGTCATATCAGGATTTGGGTTTCTTTCGTCATATTATCTGTTTCAAAGGTAGTCACAGATTTTTTTTATTGAGATTTGAAGCAGTGTATCATAAAGTTAAAACTATTTAATTGCAGCCTTAACATGCATTCTTGAAACTCAGCTGAAGCTACTGGTTTTCTCCCTAGTCCTAGCACTAGTAATGTGTTTAGACTAGAGTAGTAACTTCAATGTAGAACTGACGTTTCATTGGGTAAAAGGCTTCAACAAGGCAGATGACAGCTGCTCGAAGTCTATGGTGGACTATATTTTTCCTCCATAGATCTCAAAATGACTGCCAGTCTCTGGGTCTTTATTATGAGCTAAACAAAGTTCACCATTTATATGTGGAATTTTATGATACACCCTTTAGTGTTTAAATTCATTGATCTTCCTGCATTTTTGTAATTTCCACCACTTTAAAGAGCACTAATGAGATATTAGGAGAGGTTAAAGTGATGCATAAAAAGATGCAAAGTACCATTTTTGGTTGGGAAAAATAGCAATATCTATATAAAGTGGGGCTTGATGGCCAAGCAGTGCTTGGGCCAAGTCCTAATTAGTTGATTGTTGAGATTTTAGTGGCTGCCTTGGCAATCGAGGAAGCTTCTCCTTAGCTGAGGTACAGTGTGGTGTGCTTGGTAGAGCATCCACTGTAGAGTTTTAACTCACCAGACTGACAGGGTGAAGAGTAGTGCCCTTTACATGCATTCTTGTTTGGTTGCAGTAAGCAATGTGGGTGCGTCTCCCATGGTGCCTGTGAGAGCAATCTAGCTCTTGCTGTACCTGGAGGCAAGGTGCATGCAGCTGGAGGCACTATAGAATCCTGAGATGTTGGGAGACCGGTAGAAAGGCCTGCTGTTACTGTGTGTGTCACAGCTTAACTGAGCAGTCATTTGATGGTTCTACCAATGAGGGGATGGGAAATGTATTTGAGGAAACTAAACTGTGTAGGCAAAATGATGCTCTTAACATCAATTGAAGAGCTGTACACAGAACAAGTAGTGACAAATTAATAGTTGGAAAATACAACATAATATGAAGCCCTGAAGCTCAAAGGCCTGGCTATGAGGTTAACAACGCCAAACAAGGACTAGATAAGGTTGTAGGTACTGGCAGAGAAGCTGAAGGAGACGGAGTAGTGTGTCCAGGACTTAACTGTTTTCCAAGGCTGTGTCAGTGAAGCCATTTCAAAATTGGAGACTAGATTTGAGACCCTGGATAACCTTCAGTAAGGCACGCTCCTGAAAGTGCTGAATAACTCCTCAAAGGTGACTAAGCCGGTGTTACTTTTTTTTAACAGAGATATAACTGCACCCCCTCGTATTTCCAGTTCTGAAAGTAATTTATCAATGGATTGCGACTGTAATTGTAAACCACTGATTAGTAACGGAGTGATTTGCAAAAGAAAAGCAGTCCCTATGGGAAGCGGGACAGGTTCCCCCAAGGGCGCATTGAAGGGGAGTAAATTGTGGTTAATTTTGGCAGATTTTCATTTAAAAATCTCAGAACTGTACTCTTTAAATTTAGAAGTTAACTTTCAGGTTTTATATGTCACATTTTTTTTTATCAAGTTTTCTTGTTATTCTGAATAACAAATAATTAATATAGATTCTTCTTTCCCAAATACGGCATTACGAATTAAAACACTTTTAATCTGTCAAGTTTGTTATGAAGTGGATTCTGGTTCCCAGATTAAAGAGATAGATAAAGAAGACACCATCTCAATGCAGAAGAGCCACTAGCTATTCAAGACTTTAAAACATAACCTCACACATTCTGGAAGGTTAAGGTGACTTCACAAAACAGCTTTCTTGCAGAACAGAAAAAAAACATTTCCATTGATGGAATACTGCAAAAACACTTTTCACTCACTCAACTAAAACGTGATTTAACTAGTTCATACTTACCTAAAGTCTTATCTTTCACCTGGGTGAACATATTTTTGTGTCTCCATATACTGTACCTTGACACACTCAGGCTACCAGACCAACACTAGGATTTACGAACCAAGTGGAGATCTGTCCAGGCTCTCAAGTCTTTCCATGTTCTAAGTGAATCTAAGCAGAGATGAGGCTTGACCAGGATTCTGTACTCATCATATCTTCTTTGTTTCCAAATACTCTGTTGGCGTCTCACAGTTCTGCAGAGGGTCTCGGATAGAGCTTTCGGAGTCTTGCTCCCTCATTGCGTTGCCTTCCAGTGCTGGGCCTGCGTCTCACTGTGGTTGCCACACCAGAAAGGTGATCAACTCACAAGTGTAGGCCTCTCCTGCTCCGCTGCGGCAGTTGTTGCTTTTTGCAGTTGATGGTGCTGGCGTCATCCTTCTGCTAATCATGACAGAATACGGAGCTCTGGCAGTGATTCTATTCAGAGTGGAGCAGATGCTCGGGGATTTTACTATGGCGTGGTCAGAGAGGCGCTATCTTGCTGCCATCTATGTTGGTGATTGGCCACACCTCCACCCACCCACCCCCCAGGCCTTACTTTTATTTTCAATTGCTTTAGACTTGTTCCTGTCTTGGACCAAAAGATATCCATCAAATGTAGACCTGATTATCTCAGGAGAACACATATACGTAGCCAAATCAGATAAATCATGGTTTCATGACACCTTAATCAAAGTTTTGAAGCCTTACATTCAAAGACGTGGTCGTGTTTTGAAGGCTCTCAACTATTACACACACGAGGAAAGAGTAGGATATTATTCTCAGCTAAAAAAGGTTATGCAGCCTCTTTAATGCATGGAAGCGGTCTGCAGTAGTACTGCAAGTCAGGTTGTTAGATCTATAGGCAAAGGATCAAAGCTCAAAAAAATACTTTCCCAAACATGTTACAGCCATATTAATGTCACAGAAAGCAGTTGAACTACAACTGAGGAGACCCACATCATGAAAGATTAAGAGGTGTGCTCAGATCAAAAGGGGTGTATATCCCATGGAGTAGAGCAATGTTTTCTTGCTCCTGCCTGACTGGTGAAGAAATATATATTGACATCTCTGAAATTAGTAGAATTTGATTCTTGAGAGCAGTAGCAAAAGAGAATAGTGAAGACAGTACTGGAGCAATGAGTTGACTCCTAAACGTGTGTTAAATAGTAGGAGGGTGTAGGAGAAAAAATAGACAACTCAAGTTATTTAACTGATCATATAAAGACATTCATGTTCAAACTGTGTTGGTGTGTCGTTAGATGGGAGGATTGATTCATTGGTAAGCTACCCAATGCACAGAGCTTCAATAGGGAAGTGCCCCTTTCCCCACCCACTCATTAAAAGTTTCAATAAGAAAATGTATATTCAAACCTTAGCATGCTGGTTGTGATGGCAAAAGGAATATCAGCGAAGCTTTCAGATTGCTTATGTATGACGTTTAACATTCGCCTTAAACAATCTGCAGTGTTCCCAAAGTGTATATGCAAGGTCACTAAAGTGCTCCCCTTTAAGGATCATCCTTGAAATATTTGTGACACCATAATGAACAATATCCAAATTCTTGGGTGGCAGTACTTTAGCTTTGAGAAATTGTTTGGGTATATGTCGGTTATAAACTTCAGTTAAATCGTAATAATAGACATAAGTCATATTTACAAATTGATTAAATGTAAATAACTTGACAGTTAGGCCTGACATACAAGTTTGTTAAATTAATCAGAGAATCAGAGAATCAAACTTTAGGTTAAATACAAGCAACTGACAGTTATATACATAAGTATATATATACATACATAAATAAATAAATAAATATATAGTTACATAGGAAATGGTTTATGTCCCACTACACAGAGGATATCTGAAGACTTCTATGGAGTTGAACCTACTTAGCAGCAAGTTCTTGATACCGACTCGGACTCTGATGGATGCTGCAACAGTGCTCTAGAATCTGTACTGCTGAGGTAGAGCGCTACCATCAGAGTTGCAGAAAGAGATAATTCATGGAAATGGTAAAAGGATGATGCAAAATGAGTAATAGGGCTTGCACCCCAAGTCATCATTGCAGTTTCTGAATTACATCCTGTGTTGTAGTGATGTCTTGGGTATCACAGACATCTAGCAAGAGAAACTGCTGATTGTATGAGAAGTTCAGTCCTCTGGCTCATAGCTTGCTTAGGCTTTGCAGAGATTTTCGGCAAAGATGGCTCAGTCATAAATTCAATTTAGCAAAGTTCTAAAATACTATTTTAGACTGTTTAGTGCACAGATCTAGAGAAAGAGATCTTCCTCTTAGAAAAGAATAACTGTCTAGTCTTCTTTGATAGAAGAGAAACATACGAGAGACATCACATGAGAAAGATATTTTGATACCTTACGTTTGGTGTTTGTATAGTCTAGACAATGAGTATCAAATCATAGAGACATCAACTGGAGCTTATAGCTATTGGTGCTCAATGTACGAGTTACTTACCTGTGGTAACGATGTATCTGGTAGACACGATTCTAGCCGCAGATTCCTTAACGTAGAATTCTTGCCATAGCATCTCTGCGCACCGGGTGGCGGTACCACGTGACTCTGCCCTGACGTCGTCCGCTGGCATGACGTCAGCAAGTTCACATAAGCCCCATACCGGCGCGCCGACGTCAGTTTTCTTCAGAGAACTTTTCCGTGCCAGAACGCGGAGCCATCACAAACAAAAACTGTGAGAATATGGGAACAGTGTGCGAACAAAGCAGATAAACAGAAAGGAAAGAAACAAATGGTGAGGAACAGCACCATTCGGGAGAGTGCCAGGGACTGTGGCACCGAAAGTCATAGAAGGGAAGAGCAGAGCCAGTGCAAGGCAGCCCTGCAAGTAAATACAATATCCTTCCTGTGGGCAGAAAATCATGTAGAAAATGTCACAACAGACGAAGAGGCCTGCAACTATAGACTACAAACAGTGAGGGACCACAAGGTCAGAACAGAAGAGGAACACCAATATACCCCAAGACAGCACCAGCAAGGGGAGGCACATCCCCTATAAGAGCTAAGGGCAGAGGCACAACCTAGGGACCCTAAGCCAGAGGGCTGCAGAGGAGGCAGAAATTGCAAGCAATGAAAAGGAGGAAGAGCATGAGCAGAGGGAAGCAAGGGTGAAGAGAGGGGAGGCCAGGACACCCCCACGCTCATCCAAGGGACCAGGAATATCAATCAGAAAGCCCCGGGACAGACAACGGCAGAGGAGTACAGAGGAAGAAATGATCACCTCAAAACTCCAAGGAGGTGTGCCAGAAGTAGAGGCAAGCCCTTCACATGAAACACACACATACAGTTAAATGAACAGCTGAACCGGCCACAGCCCAAAGTCAGCAGATAAGGCAGGAACGGCTCCACAGTCAAGAAAGGCAGGCGTGAGAAGAATGTACGACATTGTTCTGCATTCTGTCCATCAACTGTTGTTTTGCATTTGTCACCCCGAGTGGGATGGGTATGCTCAGACGTGAGTCCCATGCTCTCCACACCACTGGAGTCAAGCTATCCTGGCTGAAGATGGCTGATAGCCAGAAACCGGTCCTAGGATGCTTGATTCCGGTCCAGTAAAGACATGGCTTGGCAGTTCGGGCTGGACTGTTCCCATGAGGCACAGGGTCAAGGCTGATTTGCATATGGCCATGTCTGAGATGGGGAGGTGTGGAGTGCAAAAAAACGATGGATTTAGGCCCAGATCTCTGTACTGGGGTGAATGTATGACATTGTTCTGCATTCTGTCCAACAACTGTTGTTTTGCATGTGTCACCCCGAGTGGGATGGGTATGCTCAGACGTGAGTCCCATGCTCTCCACACCACTGGAGTCAAGCTATCCTGGCTGAAGACGGCTGATAGCCAGAAACCGGTCCTAGCTAATAGCGACCATTTACCTTTTGCTGGCATTATTGTGTGATTTAAACTGCTTTTTATGAACTTTTAAAATCTGTATCTGAATTCTTTGTGGGGGCTTTTAAATTTATTAATCAAGAGGGAATTTACTGCAGGCACACTGACACCCCTCCTCACGCTTCATATTCACTTCTCCTGCCTCGCCCAGCCGATTTCTCTCACTCGGTGTAGGCGGCGGCGGGCGCCATCTTTGGTGTGGGCTGGGGCTGCGCTCTAGTCGCGCCGGCCTCCCGCCCTCCCAGACTATTTAGCAGGGTTATTTTTCAGCGCTCACTGCCTTTCAGAGCTCTCCCTAGAGGGAGTCTAGGGCTGCGAGCTAATAGCGACCATTTACCTTTTGCTGGCATTATTGTGTGATTTAAACTGCTTTTTATGAACTTTTAAAATCTGAATCTGAATTCTTTGTGGGGGCTTTTAAATTTATTAATCAAGAGGGAATTTACTGCAGGCACACTGACACCCCTCCTCACGGTTCATATTCACTTCTCCTGCCTCGCCCAGCCGATTTCTCTCACTCGGTGTAGGCGGCGGCGGGCGCCATCTTTGGTGTGGGCTGGGGCTGCGCTCTAGTCGCGCCGGCCTCCCGCCCTCCCAGACTATTTAGCAGGGTTATTTTTCGGCGCTCACTGCCTTTCAGAGCTCTCCCTAGAGGGAGTCTAGGGCTGCGAGCTAATAGCGACCATTTACCTTTTGCTGGCATTATTGTGTGATTTAAACTGCTTTTTATGAACTTTTAAAATCTGTATCTGAATTCTTTGTGGGGGCTTTTAAATTTATTAATCAAGAGGGAATTTACTGCAGGCACACTGACACCCCTCCTCACGCTTCATATTCACTTCTCCTGCCTGGCCCAGCCGATTTCTCTCACTCGGTGTAGGCGGCGGCGGGCGCCATCTTTGGTGTGGGCGGGGGTTGCGCTCTAGTCGCGCCGGCCTCCCACCCTCCTCACGTCCTATATAATTGACACCATGTCCAGACGGCGCAGCGGGCTGGCGCAGCGGGCGCGCGCCGAAGCCGCGCCTAAGCCAAGCCCGTCTGCGCCCGTCCGCGCCCGGACACGGCCTAGGGCCACAACCCCTGGTCCCCGACTGCGTTATTCTCCTCAGCAATTAAAAAAGCTGAACCATGGTAATGTACATCAAGACTGCATTTCTGTACCTCTTACCGCTCTTACCGCTGCGGTGGGCGCCTGTCCTCCCCCGTGTCCGGGGTGTAGCTACCAACTTTTACAATCCCATCTATCAGTCCAAGTAGACCCTAACTATATCCCGTCATATGCTCTGGATAACGCTTTCTCTCATAGCTGTCGAGCTGCGCTTATTAATACGCGCTCTCTTCCATCCCACAGTCTCCAGATTAGTGAGTTTATTCTCGCCCACGACCTGGATTTACTATTTGCCACTGAAACCTGGGCAGATGCCGGGTCAGGGCCGGATTTTTGTGCTGCAACCCCTGATGGATATAGTGTAGCCAGACATGACAGACCCATAGGAAGAGGTGGCGGACTCGCTATTATTTACAAGGATAAATACCGTACCACCTTTGATCCCATAAACTCCGCCAACTGTGAAGCAGCTACCTTTGCTATCAGCATCAATTCTAAACAAGCCTTGAAAGGAATCTTATTATATCTTCCTCCTGGCCCTCGAAACCCCTTTCTCTCCACCTTTTCAGACTTTAATGATCATATTATAAGTTCTGATAAATATATGATACTGGGAGATTTCAACTTCTATTTGGAAGAGCAGGACAACCATGATACCATTCAACTTACTGCTGATCTCTCAAATTTGGGATTGCATCAATTGGTTAAGGGCATCACACATCAGGCAGGACATACCTTAGATGGTCTGTTCACTAATAATCCTGATATTTTTGTATTGGAATCATGCCTATCACGTGGTCAGACCATAGGGCCATTATATTTGAGTTACATATCCGGACTACAAATCTTCCTCCCCCCAGGCCACGAACCAGGATTGGGACTCGAGCCTGGAAGAACCCGGATATCCCTCATATGTTAGATTCCCTGACCTCTTCCTGCCCTCAGGGAGGAGATACTCCTGCACTATCAGCCTCCGAATTCCAGGATTGGATTCGGAGTGCCGCTGATCAAGTGGCCCCGGAGAAACTCACGAGATTTAATAGAGCATCTCCGTCGGCCGCTTGGTATACTGAAGATCTTAGACTTCATCGGCAACACTGCAGGAACCTAGAAAGGCGTTGGAGGAAAGTCTACTGCCCCATAGCCAAACAAACCTATAAAGATGCCCTCACAATATATAAAAAGGCGATTATCGCCCGAAAAACTGTCTTTTTTTCGGCACAAATAGAGAATGCCACAAATTCTGCTAGAGAGCTGTTCTCTGTCGTCACGACTCTGTCCACTCCCTCCACGGGATCGGGGGTCGAACCCTCACAGACCTTCTGCAATGATCTTTCCACATTCTTCACCACAAAGGTGGCTGATATATATTCCTCTTTCGAAGGGGATACCAGGACTAAACACAGAGTCTGTAATGAGGAAAAAGTAATTTCTGATCATAATCATGATCGCTTTCCCTGTTTTACGCCCACCACACAAGACAATATTATCAGACTCATCTCCACCACTAAGTCGGGCTCCCCTCTGGACCCTTGTCCTCCTTCCGTGATGGCAAAACTCACTGAAGTGATCTCGCGTCCACTCATGGAAATTTGCAACACTGCATTCCAGACAGGTCAATACCCCAGTCCTTGGAAGAAGGCTGCAATCAAACCCCTTTTGAAAAAACCTTCCCTGGACCCTACAGCTGTGGCCAGTTACAGACCCATTGCGTGTCTGCCCTTTCCTGCCAAAATATGCGAATCTCTGATGAACAAACAACTCTCAGAGTTCGTCGAGGCTCACCAACTCCTCGACAAAACGCAGTTTGGGTTCAGGAAAGGGCATGGAACGGAGACCGCCTTGATAAAGGCCTCAGATGAGATAAGGGCTATCATGGACCAGGGAGGGGCGGCTGTCCTGATCCTTCTGGATTTGTCTGCAGCCTTTGACACGGTCGACCATGGTATCCTGGTCGACTGTGTCACAGCCTTGGGGATAAATGGTATGGCCAGGGACCTTATTTCATCTTTCCTGGAAAACCGTACCCAGACAGTGAGGCTGGGAGATTTCTACTCCCCTATCTCTGCACTCCCTTGTGGAGTCCCACAGGGCTCCTCGCTAAGTCCTATGCTATTTAACATCTACGTAGCGGACTTAGCGAGGGTAAAAAAGGCCCATGGGGTACGGCTCACATCCTACGCAGACGATACCCAGCTGGTTCTGGCAATTCATAGAGATGGCCCTATTGTGGCAGCCAACTTCCAGAGAGCCATGCTCGAGGTCAGCACTTGGATGGCCTCGAATTGTCTGAGGCTTAACTCAGATAAGACCGAGATCATGACCTTCGGCAGGCTCTCTCCTGAATGGTCTTCTATCTGGTGGCCTGAAAAGCTGGGCCCTCCACCTGTCCCAGTAGAAAAGGCCAGAAACCTGGGAGTGATTTTTGACAGTAAACTGTCTTTCGACCTCCACACAAACAAGGTTGTCTCTTCAGCATTCTTCATTTTGAAAAAAATTAAGAAACTATTGCCTTACCTCCCTACCTCAGCTGGGAAGACCCTGGTCTCTACCTTAGTTTTCTCAAAAATAGACTATGGGAACGCTCTCTTTTTAAACACACAGAAGCGTGTCCTAATGAAGTTGCAGTCTATTCAGAATGCGGCTGCAAGGATTCTTCTTAACATTCCTCGTCGCAAGCCCACCACTCCTGCCATTCGTCATCTCCACTGGCTGAGAGTTGAAAGCCGTATCAAATTTAAGGCCTTCTGCATTGCCTATAAGGCAGTGCATGGCGTTGGACCCAGGTTCCTCACAGAAGCCTTTCAGCTATACACCCCCAAGAGGCAACTAAGATCGGCTAACATCTGTCTCCTCCCTGTACCGCGTACAAGAACTGCCACCTGGGGAGACAGACGTTTTCTGGTGGCCACTCCAAAACTTTGGAATCTCTTGCCATTGGCTATTAAAACTGCCCCGAACCTGATGAGCTTTCGCAGGCTCTTAAAAACATGGCTGTTCAACCAGTAAGTTAATGGCTGATTTCTATTAGCTCACAAGCGCCGAGACACCTTAGGGTATTTGTTGCGCTATAAAAATCTCGAAAATAAATAAATAAATAGGACGCTTGAGTCCGGTCCAGTTAAGACATGGCTTGGCAGTTCGGGCTGGACTGTTCCCATGAGGCACAGGGTCAAGGCTGATTTGCATATGGCCATGTCTGAGATGGGGAGGTGTGGAGTGCAAAAAAACGATGGATTTAGGCCCAAATCTCTGTACTGGGGTGAATGTATAAAATTGTTCTGCATTCTGTCCATCAACTGTTGTTTTGCATGTGTCACCCCGAGTGGGATGGGTATGCTCAGACGTGAGTCCCATGCTCTCCACACCACTGGAGTCAAGCTATCCTGGCTGAAGACGGCTGATAGCCAGAAACCGGTCCTAGGACGCTTGAGTCTGGTCCAGTTAAGACATGGCTTGGCAGTTCGGGCTGGACTGTTCCCATGAGGCACAGGGTCAAGGCTGATTTGCATATGGCCATGTCTGAGATGGGGAGGTGTGGAGTGCAAAAAAACGATGGATTTAGGCCCAAATCTCTGTACTGGGGTGAATGTATAAAATTGTTCTGCATTCTGTCCATCAACTGTTGTTTTGCATGTGTCACCCCGAGTGGGATGGGTATGCTCAGACGTGAGTCCCATGCTCTCCACACCACTGGAGTCAAGCTATCCTGGCTGAAGACGGCTGATAGCCAGAAACCGGTCCTAGGATGCTTGATTCTGGTCCAGTAAAGACATGGCTTGGCAGTTTGGGCTGGACTGTTCCCATGAGGTACAGGGTCAAGGCTGATTTGCATATGGCCATGTCTGAACTGGGGTGGTGTGGAGTGCAAAAAAAAGATGGATTTAGGCCCAGATCTCTGTACCGGGGTGAATTTATGACATTGTTCTGCATTCTGTCCATCAACTGTTGTTTTGCAATTGTCACCCCGAGTGGGATGGGTATGCTCAGACGTGAGTCCCATGCTCTCCACACCACTGGAGTCAAGCTACCCTGGCTGAAGACGGCTGATCGCCAGAAACCGGTCCTGCGATGCTTGATTCCGGTCCAGTAAAGACATGGCTTGGCAGTTCGTGCTGGACTGTTCCCATGAGGCACAGGGTCAAGGCTGATTTGCATATGGCCAGGTCTGAACTGGGGTGGTGTGGAGTGCAAAAAAACGATGGATTTAGGCCCAGATCTCTGTACTGGTGTGAATGTATGACATTGTTCTGCATTCTGTCCCTCAACTGTTGTTTTGCAGGCGTGAGAAGAAAGAAATAGTCTTGCAAGGCACCAGCAGACCAAGAGGCAGGATCACAAGGCCCCCTCTCCCCCAATGCCCCTTGCCGTGGAGCAGAAGAGCAGGCGTGCGCAGCCGGAAGCTGGCAAATACTATGAAGCCGAGCGCCCAGACCAAGCCAAGCGCAGGACGAAAGCAAAGGCCAGGAAAATCCAGAACAACCTCTAAAGGGAAATTATACCAGACATAAACCGACCCACGAAAGAAGTGGAACCAGCCAGAAGAGAAGAGGAGGAGAAAAACATAGGACAGACACCATCCACCAGAACCCAGGAAAACACCAGGAAATCCTACCCCTCCTGGAGCACCAAGCAGAGGACCAGGCTAAACGCTGGACAAAAAAGGGGCGGGAACCACCACAGCACAACGCCACACACGGCATGCCAAAGCTGGTCCAGCAATGACACGGTAACTGAAACGACAGACCCTGGAGCCATGCAAGCTACACCCCCACAAAGAACCGCATAAGCGGTAAACAGCGACACCAGGAAAGGTGAGGAGCCCACAAGGGGAGTCCACACCTCGCCCACATAGGACAGAGCTATACAATAGCTACAAGTACCCCACTTAGGGAAAGGCATGTCCCATAGAAAACAAGGGAACCACTCTTAGGGAAAAAAATCCTGCATCAGAGGACAAGAACACAAAACCTGCGGTAGGAATCACAGACAACTAAGCAATTGGCCAAAAATTACACACTTGCCAAAGGGCTGAACCAGCAGCCAACAGAAGAGAGGGACCAACCAAGGGACCCCGAAGGCACGCCAAACCACACAGAATATATAAACGGCCCACTCAAAAAACAGCAGATTCCAGGAGCAGGTGGGATAACGCCTCCCATCAAGCCTCGGGGGATCAACATGCAGCCTACGGAGGGGGAGGCAGATGGAGTCCCGCAAGGAGACGCTGAATGGCGGAGTCCATATGAGTGTTAAACAAAAGGACCCCCATCAAAGGGCAGGTCAACCAGACGCTCCCTAATATTCTCAGGAAAAACAGCATCCTGTAGCCAAGCATGGCGACGGAGAGCCACAGAAGTGGCCATAGCACGGCCGAGAGCATCGGCAACATCCAAGGCCGCACGGAGAATAAATACGGCCAACTCCCGACCATCCAACACATGGTGCTGTAGATCAGTGGGGGCACCCTCAAGGGAGACATGAGAAAGAAGGGACTCCGCTGAATCCCACAGGCTGGAGGTAGCCCTAGCCAACACACAAAGAGTGTTGAGCGCCTGCAAGGCAGCACTGGATGAAGCGAAGATGTTACGCCCCCTGAAATCTAACCACCGGGCCTTCCGAGATGGAGGAAACAACACCAGAGGCAAGGACGGAAAGGCAGTCCGCAGAAGAGAGCCTTGAGTAGAATGGTGGAAGGAAAGCCAAACATGATCGTGTGGCGTAGGACGGTGATGATGCAGGAGCGGCTGAGGCACCGGATGACCCGTGGCAGGACGCCCCCAAGCTCCTAGAAGAGAATTGTGGAGCGACGCTTCAAAAGGAAGGAACAGCTCCCGTCCACCAGAGCCCTGGTAGAGAACCTCCAAGAGATTATCTGTAGGAAAAGGGGTGACCGGCTCGCCCATCCGCAAAATGCCAGCGGCCGTGGAAATAGCCAGAACGAAGGCGACACTGGCCTCCGTAGGGCTCGCGGGGGAGAAAGTAATTCCTCCGCGGGTGACGGCAGCAGACTGAGCCATCCGTCTCCAAGTCCAGCTATAGGGGGGAGCGGCCAGCCCTGGAATAGTGGGGGATCCACAGACGAGTGGGGAACCTGAGGGACCCCGGGGAGGGTGGAGAAGCCGGTGGTGGTCCAACCGCGAACTGCGGAAAGGAGGGCCCGAGGGCTTAGGCCGCAGGGACGGCAAGGCACCCTCCCTGGAAGATGACGGTGAAAAGGCAACAATGCAGCACCCTGTCTCTGGAGAGATAGAAACCAGCAGATAGGGAACCTCCTCAGAAGACGAATCATGGACCCGACGCTGGCACGGCACCGTGGAATCCGCCACAGGCGCCAGCTCGACGACGACTGGCGCCGGAGCGGGCATCGGCAGCGCCGAGTTGACCTCCTCCACCACGTGCTCCCTAAGAGAATGGGGCGGGGTCGGAGCAGGTGCGGCTAAGGAACGGCGCCGAAAAGGTGCCGGCTCGACCTCACTCAGGGCAGCCGCCTGCAGAGAGGACTGAGGGGACTCGGGAAAGCACCCCAGGCCCGGGCCTTCACCCACGGCACCGCCAGGGCAGGGGAGGAAAGCCTCCGGCACCGAAACGACGCCGGCTCGGCCTCTGGAGAGGCAGCCACCTGCTCCGAGGGCAGAGGGGGACTCGGGGACAAGCCCGGAGTCCCGGTGACCTCCTGTGACACCACAGGGGGCCCCATAGGGATGTGCTGCGAGGCAGGGTCGCCACGGGTCGAAGAGGGGAGCCCTGAAGGACTACCCCTCGACGACACCAACCCTCCTACAACCGAAACCTTCGGCGCCGGGGCCAAAGCCGCCAATGACTCCGCAGAAGGCCCCGCATAAGGCAAGGGATCCGCAGACATCTCAGGAGGTGAAGGAGGGGCCAAAGAAGCCTGCAGAGCTGCAGTGTAGGCTGTCATTTGGGCCCTAGTCGCCCGATGCCGGGAAACGGTGGATAGGGTGGTGACTGGCGGGGGCGCACGTACAGAGGGGAGCGCGCGCCCTCTGCCAAACGAGGACATGACCTCGGAGACAAACTACAGGACCTACCAGCTGGCAAGCGACACCCTTGGGGCCATGGCACGGGGCGATGCCGCAGACGGTATCGGTGGTTCCTGGCCTCCGAGGTAGGGGACGGACGCTGGGACGACTCTGACCTGGACAAGCGGGCCAACAGCAATTTCATCCGGCGCTCCCGCCGGGACTTCGGTTTAAGGTATTGACAAGCTTCATAGTCCGTAGAGTCATGGTGCTTGCCCACACACCACATACATATTGAGTGAGGGTCTGTCGCCGACATCTGGCGTTCACAATCCATACACGACTTGAAGCCCGAAGGCATTCGCACACTGTTACACGAACCAAAATGTGAAAAGGAGGCTTGAAAACCAGTCGGGGCACGATCCGGATCGACGTGGTCGCGGAAAAGAGAAAAACTGATGTCGACGTGAGGTGGGGCTTATGTGACCTTGCTGACGTCATGCCCGCGGACGACGTCAGGGTGGAGTCACATGGTACCGCCACCCGGCGCGCAGAGATGCTGAGGCAAGAAAAAAAATTCTGGATCCAGTCTCACGCCTGGGGATAATTCTACATTAAGGACTCTGCGGCTAGTAGTCTCTATCAGATAATCCCAGCATTTCTAAGCAATCAGATGGAAGGAGGACCTTCATTCATGGTGCAAATGTCCCCTTTAAGGGAGGGGGCAGGAAAGAGTGAAGCAGGCTCGGAGGCAAAAACATTCTGCTTCACTTCCTGGGCCCTCATGATACAAATGACAGGTACCAGTCAGCAACATACCACACGTTTCCAGTGACTAGTTAAAACCAGAGGATTATAAGAATTAATCCCAAAACAAAACCTGTTCTAAGTAGTCCCCAACTCACCTTCACAGCGAGTTGTACATTGAAATCAGGCTTGAAGGAGATGCCTGTGGATCCAGTGTGCACCTGTTGGAATTTCTAGTGTTCATTATAGCTCAACATGCAGAGGATATGGGGACATTTCATATGAGGAGAAAAAAACAGCTATTTGGAATTATTATTCTAATGGATTTGCTATAGTAACTCTGTTGCTGTGAGGATTCCAATCATACATTCCACATATAACCAACATTCATATACGACAGTAAATGTTGAGCCTTTGCTTCACATTTTTTAAGCTTATGTTAAAGTGAACTTTATGACCGTGCACATGACTTTTCAAGGCAACACAAACACAATGTTCTTCCATTTAATGCTATCTTATAATACACATAATTCAAGTTATTACACATGATGGTGTGAAGTGAGATGTTCTTTTAATGCGAAGACACATGAGTGAAGAGAGAGGCGATGACTCCAGGTAAGACAATTTATTCAGTCTTGACCTTTATGAATGAGCGGAACGAAAAAGGTCACTAATATCTACTCATAGTTGTATACATTCTTTACACAACTGGGGAAACCAGAGTACAGTAAATATCAGGAAGCAATGTCAAGCAGCACTGCTTTTCTGAGATTCCTTACCAGGTCAGTCCGTTGTGCAGGAAGAAACGGGGAGAGCTTCGAGAGCCACAGGAGCCGGCAGCTTTTTGAAAAACACGATACAAGGTAGAGTAATGAGGGCCTGTACTGGGGCCACATGATAGTGAACTATGACAACAGAACTCAATGGGATCACTTACTTACAGGTAACGTTGGTTCTCCCCAGCATTTATATTCCCCCCCCCCCCTTCTGCTGTAACTAACCCATTTAGGATAACATTCGGAGGATCCAAAATCACATTTGCCAGCAAAATTATATAAAAAGCAATAGAAAACCTTTAAGCAGTCACCAAAAGTCTAATGTCTATGAATACTGGTGCCATCCACAGGCAGTGTTTTCTAAATAGTCTAAAGTGAAAATGGAAGGAAAAGTAGACAACCTGGTTTCTGCATGTTAGTCAGAGGGAAAGGAGAATAACCTGCTTGTAAATCTGGATGGGAGTTTAAGACATAACAGAAATCCATGTTACCAAAAAGTATGCTGGCCATTTTCGCTTGCTCCTCACCTACCCACCCCAACTCCCCATTTTAACTGAGCAGATCAAGAATTTGTTATAAAAAAATAAAATAAAAAACGGAGTTGGGGGTGGGTAATATATTGTATCTGGATTCTGGAGCAAACATTATGCCAATAGCATAGATTGCATCACCTCTATGGTGATCGAATGCAGAGGTTTTCAGAATTAACACTGTACATGTATATAATAGGATAGTCTGGAAGCATCTAATTCACTTTCCCAGCGGCACTGTGTGCACATACTCACCGTAGGATGTTTGGCATTCTATTGCAGCAGAGACAATTCTGTAAGCATTGTATGCTTTAAAATGAAGATATCTGGGTAATGTTTTTAGATGCTTAAGACCTGCCCATGCGACCTGCTACATCATGGCGAGAACAACCATGCTGTGGGTCCCACACACTCACAGCTGGAAAAGTCAGCAAAAATCAAGCCAGCTCGACCCATTATTCGATGAACCACTTAGACATTTCCAGGATGTAACAATTATTATGGTTA
This sequence comes from Lissotriton helveticus, assembly GCF_964261635.1. NCBI lineage: Eukaryota > Metazoa > Chordata > Amphibia > Caudata > Salamandridae > Lissotriton > Lissotriton helveticus. The sequence continues at coordinate 244,947,753 of NC_136061.1, read as the reverse complement.
TCACCCAATGTATATACTATATTCTGCTGTTGAAATCTGTTTCTAGTGCTGCACCGATCCTTCAAAATAAATAATATATTAAAATAAATACAAATCAAAAAGTTGAACAAGGAGATGCAGTTTTTATACTCGATGGTACAGTCAATGACAAGCCAATCCAGGTACATTCAGTAACAAGGATTCTGAAAGGAACTTTGTTCTCTTCGCATATTCTTTATTTTTATAACGCCATTAGAAACCTTGAAATCTTTTTTGATGTCACAAACCCTGGTGCCTGTTACAGATCTCCACAGGGAATCACATGATGTTGATCAGATGCAACAATGTCCTAATACGGTGGTTTTTAAGCTTTTTATTTGTGTGGCCGTCCACTTAATCATTACAGAGTCAGGGAACCTCCACCTGATAAATATTGGAATCTGGGAACCCCCATCAGTCATAACTGAAATCCATGTACCCTGGCCGAAGCAATGATGACTTGGACCATAAAACAAAAAACAAATGATAAAATATTTATTTTACAAACAAATCTTAATGTTAATGGGAAGGGTGGGCTTTTCTAAATTCAATTAAGGCAACCCATTGTTCATTCTATATTCAGTTTGGTGCACTTGCACTGTCCCATGAATCAAGCTGAGAATACTAACCTAATTTTTATCCTCAATTTTAAATTCCTTCACATTTACAGAATGTTTTAAAATGTTCTATTGTGCTTGTTTATTTATATACACTTTATTAATCTATTAACAGTATAACATTTAGAAAGCAGTCGTGGACCCCCTGAGTAGGCTTTGAGGACCCCAAGTTAAGAACCACTGCCCTAATACATAAATACCATCAGCTCACCCAACCTTTTGATAAGATCCAAGGACTATCAGAGAAGGTCTTCTGAGAATGACAAACTTATAACGTACAGGGCCAGAATGTCTAGACACAACCATCAATAATATCACTGGCCATTCCTGTAGTCAAGAAGCCCTGACACTGTGTCACGGGGTCAGCCTAGAGTCCCAGTAGGAAATGACAAACAAGTTAGTTACCTTTGGTAACGCTCTTTCTGGCAGAGAGACTATCTAGCCACACATTGGTCACCTTTTGAATATGCCTCTGGCATCAGATTGGATCTGCAAACTCTTTTAATGGTAATTCTGTGCATCTGAAGGTGGTGCAGTGTGGCTCCGCACTGATGCCATTCCGATCCAGAAGTGATGTATGGGGCATATAATGGTGCCACTTGAGTGGGTTGACATCAGTTGCTTTTGAGATGTAGAGCCCCAAAAGCAAACTAGAATAGCAATGTGCAGAATCCTAGACTTGGAATCTGATTAATAGGTCGTCCAATCACAGAACGGGATGCCAATTTATAGCAGATCTTTATGTAGAGCATGATCGATCCAGTGCAAAATGGTACACTTCTGAACAGCCTTGCCTTTTTTTGGTCCAGCAAATCCCACGAAGACCTAATCCTCCACCCGGTGTTTGTGAGCACAAGTTTCAGCCTTTCCTTAATGTATGGCAGGAAGGCCATTCAGAACCAAGCAGATGGCCCTCAGCTCCAGAAGATTGATATGAAACTGGAACTCCACTAGAGGCCTCCGATTTCTACCACTCCCACATGGCTGTCCTAGCTCAGAAGCGATGCATCAGTCACCACTGTCAGCTCTGGGTGGGGGTCACGGTCCAGCAACCACCACTGCAGGTCTTTGGCAGTCTCCTCCGAAGCCTGATCGTGTTCGAAGAGGTCCCCTTGATGTTGGGCTCACAGGGACTTCAAATCGCACTGCAAAGCCCATATGCCACCTGGCGTGCTGAACAAGTAGAATGCAGGATGCCATCACTCCCAGCAGCCTCAGACAAATCCAGAACCGGGACTGGAAGATCATTAGCATAGTCTCAATATTCTGGACTCTTTCCCGGGGGAAAGGTACCAAATAGAAACGTGTCTAGAATGTCTCCAATTAAGAGGAGTATCTAAGAAGGAGTCTTGTGTGACTTTGGCATTGAAAACCCCCAAGAAGACAGGTGGTTTGCCGTAGTCTGGAGGTGTCTGATAACTGCGTAGGTCAAGCTTCCCTTCAAAAGCCAGTTGTCAAATTAAGGGGAAGACTGGCACACCTGACCTCCGAAGGTGTGCTGCCACCACCATCACTTTCGTAAACACTTGAGGGACACTGGTAGGACCAAAGGGCAGCACATAAAAAAAAAGCTCCTCTCCCACCACGAACCGCAGATAGCACCAATGGGCTGACAGGTCAGGAATGTGGAAATAGACGTCCTGCAGATCCAATGCCACCATCCACTATCTAAGGTCAAGGGCAGACAAGACCTCCGCTAGGGGGAGCATTTTTAACTTCTCCTTCTGGAGGAAGGCATTGAGAGGGCACAGGTCTAGGACGGGCACAGGTCTAGGACAGGCCAAGGACCTCTGTCTTTCTTGGGCACCAGAAAATACAGGGAATAAGAACCACATCCTACTTCTTGCACCATCATCCTTTCTACAGCTCCTTTGGCCGAAATGCTTCCTGACGCAAAATGGAGAGAGAGTTCTCAGTCAGTTTCTGGAGTGACTATGGGAGGTTCGTTGGGGAAGAAAGGAAAGGTGAGTCATAACTTTTGAACACAAATTGCAGAACCCACCTGTCCGATGTGATCTCTTACCAACCCAGATGGAATCAGTGGATCCTGTCTCCCACCGGGTGGCTGGGACCCTGAAGCACAAGTTACTACTTGTGTAACAATATATCTGTAAGAGACATTAGTTAGTGATAGATTCCTTACCGTAGAATATTCCCAGGCGTCAGACTGGATCCGGAAAGTTTTGCGCCAGTAGGTGGCGTCCTGCGGCTCCGCGTCCGTCGCTGGCGTCTTAAGCACCGAGATGACGTCACGGAGTCTACATAGGCGCCACCCATGATTACTGACTTCAGTTCTGTACACGACTTTCAACACCAGGAACTCAGAACCATGCAAGAAACTGACCACTGGTGCCAAGAAACTAGGGCCCTGAAAAGGGGATGACCTTAACCCAAGTAATCAGTTCACAGAAGCGGGGAGGATGGGTGGGGCGGTGAGGAATCTATCACTAACTAATGTCTCTTACTACACAAGTAGTAACATGTGCATCAGAAAGAGACACGCTAGTGATAGATTCCTTACCTTAGAATAGATACCCCAGCAACACCAACCCCGGTGGTGGGTCTGCGAACCAAATTACACCAGGAAATCACGGAGAACAGAACGGCCAAGGAAGCCGTCTCTCCAGACCCGACTGTCAAGGTAGAAAGAGAGCGCACGTTTTGGGTCCAGAGGGTGGCGCCTCTCTTCTTCTCTGGAAGGATGCGGAGGCGGAAAGAAGGTGGACAAAGTGATGGTCTGCTCGATGTGGAAAGGTGTGGCAACCTTTGCCAAGAAAGCAGGATGAGTCCTCAGAACCACCTTGTCCTGATGAACAGAAAGGAAAGGAGGTTTAGAAGAAAGAGCCTGGAGCTCACTCACTCTTTTGGCAGAGGTGATAGCCACCAGGAAAGCAGTCTTTAAGGTGAGAAGACGCAAAGGACAGTTATGAAGGGCTCGAAGGGAGCGCACATCAGAAACGTCTAGACAAGGCTCAAGTCCCATTGAGGCATGATGAACGGCACAGGAGGGAAGGTGTGCATAATGCCTTTCAGAAAACAGTTAACAGCCAGGGACTTAAAAAGAGAAGGCTGATCAGTAAGCCGTAGAAAGGCGGAGATGGCAGAAAGATAAGCTTTGACAGTGCACAGAACAGAGCCCTGCCGGGTCAAGGAAAGAAGGAACAGAAGAACTTCAGAAAGAGGGGCAGAAAGGGGATCCACAGAATTGGCTGTGCACCATGCCACAAACTTGCTCGACCTGCAGGCGTATACTGTTTTCGTGGAGGGACGCCTGGCTGCCAGAATGACATCACAGACTTCGGGAGATAGATCGAAAGCGGTCAACTGTTGCCGCTCAATCTCCACGCTCAATCGTCCCCTGCTGCTGTGACAGAAGATTCTCCCGAAGTGGCAGCCGGATCGGGGGCTCGATCGCCATGCTGAGTAGCTCGGGATACCAGTACCTTTGTGCCCAATCTGGAGCCACAAGAATGACTTGGGTCCGGTCACGCCAAATCTTCTTCAGCACTGTCGGAAGAAGTGGTATAGGCGGAAAGGCGTACAATAGACGCCACTCCACTTGCACCAAAAATTGTCGCCTAGCGAGTGTCGCTTTGGAAATTCCGACGCGTAGAACTGATGACATTGCGCGTTCCCTTCGGTGGCGAATAGATCTAAACAAGGCTCTCACCACTGCCGACAGAGATCCTGCGCCACGTATGAGTTCAGACGCCATTCGTGATCCATCAAGCACCGGCAGCTGAGTTCGTCCGCCCTGGCGTTCAGAGAACCTGTCAGGTGTTGAACCACCAAGGTAATGCCCTGATGTTCCAGCCATGTCAAGAAGGCGCAGAGCCTCCTGACATAGGGTCCACGACCTCACTCCGCCCTGTTTGTTGCAATACCCCATGGCCGTAGTGTTGTCCTTAAACACCTGCACTACACTTCTCGGGACAGAGGGAATTAATGCCTTCAGTGCCAGTCGGATCGCACCAAGCTCCAAAAGGTTGATATGGAGCCGGGACTCCACCGGAGACCAGAGGCCTCTGATCTCCGCCTCTCCCAAGTGGCCACCCCATCCCAAGAGGTACACGTTCGTCATCACTGTGTGCTACGGTTGGGGAAGGGAGAGGTATCTGCCATTGACCCAATCGCGATTCGTGAGCCACCACTGTGATTGTCGTGCAGTGCCCTCTGAGATCTTGATGTAATCGGACAGGTTGCCCCGGTTCTGTGCCCACTGGAACTTCAGGTCCCACTGCAGAGCCTGCATATGCCACCTGGCATGTGGCACTAGTAGGATGCAGGAGGCCATCAGGCCCAGGAGCCGGAAACCCAGGATAGAGGCTGAAAGATCGGAATCATAGCCTGAATATCCTGCACTCGCTGTTCGGGAGGATAAACCCAAAACTGCTCTGATGAAGGGGGAGCTTCTGAGAGGGACTCTAGTGCAACTTCGGCACGTTGATGGAGAACCCCTGCAAATGCAGGAGGTCGGAGGTGGGTGACAACTACCTGGGGCGAGCCCGCCTTCAACAACCAGTCGTCGAGGTAGGGGAAGACTGACACCCCTGACCCGCGCAGATGAGCTGCGACCACCGCCATCGCTTTTGTGAACACCCGAGGGGCACTGGAAAGGCCGAAGGGGAGCACGGCAAACTGAAAATGCTCCTGGCCTACCGTGAACCACAGGTAACGTCGGTGGGCTGGCAGGACGGGGATGTGGAAATATGCGTCCTGCAAGTCCAACGCTACCAGTCCCCAGGGTCGAGGGCAGCCAGGACCTGAGCCAGCGTCAGCATCTTGAATTTCTCCGTCCGGAGGACGCGATTGACATTCCTTAGGTCCAAGATGGGACGCAGGTCTCCCTTGTCTTTCTTGGGGACCAGAAAGTAGTAGGAATAACAACCACTCCCTATTTCCAACCCAGGAACGCACTTGATGACCCCTTGGCCAAGAGGGCTGTCACTTCCTGCTGAAGAAGCACCAAGTGATCCCCGACATGCGGTGGCACTGAGGTGGCATGGCTGGAGGGAAGGAGTGTAAGGGAAGGGAATAACCCCCGCGGATAATCTGCAACTTCCACTTGTCCGATGTAATATCCCCCCAGTGGGGGAGGAGGTGGCGGATCCTGCCATCCACAGGCGTGGGGTGCTCCACAAAGCTCAGATTAGGAAGGTTTGGAGGTAGAAGCAGCGGGGCGGAAGTGGAGTGACCCCCACACTGATGCCCAGACATGCCCCTGCGGAAGCCGCGTCTGCGCTGAGGCTGGTTCTGCGCAGGCTTGCTGAAGGAACGTGTCTGAGTGCCCCTGTAGTGTCCACGAAAAGAACGAAAATCAGGAGTAGCCGGGCTCTATGTAGACAGACCCAAGGACTTGGTGGTGGCCCGCGAGTCCTTAAAACGCTCCAGCGCACTGTCAGACTTATCGCCAAACAGGCGAGTGCTATCAAAGGGAATGTCCCTGAGCGAACTCAGGACATCGGGCGAGAACCCAGTAGAACGCAACCAGGCATGGCGACGCAGCGCCACAGTCGTAGAAATCGCCCTGCCCAACGAGTCAGCGGTGTCCAACCCACATCAAATGGCGAACTTATCCGCATCCTTACCCTCAGCAACCGCTTAGGAAAGAACAGCCTGAACTTCCTCAGGACACTGAGGCAAGACCTGAGCCACGGTATCCCACACCTCATGGAAATAGCGGCCTAATATGCAGGCGGTATTCACCGACCGTAGCCCCAAGCTGGCTTAGGGTAACAACCGCTTACCGAACTGTTTCAGCGTCTTAGAGTCCTTATCTGACGGAGCCTTGGGAAAAGCACTCTGCGACGTTGAGACCTGGATAACCAGACTCTTAGGCATCAGGTGGGTGGTGAAGAAGGCAGAGTCATCAGGCGCCGGACGGTGAGGCCTGGCGACATTCTTATCTACTGGGTCCCCCGTGGCCAGCCGCGACCAAGTACCCAACAGGGCGTCAGTGAGGGCACCATTGAAGGGAAGCAGCGGCTCTGACGAGATAGACGCCGTCTGGAGCACCTGGGTGAGGAGGTTAGTCATAAGGGCCACCGTAGGGAGGTTCAGAACCTCAGCTGCCCGACGGAGATATCGAGGTCGCCTGCGTCCTCCAGATCGTCCACCCAGTCCTGCTCGGAGTCACACTAACGGGTAAGAGGGTCCTTGGACCTCTCCCAATCATACTCCACCTCCGTTGCCGGAGGAGCCGGCTGCGGCGGCGGAATGGGAGGAGGGACGAACGGCGTAGGAAACGGCGCCGGCACCGTCTCCCAATGCAGATCCCAGGCAGGAATGAAATGGTCCTGGAACCGGGGCAAGGGCGGAACAAACGGCACCTACTGAGGCGCCGACGGCGGTGCTGGTGCCGGAGTCGTCAGTGCTGGACCGTGTGGCGCCAGGGCCGAAGCCAACGGCATAGGATCCTGTGGCGCCAAAGCTGGATCCGCCGGCGGGCCAACAGGATCTGCACAAGCGACCGCAGGGCCCGAATGCGCCCGGCGAGAATTCGAGGCCTAAAAAGGCGATCAACAGTGGCAAGAAACTCTTGCACCTGTTCGGGAGTCGCCAACGGACCCAGGAAAGGTGGGTAGACCACAGGACTTCCAGCCTCTAAGGGAGCCACAGGGGCACAACCTCTGTCCCTTTCGTCCACATCCGAAGACTGACAGGGGGACGTCGGAGAGCAAACACGCTCCTTCAGCATCTTTTTATGTCGTCGCTTACCGCAATCTTAGGGCGAAGACTTGGAGCCCGAGGAGCGATGACTGCGGCCCCACGAGCGGTCTCGGGAACTGTCCCTGGACTCGGAGCGGCACCGGGACGAGTGCAGGACCTCCAGTAGCTTCCTGCGCCACTCCCTCAAGACCTTCAGGGAAATAGCCCGACAGTCCCGGGAGTCGTGATCGGTCTCCAGGCAGTAGAGGTAAATATCATGGGGGTCCGCCACTGACATATTACGACGGCAGGCCCAACATGACTTAAAGCCAGGCATCCCTACATGCACCAGGAGAAAAAAGGTGGGACAAAAGTCTCAAAAGAGTAGTCAAAAAGTGACTAAGGTACGTTCTCTATCCGGATCTGCGCTTGCTGGTGCGGAAATTAAAGAACTGACGTCACCGCACATGGGTGGCGCCTAAGTAGTCTCCGTGACGTCATCTCGTCGCATACGGCACCAGCGACGGACGCGGAGCCGCAGGACACCCCCTACTGACGCGCAGGGGTAGTGCTAGCAAAGTTTTCAGGATCCAGTCTGATGCCTGGGGATATTCTAAGGTAAGGAATCTATCACTAACGTGTCTCTTTCAGATTCAAGGTACAACGGCACTGGGGTCACAACATCCACAGGCACTAGTCATTCCTAAAACACGTTTTACATTTAGAACTTCAGTACCGTAACCCAGACCATACAAGCACTTCAATTAATTTTTTATTATAGTCTTAATTGAAACCCTAGTCTTAAATTAATTACATATTATATACCTTTTTGGAACCCATAATTTAAATTTTAATAAATAATCATTGACATAACCTAAACAATACCCCTACTCTTAATTAAAACAGTCTTCCTGAATGTAATCCTAATCCCAACTTTAACTACAAATTTATGTCATTGAGTAAATCAAATCATTTTAGTTAACTTAACTCAAACGCTAATCCTAACTATGAAATAATTTAAATTAGTATCCTAAGATAATACATAATTTAAATGTAATTCAATGTATATTTCCTTTACCTATTCCAACCAATAAACATAACTATTAATTGTAATAAATTACATTTAATTAACCTAACTAATGATATTTAACTTATGCTTGACCTAACCTGAACGATCACCATAATATATTCTCTAGTTTATATTTTGATTTTTAACCTTAACATGCACATAATGGCCAATAATAACTACAACAGTTATTAAATTGATTCTGTAATTATTTACATTAACTTACTTAATGGGGGCGTGGCCAAGATGGCGACCTGCTAGGACGTGTTCCGATCGGCTCCCCGGCCCCGTACCCCATTCTGCCCTTCCATAAGCCTGCAAATCCCCCAAATTGCTGGCGTTCTGCCCCGCCGCACTGCGCTCCTCAGTGGTGCCCAGCGGGGCGACTTCAGGCCGCGGAGAAGACTGCCTGGGCTGAACACGATTCATCGCAGCTGCCCTGCCCGGGGGTTAAGTGTAATGGGGGCCGCGAGCTTGCACTGCCCAGCGCGGCTCCTGTGACGGCTCCTGAGATGCTGGCGCCGGCGGAGAACCACTGACGGCGAATCGCACGGGCTGGGACCAGACACAGATAAGCGGACCCGGCAGAAGCGCCAACCCAGCAGGAGGCGGTAAAAGCTGGGCCCTGGGGCACCCTGGTGGGCCATCGCGAAACTCGAGCCCCCGGCTTCGGGCCTACAGCGAGTGGGGGAGTGAGAACAGGCAGCGGCCCTGACCCCGGCGGGAGCACCCCATGGTGAGCATTGCAGCGCGCACCTGTCTGAGGCGTGAGGGAAGCTGACCCCGACCACACACTACCCCATTGGGGGGCCGGCGACCGGGAGAGCAGGGCTGCCCTCTACGAAACTCGAATCCCCGGCTTCGGGCCTAGCCAGGCCCGACTATCAGCGAAGAGAGGGAGGCCTGTAACGGGGGTGCAGTCGGCCCCACTGGAATTCTGCCCAGCTGCTGCACCCATAGCCAACAGGTGAGGAGGGGCACAAAGGGAGTGGAGGTGCCCAGTAACAACATGCCAGGCTGGACAGCCGACCACGCCTGGGGGGCCCCCCGAGATAGAGCTGGGTGATTACCCTGTCGTGGGAGATCCTTTTACGAGCCGCCCACCATACGGGACCAGTCAGGCCACAGCTGAATCTCCTGGTCATTTGAGAGCGCCCTCCCACCAAACGACGCCCGGCTGGCGACCCCAGTCTGCCCTGTCCCCCAGAGACAGCGAGAGTGTGGCGCAATGTCTAACGTGAATCGCAGAGGGGGCCGTACGATCACTGATATGTTAGTGAAAACTGCACCGAAGGGGGAGAAGACCCAGGCACCTTCTTCGCCGCCCACATCAGCTACCACCCCGGGGCGAGATGATGGAGAGGCTCCTATCACAAAAGCTTTCCTGGAAACACTCTTTAACACCTTGCGAGATGACTTCCAGACCCTGAAACAGGACCTAGCCGGTGAACAGCGCGAACTCCGCCGCGATGTGGACGGCTTGGGGGAAAGGGTGGCCACGATGGAGGAGGCGGGCCATGCCCGCAGCGTAGAACTGGAACTCCTACAGCAAGAGGTCCTCCGCCTCCGGGGCCAACAGGTGGACCTCCAGGCGCATGCGGAGGATCTCGAAAACCGCTCCCAACGGAACAACATACGGGTCCGGGGAGTGCCATTGAACGCGGAGGGGAATAGCGTTACCCGTTACTTGCAGGACTTGTTCAGAGAGATTCTTGGTGAGACTGCTGACTTTGTCATCCGCATAGACCGAGCGCACAGAGTTGGCCTGGCGCGACGCGCTCCTGCCCCCCTCCAGACATTTTAGCCTATCTACCTGATTTCCCCTTGAAAGAAAGGATGCTGAGAGAGGCCCGTCAGAATCAACCTCTCCGCTTCCGGGACAGCCCAGTGGCACTATTTCAAGACCTTTCAGCGATTACGCTTCAGAAACGAAGGGCCTTCCGAGTGGCCGCAACATTTCTGCGAGACAAGGGGGTGCCCTACTTGCGGGGTCACCCGTTTCGGCTATTTTTCAAATGGAAGGTGGTCCTCCACCAACTCCGCTCGCTCCGAGACACGTGCGCCCTGCTGGGTATCGACCTGGCAGAGGATGAACAGGCAGAAGACGCTTCCCCTGATCTACACGAGACGGACCACCGCAGCAATCTCGAGACGGATGGCAACGGGTGAGGAGACGACGCTCACCTAAAGCGAACCAGAAGCCGGACCCGACAACCATGGCCTTGGAACACGCGGCAGCCATACAAGAGGTGGTCAAAGACACGACAGCTCCACCCTGAAGTGGGGGGCCTCTGGGGTTGCCACTGCCACAAACTCCTCTATCTTGTGACTCTACGGGCCTGAACTGCGTTCTGATAGGCCCAGGACTATGGTTCTTTTTTGGGGATTTCTAGTTGGGGTTAGGGAGGGAGAGGGGGGCGGACGGAGTGCTGGCGGGGGGTGGGATGGGGTTGGGGGGGGGGCCTGGGGGCGGTGGGAAGGGTTGAGGGAGGGAACCAATGTGCCAAGGGGGTTTCACGAGATAGATCCATCGCCTTCCACTTACATCTTGCAATATGGTGCTGTCACCCTCGTACAATTCCTCTTACCCACTTGACCTGCGATGGTTGACTCAGTTCTGAAGGTATTGACCCTTAATGTGAAAGGCCTGAACAACCCCATTAAGCGGAGGGCGGTGATCTCATATCTGGAAAATTTGCTTACTCCAAGAGACCCATCTTCTGGCGAAGGATTGGCATAGGATGCGCTCCCGCGCCTTCCCCCAGCAGTTTTTCTCCTCTCACCCGGTGAAAAGGGCAGGGGTAGCCATTCTAGTGTCTAGGCGTTTTCAGGGGCGGTGGGGGACAAAATGGGGGAGATCAAAGGCAGGCTCCTCGCCTATAGCTTCTTGATAGGTGGCCGACATCTGACAATTGGTTTCCTATACAGTCCGAACACAGGGCAGGAACCCTTTCTGAAGAGGGCCATTTCAGAGACACTCCAATCCCCTAACTCTCTCCTACTTCTAGGGGGGGGGACCTCAATCTGGTAATGGACACTAACATGGCTAGGTCTGGGCACAGGTACGGAAACACAGACACCCTCTCCACTGCAGGCAAGGCTTGGTTACACGAACGTGGTCTGGTAGACTTCTGGAGAACCAAACACCCTGGGGTGTCACAATTCACCTATTATTCACACGTGCACCGCACTTATGCTAGGCTTGACCACTTTCTTGGTTCCTCTGATTTAGTCACTAGCCTTACAGACATCTGCATTGTACCAGCAGCTCTCTCCGACCACGACGCAGTTGAGCTACTGCTCACGATTCCCAAACCTAGCCGTCCCCCTGGGACATGGCGGCTGGGCGAAACCCTCCTGCAGCGCCCGGAAGTCGCAAAGCAACTCCATAAGTGCATTACTGACTACTTAACCATTAATGACACGCCCGAGACGCCGGCCTCAGCCCTGTGGGGGGCCCTGAAATCGGTGGCCCGAGGCAAGCTCATTGCGATCGCAGCGGTGGAAGCCAAGGCCCGTAAAGCGAAGCGAGAGGACCTCACTGCCCAGGTTTCTGAACTTGAGAGGGTTCATAGTTGTACCGGGGCTCCACGGGTATGGAAGTAATTAAAAGGGGCCAGGGCCCAACTGGCCAGCCTAGACACGGATAGGGCGGAACTCGACGCTCTCCACCTCTGCCACACTTAATATGTCGGAGGGAACAAGACCGGTCGCTTACTTGCCAGTGCGCTGAAAGCAAAGACCCAACGCTCAAAGATCTCAGGCCTCAAAGACGGGAGCGGCGTTGGCATCGAGGGGGAAGCACAGGTCGCAGAGGCGTTTAGGGACTTCTACGCCTCTTTATACCGCGCCGACACTGTCTCGGGCAGGGACATCGACATACTTGGAGACTGCGGGGATCAGCGCACTTTCCTCAGCAGGTGCGGATGCCCTGGAGGCTCACATCCGCATGGACGAGGTGACGGCGGCCATATCTCGCCTCCGCCCTCTTAAGTTCCCCGGGCCAGACGGCTTCTCAGCCGGCTTTTATAAAACCTTCAGTCAGCTGTTAGCTCCTATCCTCACTCGGCTCTTCAACCCCTTCAGCGGCCCGGGCTCCATCCCTCCGGGCATGTCAGAATCCGAAATCGTGGTGTTGCCTAAACCTGGCAAAGAGCCCACACACTGTTCGGCGTTTCGCCCCATCTCCTCAATTTGGACCTGAAGCTTTTTACAGGCATCCTGGCCGCACGCCTTGGTTCACACTTGCCTGGGATTCTGGAGCCCGACCAATCGGGATTTGTCCCAAACCGTCAATGCAGTGATAATACCAAACGGATACTCCACCTGGTAGACAAGGCCCACTTCTAACAATAAGACTCAGCTCTGCTGGCCATTGACGCTGAAAAAGCGTTTGACCGGGTTGACTGGACCTTTCTGCAGCGGGTCCTGATGCGCTTTCGGCTAGGGGACCGCTTTCAATCTTGGACCGCGAGCTGTTATCATCGTCCTCTAGCTTGGGTCCGCCTAGTCGGCCTACGCTCGAGCCCCTTCGAGATTCAACGCGGTACGAGGCAGGGATGCCCACTCTCGCCCCTCTAGTCGCTCTATATGTAGAATCGCTAGCGCAAAAGATCCGCGATAACCCCAACATCCATGGCATTATGTTCGGCGGGGAGCCTCACACGATCGGCCTACACGCCGATGACATCATAGCTTCTCTCGACTGTCTGGAACACTCGATTCCTGCCTTTATGGAGGAAATAGAGTCCTTCTGAGACATATCCGGCTTCAAAATAAACAGGGGGAAATCCCTGATTCTGCCTCTGGGCAGAATGCCCACACCCTCGCGGGCGCGCCGGCGTATGGGGGAGGCCTACAGACAGCTACACAACTCCCATATTTGGGTATTACCCTCACTTCCTCAACGGACTCGACGGTTACCCTCAACTACGCAACTCTTACATCCCAGGTTCGAGCCGACTTTGTGCGATGGTCCAAACAGCCTCTCTCCCTGCTCGGGTGCGTTGCGGTAGTGAAGATGTCCACTCTGCCTAAGATTCTGTATATCTTTCAAACCATTCCAGTACTACCCCCGGCTGGCGCTATTGCAAGCCTACAGACTGCCCTTCACCATTTCATCTGGGAGGGGGGGGGGGGGAAACGACCGCGATTACATAAAAAGCTAGCATATTGGGGCATAGATGAGGGTGGTCTTGGGATCTCCAACAATACTTCCAGGCCTCCCAACTCCACTACTTGGTGGAGTGGTATAGACCGGAATCTGAAAAACGGTGATTGTTTCAAGATAGGGCGATGGCTCAGACGTCCCTTTAGAAGGTTCCGTTCCTCCTCCGGCACAACAGACCGCAGTACCTCCAGAGGTCACCCATCACCCGCACCATCATGCTTGTCTGGGACACGGTTGCCGTTAAGAAAGGCCTGACGACCTTTCCCTCCCCTCCTAGACAACCCGGAGTTCCCTCCGGGTACTGACCCCCGTGCCTTCTCACAGTGGCGCGGCACGAGTTGCCGATCCGCCTGTCACCTTTTCGATCTGCAGGGCTTCATTCCCTTCTCTGACGTATCCCAGGGATATGATTTTGCCTCCCCCCACCTTTTCCAATACTTTCAGATTCTGCACTGGCTCACACACCCAGACTGCGCCCCCCTAGTTGGTAGATGTATGACAGAGTTTGAGAGGTGGCTAGTGACAAAAGACTCGGACAGACGTCTCATATCGGAACTTTACAAAATGCTCACACCCCCCACTGCACCAGACCGAACGGCGAGATAGAGGCGCTGGGAAGCGGAGTTAGAGAGGACACTGACAAAACGGGAATGGAGCTACATATACTACAGGGCTTCCCACACCACACGCAACACCGCAGGCAGGGAGGCAGCAGTGAAACTGGCCCTCTACTGGCACCTCACTACTGTTCGGCTCAACAAGGGGAATTCAACTCGCAGCGCGCTTTGCTGGAGGGGTTGCGGGGAACGGGGCACCATGACTCATCTCCTCTGAGAGTGTCGGGAAGTCATGGTCTATTGGGAAGCGGTCTTAGACGACATATACAGTACATTTGACACTGAGATCCCGAGATTCCCAGCTTATACCATTTTAGGCCTTCCCAATGCACTTACCTTCCCTCTGAAATCAATCCGTGGATGTCAGATGGGGATCGCCATGCAAGCTGCATCACAACACATTCTGTCGCTCTGGGGAACAACCACTAGACCCACTCACACGGGATGGCTGCATAAAATCTGGTTTACACTGGGTATGGAGCGCATTCAGGCTACACTTACACAGTCCGCAGCCATGTTCCGGAAGGTCTGGCTACCATTATTGTCCCTCCTCTCAACTGAATTCAACGAAATCACATGCCCTAGATATCTCTGCTTGCTACGCCTTACAGAGACTCTACATGACCCCACATGACGTCATGAAAGGGGGCGTTGAACGGCATTTGAGCACCTTGGCGATTGTCCTACTGGTATGGCACACTGGTTGGGGTGGGCGGGGGTTGGTAGGGGGAGGGGATTTTTGGTTTCTGTTTCTGAAGTTTTGTTTCTTTACCAGGCTTAGAACATAAGGGCTTTCCATCCCACTTACGAATCGGCACATGTCTCTTGCTTACAATTTGATTTACGGAGAAGACATGCATGTCTGTCTCAACCGCTGGTTATGTATGATGCCCTTTCATTGCAGCGTATTTCCTGTCTTTGATCTTGAAATTAATAAAACAAAATTTAATCTAACTTATAAGTATTAACTTTTATTTTAATTGTGGTGAATTTTGAAATATAACAAAATTCATATAATTTAAATAACATTAACAGTTATACACTAAATATATCAGCATGAATCTACCTTTAAATTAAATGCTAAAGTACTTAGCTTCTCTGTATCACTGCAATGGAGTGCTTAAGTGACCAACCAAAGTAGTCTACTTGCACCATGTTAAATCATCAAAACAAAACAATTGCAATGACAGGCGCCCAGTGGCATGCTAGAACTAAGAAAGCCAACAAAGGAACTAGAAATAAAAACAATACATAAACTCATATGTAAGATATTTTTCTTATTTTATCAACTGCCTTGAACACTATCGCTTGTGTTCCTAATTGAGCGTTCTGTAGTCGTCATTCTTTAAAAATTCCCCTATGGGAACAGGTAGGGTTTTGGGACGCATGCGTTATCAGAAATGCTCATAGTTCAACAACTGCTGTCAATCTTTATGGACGATATATATCCTAGGTTTACCTCACATACCAAGAGGTCCAATTAGCAGTTATTCAAATAAGTCCTGCAATTGAAGAACCCAGAAACTTTCAGAGGGTGATAACAAAAAGGAGGAAGATGAGTAATGAAGAGTCTGTAAGGTGATTAAGACAATAACAAAGTATTTTGCCTGATGGTCAAAATGATTTGTTAAAGTGTCCTGTTTTCAGTACTTGATATTTTCCCATGCAGGTCTGGATTCTGAAAATGCTGAAGCCAAACTGTGCAAAAATGATGACAAGAAGTATATGAATTGCTACTGGCGTAACTAGGAGTGAAGGTGTCCTGGTTATAACTGGCTACCATGAGAAACCTACCATCATGCTTTTCTGAATTCTTCTTTCAAAGTGAACATGTCATGCCCTTTAAAGTAAAGTGATCTACAAGCATGGCTAATGAAAGCTGTACAAGCAGGAGACACATTTGCATTTCATATATTACCACTATCAGGTATGAAATGCGTACTTGTGGTAACCCAATACAAATTCTTGACCACTTGAAATGTGGATGGTGTAAATATGAGGACATTTCTGAAAAAATAAAAGCAGTGGATAACGTTTGGATACTCCCTTCATCTTGAGCATCAGTATCTAGGAAATAACAGTTGGCTAAATAGGATTCTTCCAGTCTCCTCCCACATTGAAATGGGTCTTAGTTGCCAGATCATGTATCCTCTTTGGCATTGTGTCAACTCAACAGTCAATTTGATAATCTAAGAAGAAGTAGAATAATTTAAGACTCTACTTTGGACATGACCTCAACTCAAATCCAATCAGAAGTCATATGTTTATTGTGACCTTGACTATCAGAGAGATAGCGTAGCAGAGGATGCCTGGGATTAAGCAAATGGATTTTCTTTTGCGATGAACAATGAGAATGAGGAAACAAAAGCAGCAGCAACATTTACAAAATATTTTGGTAAGAATGAAAGTCTTTTTTGAACTGCATTTCAAGTAGTGGAACTAAAAAAAAAGATTGGCGAGACCAACTGTTATTACCATACACTTGATTATTCAAAGCAACAATGCTAAAAGCCCTTAATCAATAGGGTAAAGTCAAGTTTCGAATGAACCAAAGCACTTGAGAATGGAAGAATAGTTTTTCTAGTTGCAACAATAATTAATGGGTATCAAAGCAAATGAAAGAGAAGCATTTTTATACAATGTCAAAAATGTTCAGGTGTTGATATTAAGAGTTTCTTTAGTAAAAAGAGGTCAAACTCCCAATGAGGTTGATGCTTATCAGATCGGAATGCCAATGTTATTGCAATCACACAGATGTATGCATTCACAATTAAAAGCTTGACCTAGCGGCAGGAAGACATAGCTGCAATATCACAGAATTTTCCTCAGAGCACTCAGTATACAGCACATCTCTTTCTTGATGGAAATATTCTTCTGACTTTTTAAGCAGAAGAATGTCTATACCTGGATGAAGAGTCGAAAAACAAACTTCCCCTGCTGCCCATCTTTTCAACATGAATGTTTTAGACAAGTTACAGGAACCAAGCATAAATACTTTATGGACTACCATACCAGTACCAGATGTCTTGAGATTGGAGAATAAAAATTATAAGAGTTCCCTTGTTGATCTATATTTACATAAAGGGATGGTAGCTTCTTCCCAGTGGGGAACCCTTCGCCAGGTGGAAATAACTACCAAATTATAGATCCTGTGGTGGTGACCAGTGTGGAGTAACGCCAGATGGAAAATCCAAACATCTGGCACCTATTATGAACCCCTCTTTTTTTAAATTGAAAACTGTCAGAGCAGTAAAGGTTACACCCATAAGAAATGCAAAAAAAACCTCGAAATATCAGCTTCTTTCACAGAGGATGGGAGTGCTCAAAAAGTACAATTGTTGAATTGAGCTTTAATAATATTTTCACTATGCCTGTGTCTTTGTACCGGAAAATTAGTTTAAAAGGGGCATGCCAGTGCAAATCAGGCTCATCTCTGTGTAATGCCTGTTCAATATGCAAATTTGGTTTCAGGACTCCTTTTATGTACAATTTTAGATCAAATTCATGCCGATCTAAACAGCGAGCCTCCACTAGATGTGCTGGCAAATGGGAGTGTGGGGAACCACAAATGGTCCCTTTTGCACAGTAAAAATTGCAGGGAGGGTGGAGAAATGGGCCACACAGCTATTTTTCTGGCTGGATGGAAAGGAGATAATTGTGTAAGCCATTTGATGACTCTTTATATCGGTTTGGTGGATTTAAACACCGCCTGTCCAGGTATACAGTATTTGTATATCATTTGATCCCTTTCCAGTATGCTTTAACTATAATAATATCATAAGCCTTGCACTTGAAGATGGTGCCTATTGCCACACACTGAGGACCTAACAAGTTAAAAGCAAGTGCATGTGGCCGATCTGCCTATTTTTACATACTGTCTTTTGGAAAACACCATCTACAGGAATGTGAAAAAGTAATCTAGAAAAATGACAGGACACTTTCGTAAACATTTATGGTCCCAAAGACATTTCGGAATGTGGAGGTATGCATTCAAGATAGACAATCACGAGCCTTAAGTATATCTTTCACTTCAAGCCTACCCATTTTTCCTCAAATACTGCTTTATTACACACGGATACTGGTACATTTCAAACATAGCCTCTCTTAGTACATCATGGGTTTTATTTCTAATAAAGGCTTTGCATGCATGTTGTCTATGGCTCCACATGCATGTACACGATGACACTAGCACTACTTTGTCCTGTTAGACTGATCATCTGTGTGCCGTGTCCAACACTTTTACGATCTACCATAACACCATTTAAATATATGCACTATGCTACATACTTTTTAAAATTATAAACCGAATGCACTAGTTACTACTTGCGTTACGATATATCTGTAAGAGACATTAGTTAGTGATAGATTCCTTACCTTAGAATATCCCCAGGCGTCAGACTGGATCAGGAAAATTTTGCGTAGCAATACCCCTGCGCGCCGGCAGGCGCCGTCCGCGGCTCCGTGTCCGTCAGAGTCGTTAGCGCCGGAATGACGTCGTTGGAGTACTTAGACGCCGCCCTCGCACGCTGACGTCAGTTCTGATACACAGCTTTTCGCCGCCAGATACGCTGAGCCATGATAGAACCAACACTGGTGCCATGAAACTAGGGCCCTGAATAATGTCTCTTCCAGATATATCGTTAGACAAGTAGTAACTTGTGCATCTGAAAGACACAAGTTAGTGATAGATTCCTTACCTTAGAATAGATACCCCAGCAATACCAACTCCGGTGGTGGGTCTGCGAACCAATAATCACACCAGAAAGTCCTGGAGGACGGAACGGCCAAAGAAGCCATCCCTCCGGACTTGGCTGTCCAGGCAGTAGTGTCTTGCAAACGTGTGCAGCGAGGCCCACGTAGCTGCCTGGCAAATGTCCTGCAAGGGCACTCCTCGGCCCAGGGCAGTGGTAGTCGCCGTGGCCCGAGTGGAATGAGCCCTCAATCCAACAGGTGGCTCCTTCTTAGCCAAGGAGTAACACGCCTGGATACACAAGATGATCCACCGAGAGATAGTCCTCTTGTGCACCGCCTTCCCTTCTTAGCGCCCACGTAACCAACAAAGAGTTGGTCATCCACCCGGAATTGGCGTGTGCGATCCAGATAGTAAGAGAGCGCACGTTTTGGGTCCAGACGGTGGAGCCTCTCTTCCTCTTTCGCGGGATGCGGAGGCGGAAAGAAGGTGGGCAAAGTAATGGACTGCCCGATGTGGAAGGCTGGGACAACCTTGGGCAGGAAAGAGGGTCTCGTCCGCAACACAACCTTGTCCGGATGGACGGAGAGGAAAGGAGGTTTAGAAGAAAGAACCTGGAGCTCACTCACTCTCCTGGCCGAGGTGATGGCAACCAGGAAGGCCGTCTTTAAAGTAAGAAGACGAAGAGGACAGTTATGGAGCGGCTCAAAGGGAGCACACATTAGGTAAGTAAGTACAAGGTTCAAATCCCACTGAGGCATCACGAACGGAACAGGAGGAAACATGTGTGTGATGCTCTTCAAAAACCTATTTACAATGGGGGACTTGAACAAGGAAGGCTGATCAGGTAGCCTGAGGAAGGCGGAAAGGGCAGAAAGGCACCCCTTGACAGTGCCCAGAGCAGAGCCCTGCTGGGCAAGAGAAAGAAGGAAGAGGAGAACCTCAGAAAGAGGGGCAGAAAGTGGATCCACAGCCTTTGCTGTGCACCATGCCACAAATCTGTTCCACCTGCAGGCATATACCGACTTTGTGGAGGGACGCCTGGCTGCCAGAATGACATTACAGACTTCAGGAGGCAAGTCAAATGGCCTCAACTGTCGCCGCTCAATCTTCAAGCTTGAAGGTGGAGACTGGACAGGTTCGGGTGGAGGACCGTCCCCTGCTGCTGCGACAGAAGGTCCTTCTGAAGAGGCAGACGAATCGGGTAATCGACTGACATGCTGAGTAGGTCAGGATACCAGTATCTTCGTGCCCAGTCCGGAGCCACAAGGATAACCTGGGCCCGGTCGCGCCTGATCTTCTTCAACACTCTGGGCAGAAGTGGTATAGGCGGAAAGGCGTACAACAGACCGCAACTCCACTCGTGACGAAAAGCGTCTCAGAGCGAGTGCCGCCTTGGAAATTCCAACACGCAGAACTGATGACATTGCGCGTTCTCTTCTGTGGCGAATAGATCTAACCAAGGCTCTCCCCAGTGCTGAAAGAGACCTTGCGCCACGTCCGAGTTCAGACGCCATTCGTGATCCATCATGCACAGACGGCTGAGTTCGTCCGCCCTGGTGTTGAACCACCAGGGTCACGCCCTGATGTTCCAGCCACTGCCAGAGGCGAAGAGCCTCCTGGCAAAGGGTCCCCGACCCCACCCCGCCCTGTTTGTTGCAGTACCACATGGCGGTGGTGTTGTCCGTGAACACCTGCACTACACTCCCCCGGACAGAGGGGAGGAATGCCTTCAGTGCAAGCCTGATCGCCCGCAGCTCCAGAAGGTTGATGTGGAGCTGGGACTCCGCCGGAGACCAGAGGCCTCTGATCTCCGCCTCTCCCATGTGCCCCCCCCCCCCCCCAGCCCTGGAGGGACGTGTCCGTCACAACTACGTGCTCCGGCTGGGGTAGGGAGAGGGATCTACCGCAGACCAAGTCGTGGTCCGTGAGCCACCACTGCAACTGTCTTGCAGTGCCCTACGAGATCAAGACATGGTCGGGCAAGTTGCCCTGATACTGGGCCCACTGAAACTTCAGGTCCCACTGCAGAGCCCGCATCCGCCAGCGGGCGTGATGCACCAGAAGGATGCAGGAGGCCATCAGCCCCAGAAGCCGCAGCGTCAACCAGACCGAGACTCGGGATAAAGGCTGAAAGATCGGAATCAGAGCCTGAATATCCCGAACCCACTGTTCGGGAGGATAAACCCGAAACTGCGCCGAGTCCAGAACCGCTCCAATGAAGAGGAGCTTCTGAGAGGGACACAGGTGTGACTTCGGCACATTGATGGAGAGCCTGCCTTCAACAACCAGTCGTCGAGGTAGGGGAAGACTGACACCCCTAAACTGTGCAGATGAGCTGCGACCACCGCCATCACTTTTGTGAACACCCGTGGGGCGCTGGTAGGGCCGAATGGGAGCACGATAAACTGAAAGTGCTCGTGGCCTACCGTGAACCGCAGGTAACGCCAGTGGGCCGGCAGGACGGGGACGTAAAAATAAGCGTCCTGCAAGTCCAACGCTACCATCCAGTCTCCAGGGTCCAGGGCAGCTAAGACCTGAGCCAAAGTCAGCATCTTGAACTTCTCCTTCCGGAGGAAGCCGTTGACGTTCCGTAGGTCCAAGATAGGGCGTAGGCCCCCTTTGCCCTTCTTGGCTACCAGAAAGGAGTGGGAGTAACAACCACACCCTACTTCCGGCCCAGGAACGCGCTCGATGGCCCCCTTGGCCAAGAGGGCCGTGACTTCCTCTTGCAGAAGTTGCAAGTGATCCCCCGACACGCGGTGGAATTGCGGTGGCATGGCTGGAGGGGTCGCCTCAAAGGGGAGGGAGTAGCCCCTTCGGACGATTTGCAGCACCCACCTGTCCGACGTGACAGTGCGCCAGTGGAAGAGGTGATGCCTACCCCTGCCTCCGACTGGCGTCACATGGGCCTGAAAGCATGGACTAGGAGGGTTTTGAGGCAGGTGCTGCGGGGGAAGGTGTGGACTGCCCTCGCTGTTGTCCCCGACCGCCGCCACGGCGGTTTCCACGGCCGCCACCGCGCTGTTGAACATTCTGCGGCGCGTGGCTGGCAGCACGTGTGGGGGCGCCCCTTCCATGGCCACGAAAGGCAACCGATAGCTGGCGTGCGGCCGAGAGGCCCAAGGACTTGGCCGTAGCCCTGGAGTCCTTAAAACGCTCAAGCGCATGGTCTGCCTTGTCGCCAAAGAGGCGACGGCCATCGAACGGCATGTCCAGGAGAGTGGCATGGAGATCGGCCGAAAAGTTGGCGGACCTCAAACAGGAGCGGCGTCGAACCGCCACCTTCGTTGCCATCGTCCTTGCCCAGTGTGTCAGTCGTATCCAGTCCACACCGGATGGAATATCGTGCTGCATCTCTACCCTCCGCAAGGGTTTGGGAGAGCTTAGCCCGGACCTCCTCCGGACACTGGGGCAGCACGTCCGCAACCGCATCCCACAGAGTGTGGGTGTAACGGCCCAAGAGGCACGCGGTATTAACTGACCGCAGTCCCAAGCTGAGGGCCGAGAACACCTTCTTCCTGAACTGTTCGTACCTCTTAGATTCCCGATCCGGCGGGGCCGTCGGGAATGCGGTCTGGGAAGTAGAGGCCTGGATAAACAGACTCTCGGGGGTGGGTCTGGCCACGTTCCTGTCCACAGGCTGTCCTTTAGCGGGCTTGGACCAGGTACCCAAAAGAACATCACATAAGGCCTCATTAAACGGCAGCAGAGGCTCAGTGGAGCTGCTGGCTGTTTAAGGACCTCAGTGAGGAGGTTAGTCCTCACGGCCGCGACGGGGAGCTTCAGGCCCAAGGCCTTGGCTGCCCACGTCAACACTACACTGTAGGCAGCCCCCTCCTCCGTAGTCACAGTGGGAGGAGAGACAAAGCCAGTGTCAGGCGAAGTGTCAATGCCACTGGCCTCCCCAAGCTCATATGTCCAGTCCTGTTGAAACTGGCACTCCTGCGCCAGAGGGTCCATAGACCCCTCCCAATCACCCTCGTCACCCATCTCCTGAAACTCAGGGTCAACGGATGGGGCCGGCTCGTTGAGATAGAAATCTCCAAGCGGCGCCGCTCCGGCGCTGGAGCCGAATCGAGGGGTGGATTGAGGACGACGCCGACAGGCGGCGCCGGGGGTGACACCCGTGGGGCCGGCGCCGGCGAGGTCGTGAGGTCGACCGGCGACGACCCGGATGCAGAAGAGGATCCGGCGAGGGCCTGCGGCGCTGGGACCGAAGTCGCCGGCGGAGCCGAAGCACCCGACGGCGTCGGGCCGGATCGCCCGACCCGCTAGGCCCTCCAGTTGAGACCGGTGGGCCCGTAGGCACCACGGAACTCTGCTGAGGAGAGAGGGACCTCATGGCCATGAGGTACCGCTCGACCTCCTCTGGCGTTGCATCGTGCCCAGGGACCTGCAGGTGTGGGGCAGGAAGCGGCGCCTGCGATTCCAACGGAACCGCGTGGGTGGTGTCACCCGAATCCCCGGCCGCGTCGACCGAGCATCGGGGTGGGTCGGAGGAACGATGACGTCGCTCCGACCTCTCATACCTCTTACCTGAGGAGGAACCAGACGACCGATGCAGACTCCCGGAGCTGCGAGGGCTCCGAACCCGTGACCGGTCCTTCGACCTCCTGTGGGACCGGGACCTGGAGCGGCGCGGGGCCGACTGCCGGAGCTCTAGTCGATTGCGGGACCGCTCCCGCCTAGCCTTCGACGTCAGGGCCCGGCAGTCGGAGCAGGTGCTGTCGTCGTGGTCGAGGCCTAGACACTGCAGGCACCGGCGGTAGGGGTCGGTAACCGACATCAGTCGGTCGCACCGCGGGCAACGTTTAAAACCAGGAATCCCTACTGGCACAGTTAGGAGTCGATGACTCGAGAAAAAGAATGATCAAAAAGTTTAGTCAAAAAGTGGCTAAAGGGGTAGAGCTTGTCCGGATCTGCGCTAGCTGGCGCGGAAAAAAGAAGAACGGACGCCAGCGCGCGAGGGCGACGTCTAAGTATTCCGACGACGTCATTCCGGCGCTAACGACGCGGACGACGGACGCGGACCACGCCTGCCGGCGCGCTGGGGTATTGCTACGCAAAATTTTCCGGATCCAGTCTGACGCCTGGGGATATTCTAAGGTAAGGAATCTATCACTAACGTGTCTCTTTCAGATACTAATTTGAGGAATACTATGCTTACAAGTTATTACTTATTTTTCATTTGTTTACTTGTTATTTGTCCACTTAAAACGCAAATAATTGTCTGGAATTTCAACTTTAAATGTAATATCTTGTTATGCTTTCTCTATTCTCTTTCTGCCTTTTAACAATACAGATGTGTCATATGTACTAAAATTATGTTGTTTCTATATTTTGGTTGAGTCTTTGAATACTTGGTTTATCATTCAAATACGGATTTGCGCATATCATCACAACTTGCTTAACTCAGCAAATAATTTATACATTGCCTTAAAAAAGCCATGGCTTCTACGCTGCAAGGGGCGAAACATGTGTTGGGTGGCTGCAGCGCACATATTTGTGTACTAAACTAATGAGGCATGAAGAGAACCAAGGGACTCTTCTCAAGTATCAAAATATCGTATTTATGTACTGAGAATAACCCATTTATATCTTTGATCTATATACTGTATATGACAAACCCATAACTTTGTTCAATATGCTTTCAAGATAAGCATCTGCATAGTGAGCGATGGTTTCAATGACAATTTTGCTTGTGTTACTGATCTTCAGCAGGGATGACATCAGGTGAAGAAAATTCAATGAAATCAACATGAGTAATGGCAGTTAAGATCTGAAAAACCCATTTCGCCTCCCTATATCCCATACTAACTCCTGTGTGCATCAAGACTTCTACAAATTGGTTGCCGATTCAAACACCACCCCACTACTTTGGAACCAGTAAAGCATGAATCATTTTCACACCACAATATTATTCATTCACTTGTAAACAGAGCCATGGATGGCAAGCCATCTCCACAGCAGAGGATGGCTTTAAGCTACAGTCAGTAAAATAAAATAAACAGATTTGTAAGTTGATTTTGTTTTCGGACACGAATATGAAGGTAATAATGGAAAGACCAGCTTTGTGTCCTGAATAACAATGTAGCATTTTATTGTTTATCAATATTGTAAGCAGAAAGGCAGCATGTCTTCCCTGTACACTGAATACATATTCACAGTACAAGTCGTTCGCAAAACAACTTATGAAAGCATAAACACCTTGGTTAGAATGACAGATATATATCTTTGTACAGAAGTCAAAAGTAATTATAAAAACTAAATTTCTCTATGCAAATGTTACAATTTCCATAATTTACAGCACATAAAAACTTATAAAAGGCACATAACACATGGGAACACAGAATCGTTTTTCTTTGGCTCAAACCACTTTTTCTTGGCGGTCTTAAAGTTTAAGATTTTAATTTAAATGGATTCAACAGTATCAAAATGTGCACCTTAGATGTTCACTGTATTTCTATAGTTTGATATACATTATTACTTTAACATCCCATAACAAAATTGCTAGCTCATTATAATGGCTAAGGCATCTTCCAACACATCAAGATACCCAAACTCATATTTTGCTTTGCAAACCAACTGTTAGGTCTAGATAGCCGACTAAGATTTTACAAGTGACTATATTGGGACATTGAAACCCTTCATCATAAATTAGAAACTCCCATCAGGAGCCTTTCCCACCCAAAACAACTGCACAATTTATAAGAA
The DNA here is from genome assembly GCF_964261635.1 of Lissotriton helveticus. Classification (NCBI taxonomy): domain Eukaryota; kingdom Metazoa; phylum Chordata; class Amphibia; order Caudata; family Salamandridae; genus Lissotriton; species Lissotriton helveticus. Next base: position 244,922,210 of record NC_136061.1, on the reverse strand, counting down.
CACAGAGAATGTTTCAGACTATAGACATCTTTTTTTTTTTTAAACAAAGGTGCCTACATAATTATATCAGACAAGATAGGCTTTGCACTCCTTGTTGGTTGGGCTGCAAAAGGACAACTAGAAAATGGCAAAAAAGATATGGCTAGATAAAATTAACCTGAATCTCATATTTTGGGACAAACTGCTATATGTGGTTAGAACAATACTTTAAACACAGTTGTTTCTCAAGGGAGAAATGTTAAGGGCATAGCCTTTTTACTTGAATGGTTTCAGGACACCACAACCTACTAATCACAGCACTTGAGAATTCCAAAACGTTGTGGCACCAAAAGGTGCAAAAATTGATGTACACATGTATCTTGACATCATAGCAACCATATTACAGTCAAGGCAATGGATTTGTTTCAGTCAATCAAAAACACCCACCTCTGAGACGCTTTAACATGGCCGCATACGTTTTTCAATGCAACACAGCCAGGAGTTTAAAAATAAAAAGATCAACTCAGTATCATCTAGTTGTGGCCCTCAATGCTTCATTGTGGGGTTAAAAAGATATATGAACGATCTAATTTATGTTAGCAACTCTATTTCCTTTTCTAATAGGGCTGTTATTTCTCCTCAATGCGAATGTTGTCACTTTCACATAATATAAACACATGGTTTGTCAAAAGGTCAATAAGTTTTCAAACTGGTGCAGCATTACAGCTGAAACGTTCAACCTACTTTAAGGGATACGCCGTGAGGGCATTTATTAGTGTAATGGTGCAAACTCACACAAAGGAAAATACCTATTTTGGTATGGATCAAAGATGTCCCTATGACACGGAGAAAAGCCTTGTAAATCAAGTACCTTGAAGACATGTTAGCTATAGTTTAGAATTAGTCCATCATTACAACTTGGAAAGAAAGCTCCATTAGTAAGATGGACCAACCGATATTGTATGGAATTTTTAAGCATTAATCTGAAAGGGCAGAGTTAATCATGCTTATCTGCCAAACACTTTGTTTTCGGTGAAAAGGGCAATGGCAGCGTTCATGCGCTTCTCCAGGTGTACTGACTATTTTGTTTTCTTATGAGGTTGCAGAAACGTTTGTACCTAAAAATCAATTAGGATGAAAGGTGCATCAATTGCTACAATAGGATATGCCCTTGATATAAGTAAATAAGGTTCAAATGTGAAAATGCATACATAAAATTAAGTTACAGACTAAAATAAAGATTTGGGCCAGCTTTAGAAGAGCAGTCTGCACATCTGATTTTTTCTATGTGAGCCCAACCATAAAAATCTAGGAAATGTCAAGGCAAAAAATATAAAATCAGATATAGTTGGTTGAATTGTCTAAGGATAATACAGAGGGTACTCTTGCAATACAATGTTGTAACAATAAAACGTGGTTGTTCTAAGAGTAAAAAAGTATCTCCACCCAAGCAGTTAGAATGTACCTAATGCTGTTTTCACACACTCTCTCCAAAGGTAGTACTTACTGCCTCAGGATTCTCAAAAGACATGAGGAATTTAATAGAATGAGTGTGAGTATGTGTAAACACAGAAATCTGTGCACCTTTACTTGACTCCCTGCACTGAATCCTTACTGATCATCCACTGACCTTTTTTGAGGATCAGATTGGAGTAGCAGGCCTCATTAGTAGATTCAGGTATCCTATTTTAGGAGTAACAAGTCTATCAGCAATATAGCTCTGACACCAAAAGTGAGGTTATCACATTAAGGCATGAAATAGCTGTCTAACAATCATAGCTTTTGATATAATTGCATTCTAATGTATAGCTGAAACCTAAAACTACAAATAAGACCTGCACCTGGTTACTGTTTCACACAATACTTTATTTCAACACATTACTGTTTTTCAGATAACACATTGAGGCCTAGAGCATTCTCTGCTCCTCTTACACCAGCTGTTTATGCCATTGACAACTCAGCCAAATATGGCCCGGGCATTGGGGTTTAGCCATGATTAAATTATTCTGAAGTAGTTATATTGTATGTTTTAAATTACATCCTTAGAAATTTTAGTTGTGAAAGAAAATTAAATCTAGGCAAATTGTTTTCTCATAGTTTAGCGAAGAGTAAAGAAGTAGATGGAAAGCCTGAAGCTGTGATAGCCTCTGTCAGAAAAGTGTCTGTGCTGTAAAACACATGACTGCATTGCTAATTTATTGGTCATAATGAGCCCTTATAGTTGGTCTTGGATTTCTGACCTCACTTTTGAAAGCCTATCCCACTTGCACGATTAATACTTTGTTTTCAAAATATTTGGAACCTTCATTCTTTTTTTGTGCTTCATTCATACTTCTATTACCTCAAGATTACGAATGACCAAATCAGAAAGTGTCTTAATTGGAGATAATAGAAGTAACTCAAATTAAGAATCCTGAAGAGCCAAACATTCATACAGAAAAAATACATGCATACAACTGATCTGGCAATTAAATACACACAGTAGCGTAGATCTAATTTGAATGTTTAGGATAAATCCGTTATATAGCTGCGTCCTTAGGGGACACAGTGTGTTGTGGGTATGAATGAGTGTACTGGGATCGGTATGCTGTGCTGAGTGACATTGTATGCAGGTTGGTGCCAATAGAACTTGCTGGTGCTTAGGCTGTCAGTTTTGGGGGAAGAAGGCCTATTTGTGGTGCAGGAGTCATTCCAGGCAGTGTGTGTCTGAGGGGTAGCATGTTGATAAATGGTCTAATTAGCCAAGCTGATGTGTTGATATGTTGAATCATCTGCCCACAGAGTGAAGTCCTGTTTTAGGATGGTATTCAAGCCTGATAAAGACCACATACCAGCAGCAGCCTACAAAAAGCCAAGAGCTGGCCTTGGAGGTAGGTCCCCTCAGTCAGAACTAATTGCTTCCCAGTAATAGTGAAAAGGAAATGATGCACAGTTGCTGCTGTTAGGTGCCTGAATTTGAGCTGAAAGTATACAACATGCTATAACCATCACAACACAGAAAAGGTTCAGGCAGGCAGGGCGGCGTTGTGGCCACTACACAAGCATCAAGGTGTGTACGTTCCCAAGCCTTTGTAAGTTATTATCAGTGTTCTTTCAAATTGAAGAGATGGTAGGTAGTAAGTCAGGTCGTTTGGACTTACTTTTTGGTACACGTAGCACAGAATTTCTGTGCTACAAGGGATTTGGCCAGCACTTATGTAAAGGAAGCATTATTTTGTAACTGAGTTTTTGGATAAGGAATACTCCTATTAATTTTTTTAATATGGATATTGGAACCATACTGAGGTCGGATTCAATATGATATTAAAAATCCTGGACCAGAATTTGGAACCAAAACTGTACCAGATGTGTTTCACACAAAGATACCAAGAACTGTTAACTTTGAAGAATGATATCACATTATGTTATGAAGGAATATAGTCTATGTAGGAAGGAAAATAAGTGGTAGGTGCTGAATAATGTCGATTGTTTTATAGTGCGCACACACACATGATTCAAGACCAATTAAGTACAAAAGAATCATTCATAAGTCCATAACACATATAGCTAGGTATGTTCATTTTGTTGAAGCGGAGTATGACAGAAGACGGGTGAATACTGATTAGGTCCGTTTTCCTTATGAATGGTGCATTTCTCTCACACTTTTGTTCAAAGGTTCCTTAATCTCCATTGTTGTTTTACAACTCTAATCCTTGAGTAAAACCCTTGGTTTTGTGAAATACTGTTAAGTGATGTGTGTTTTTCCGACAGTGGTGGTGGGTATGTACTTCTACACAAGGAACAAATTGACTCCCGATTGCAATAGAGCATAATATTCTTAAATCTACCAACTTTGGAGTTGACAAAATACAAAGTTGCTATAAAAAAGTAATTGAACCAAGTCTTAAGAAAACAAAATTACATCACCAGGGAATCATCTTTGTTGTGTATTCTTAAATCTACCAACTTTGGATTTGACAAAATACAAAGTTGCTATAAAAAAGTAATTGAACCAAGTCTTAAGAAAACAAAATTACATCACCAGGGAATCATCTTTGTTGTGTATAGCTATGGGTCTACTTAAAAAACAGTCAATGTATAAGAAGCTAAACTTACATCTAAAGGAAAGACATTAAATTACAAAATTAAGTGGAATGTGGATTCAAATGTGAACCGTGACAAGGTGGGGCCAACGGCTAAAATGACAGATTTCAATTTGCCACTGGAGTACACACTAGACAATTCATTTTAATATAATCACGTCTGGACTACAAAATAGTAGCAAGGAGAGTTAAAGAAGACATGAGCGCCTTCTGTGATGTTTTGAATTCTAATTGATGAGCTGAACTTTAGAGAGCGGTGTACATTACTATTTCAATATACATGTTTTATAGAAATAAGCTGTGAACTGGGTGCAGTTGTTCGATGCCTCTCCGACGCTCCTTCAGTGTGTTTCTATTACAACTTACTTTAATATGGGCTATAGATCTACTTTTTACTGAAAAGTATAAATCACTACAGAAAAGAAATGCTACAGAAGAAATTGCATTTATCAATGTAAATGGAACCGAGTTGTGCAAGACTTACTGTGGTTCCTTTTTAAGTCACATGTGAGCACAAATTAAAAAAATAAGCCCCTGCCTAGCCTCCCTTACGTCCTTTGGAATCCCTGCGATACCCTTCAAAAATGTACTTGCCATGAAGTTGGAATATACTTTGCTTTGACCTGAAATTCCATTTTTCTCTCTTATCCAAATTATCCAGTTTAAAACAACTGATATCCGCTTTACACCATATCACTTCATTTTAACCCAAATGTTTGGTTTAACAGCAACTTAGGCTAACGTGCTATAGAATTCAACAAACAAAATAGTTTTCCGTCTCGTTGAAGGCATGAAACAACTTTTTTCCAGTGAAACGATGCAATGGTGCTTTCAGAATAAAATAATCTGCCTTTTTGTTCAGCTAGGACTCAGTAAAAACTCAGTTTAAAGAAACAGCACTTCTTTCTAGAACGGTCTTGGGCAAATATGAATCTGATACAAACCAGAGTACACTGGGTGGAAAAATCATCTATATAGTAGCCTAAACTTCCAGAAGAGCATCAGCACCCACCGAATAAGAATGAGCTGCCTTTACACTCCTGGAGTCTAATATCCCTTCAGAGCTCAGCTGCAACGCCATCCAAGTAGTTGTTCAACAGAATTTAGTGCAAGTCTTTTCAAACTCATTTCTGGCTCAAAATATCTTAGGCAAGTCTGTAAAATGTAATTCTCATTCAGTATTATGTATTTTGTACGAACCTAGGTAATATAGACTTAAGTAGTCTAATGGGTAGAATATTTAATATGGTCAGACCGTACAGACCTCTAAAGCCTCTAAAGAAAGAAGAGGGGAAAGTCGGGTCTATTTCATTCACTCCCTGAGCAGCAATCCTATTCTTTCAAAAGGTTTTTCTTTCAGAATTCACGAATCTATATTAAAGACTGGTGCAGTATGGATGAAATAGCTCAGGGTAGGATAGCCGTAACAAGGTGTATATGATTTCACCCAAAGGATACATACTTCAGGGAAACAATCCACTGGTTCTAAGGCAAGCAAGATATAATTAATTATAAAAAAACTCAATTTCTACAAAGTAAAAAAGTTGACAAAGACCTACACTGAACAAAAATCTTTTAGAATATTCTACATCTGACACTTTTTTTTTGAACAGTACTGAAATCCAAGGGTATAACCATAAATTAAAAACAACCCCAAATAACACAAGTGTGACAATGCTTTCGAAACCAAAATGGCCAGGGCTAAATTGTGCCCTGAACATCTTGCAATTGGCAAATCAAAAAAAATCAGACCTGGCAAGATAATTTAGGAGTTTTGATTCTAAGGCATTCCATATTTTTTTAACAGAAAAGCCATACTAGGTTCTTTTTATTGTGTGATCACTTTTAGAAATACAGATTCTATGAGAATTAAAATCCAAATCTTTCAGCATTGATGAACAAAACAACATTCAGGCCAGTTTTCCACAAGGTCAGCCTGGTGTATTTTTTTACCCAAGTCTGTGAGGAGTCTTCTTAATGCTATGGCACTAGACATAGAGACTTAAATGATAGAAGAAAACAAACTCTTTGTTAGAATAGTAATAGATTTTCTTCCGCGATTTTCATCACGATGAAAATTATGACCCAGTGGCACTCCAAACTACAGTTGTTTTTCAGTGCTTAACCTCAGGTGCTGAGGTTTAACCAGCTGGTATGGTAGTGAACTTCCAAGAGGAAAAAAGCACCTTTCTGTGAAGATTAGCTATTCTTCATGAAATAAAGCATTTTAGTGTGAGGTGACAATGGCGGTGGGGGTTGGTGCAATGACAATATACTTGTACTTAAAAGAATCCAAACATAAAATTCAAAGCTGACTGCCTCGAAACCTCTCTTATGCAAACCAAACAGCTCCCTGCGTGGCAGAATGACAAAAAACATAAATTGTGATTGTGTACATGATGAATTCATATAGAAGCTATGATGTCAATATCAGCACATACATCGACAAATGGACCTCTTGGCGTCAAAGCTTTTAAAACTGTTCCTCCCTGTTATGCGAGATAACCCAAACAGGAATGTGAAGGGAGAACACATCAGAGGTAAGCGATAACACACCTATATAACTGTTAATAACACATCTTTACTTGTAAGGCAAACAACATCGGACAATACAGACAAAACCAAAAGAACCACCATTTTAACACAACGTGAAGGTAAACATTCTGGTATTCCCTGATGGTTAACGGTGTACTTTTTAAAACCGCAAGTAATCCAGCCACGTACTACGAAAGCTATGCAGCATAGTTTGAATCTATGGTTATTTTCCCTCCCCAACAAGGATATGAAAATATTAAACACTTGCACTTTCGCTGACCTGGGGAATGCTGAGATGTTGCGAGCGATGTCATTGAATTAGAAAGGTTAAGGTTAGCAGTAATACTCAGTTGGCTCTGCACTGCAGGAGGATATGGTGATGTTGGTGTCAGTAGGCATTCTTCACTTGTTTCCTCATCAAGAACAGGCAGATACTGGTTTATCAAGGCATCAAGAAACTTCACAATGAGCTCTGCATAATCAGGGATTTGGGTTTGCTGAAAAAACAAAAACATGGGTCTCTGAACGTTATATTGAAATATAAGGATATTTATGATGATTCTCGTTTTGTTATGAGACACTTTTTTGTTTTCACTTCAATGCGTATACATAGCAGTATGTGCACCTAATTAGAGAAATGTTCAATCCTGCAATGAAAGTGGTTGACAAGTAGTTTACCTTCAGTGACACTCTTTTAGAAAGATATTTGATTCTCCTGCGGATTCCTCTTCTTAGAAACCTCCACAGGTGTTAGACTGGATTCAGAACTTAACATTAAGATCATTCACCAACATCAAGTGACTCAAGAATATTTAGCTGCGCCTGGTTCGTTAATGTCATACCGGCAAGTGATGTTGTGTCTCCATATAGGCAAGTACCAACCTAGTCAACTCAATTACACATATGTTTGCCTAATCCACGCAAGCAGAATAAAAACAAATGGAGGTATCAAACAAAAATAACATTACCAAAGACCAGCACAGAAGAGGAGAGAATGGAGGACAATGGGGTAGATGAAGTATCAATCAAAAAGAACATTACCGAAGGGTAAGTAATCTTTACTCCAATGGATAGGTTTTTAACCAGATTTCTCACCTTAAACACACTGCCAAAACAGAGAGTGTGCGGCAGGTAGGTCTGAAGAGCAGACCAATGTTTTAAATCAACTGCTGCAGAGCTGCTCCACTAAATTATGCCTCTCTCCTCACAACCAAGTAAAGATACTTTGGAAAAGTTTGCAAGGATGCTGAATTGGCAGCATAGCAACTATGTAAGAAAAGATGTCCTTTCAAGAATACAGATGTGGCCGTCTTAGTCCTCATTGAATGATCCTTTATGTTGGCACATGGCTCCTTTTTGTCAAACTCACATTACAACTTAGTGCACAGAGACACCCATTTGGAAATAGCTTGCTTTCAATTTTTTGATCCAGACAATCTGATGCACAGTTGTTTATCTGTCCAATACCCCCCATAATTTCCCCATACCTGTTGCCAAATGTACGTTCAATGAGATAAACATTTTTAGATTCAAGCCAGAGTAGAAGAAATGGCCTGAATGAGACAAAGGATAGATGGTGCTAAGCATGGTAATAACTGGGTGGAGGGAAGCAATGCTGTTGGCTCTAAGGTGTGCAAAGGTTACAAATATCTGCATTGAGTAGCTCTAAATGTCTTCATGTGCCCACAAACAATTCCATGGAAGTTAATTTTTCATTTAGCAAAGGCTGAAAATTTTCGAGCACTCAACTAGGCGCCGTAGAAGAATTAAAAAAAAAGTTTAAAAAAAGAAAACACCACAGGACCACCAAACCAGTGTTTCCTTCTACCTAGAACAAACTAAGTGCCATAAGGAGGAACACTATGACGTACCAGCCCCAGGGACCAGAGGCAAGTTGCATGATGATCTGTCCTGGGCTTGGACCTCTTGCAAGCAGCACAATGTTTAAATATAGGGTAGTGGCGTTGAAATAGCTAAAAAATATTATGAAGAATGATCTAAAAAACAGATGAAAAACACAAGCAAAAAAATGCCCAGGGAACTCTGGAACCATGTGTGTGGCGTGCAGAAAAAAATAACTAAAATCATTGACTTGGACAGCACTTATATGAAGTCTCTTAGGGGTTATGAGGTTGGTGAAAACTCTGTTGAGCTTGCTCTGATGTCACCTGGCACAATGGTTTAAACTGCTAAAAAACATCCAGATACTGTCTGACAGTTTTCAGATAAGAAATTAGCAGGACTACAAATACATTAAAAATAAGAACATATAACATCATTTGGCTCTGTGCTGTCAGCACGGTGAGAAAAATCATTCATAACCGGTTGTGACTGTGTGATAAAATGAACTTGTTTTCACGAGTCAATATGTGCCGGCAAGTGTATGGTAGCCATCTTTAATTCCTATATGTATAGAGATACAGGGGATGACAGGCTTTATGCTAGTTCTAATATCAGTTAAAGACACAGGGTCACTTGGATGAGCTTCTAATGTGTAGATGGTCAGTTAAATAGTATGATGTGATCCTTCTCACCCAATCACTTTTTGAATGCTATTTGTTCAAACAACACAATCTCTATGGCAGTCAGAATGCGCTCTTATGGCTTGACAAACAATAAAATACATGCAGCACCAGTTCTACTCAAAGGAATTATTTGAGGTGTTTGTCAGCTTCTTCAGCAAGCAGCCACAAACTTTACAGCTTGCTGAAGAACCTATGCCTTCCTGGCAAATAGAACAAGCATTGGAAATGCAATAGGTCTCGGATTTATTTGAGTTAGAGCTAATGACATTGTAAATGGCAATGTCTTTCAGCCATGTGTTATGGAGTGTATGCATGTGGTGTGGAGTGGAATTATGTGGGTTGGATTGGAATTGTAGCAATGGTGGCATGCTGCGCTTTAGATGAATATGTTTAAAAGTAAAGTGCACCATATTGCGATTGCTACAATAGTTAATTGTGGATGCGTTAACAATTGATGTGCGCACTGATGGCTGGTGGTGTGTAAGCCTGTAGAAATTGTGCACGGATGGCTGGTGGTGTGTAAGCCTGTAGAAATTGTGCACCGATGGCTGGAGGTGTGTGTGCCTGGTGGAAGCGTGTACTGACGGCTGGTGGTGGGTGTGCCTGGTGGAAGCGTGCACAGACGGATGGTGGTGTGTGTGCCTGGTGAAAGCATGCACTGATGGCTGGTGGTGTGTGTGTGTGTGTATGGTGAAAGCGTGCACTGACGTCTGGTGGTGTGTGCCTGGTTGAAGCCTGCACTGACGGCTCGTGGTGTTTGTGCCCGGTGAAAGTGTGCACTGACGGCTGGTGGTGTTTGTGCCCAGTGAAAGCGTACACTGACGACTTATGGTGTCTGGTGAAAGTGTGCACTGATGGTGTAGTTGTGAGTGTGTGGTGGTGTTTGTGCCCAGTGAAAGCGTGCACTGACGACTTATGGTGTCTGGTGAAAGTGTGCACTGATGGTGTAGTTGTGAGTGTGTGGTGGTGAGTGTGTGGTGGTGAGTGTGTGGTGGTGAGTGTGGGGTGGTGAGTGTGGGGTGGTGAGTGTGGGGTGGTGAGTGTGTGGTGGTGAGTGTGTGGTGGTGAGTGTGTGGTGGTGAGTGTGTGGTGGTGAGTGTGTGGTGGTGAGTGTGTGGTGGTGAGTGTGTGGTGGTGAGTGTGGGGTGGTGAGTGTGGGGTGGTGAGTGTGGGGTGGTGAGTGTGTGGTGGTGAGGGTGGGGTGGTGAGGGTGGGGTGGTGAGGGTGGGGTGGTGAGTGTGGGGTGGTGAGGGTGGGGTGGTGAGTGTGGGGTGGTGAGTGCGTGGTGTTGTGCGTGGTGTTATGTGCGTGGTGTTATGTGCGTGGTGTTATGTGCGTGGTGTTATGTGCGTGGTGTTATGTGCGTGGTGTTATGTGCGTGGTGTTATGTGCGTGGTGTTATGTGCGTGGTGTTATGTGCGTGGTGTTATGTGCGTGGTGTTATGTGCGTGGTGTTATGTGCGTGGTGTTATGTGCGTGGTGTTATGTGCGTGGTGTTATGTGCGTGGTGTTATGTGCGTGGTGTTATGTGCGTGGTGTTATGTGCGTGGTGTTATGTGCGTGGTGTTATGTGCGTGGTGTTATGTGCGTGGTGTTATGTGCGTGGTGTTATGTGCGTGGTGTTATGTGCGTGGTGTTATGTGCGTGGTGTTATGTGCGTGGTGTTATGTGCGTGGTGTTATGTGCGTGGTGTTATGTGTGTGGTGTTATGTGTGTGGTGTTATGTGGGTGGTGTTATGTGCGTGGTGTTATGTGCGTGGTGTTATGTGTGTGTGTGTGGTGGACTTAGTTCGCGTTTTCGTACCCTGCACACTCACACACTGTCCCTACACACTGCTCACCCGACACACACACACACACACTGCTCACCCTGCACACTCACACACTGCTCACCCTGCACACTCACACACTGCTCACCCTGCACATTCACACACTGCTCACCCTGCACACTCACACACTGCTCACCCTGCACACTCGCACACTGCTCACCCTACACACACACACACTGCTCACCCTACACACTCTCACACTGCTCACCCTACACACTCGCACAATGTTCACCCTGCAAACTCACACACTGCTCACCTTACACACTCACACAATGTTCACCCTGCACGCTCACACAATGTTCACCCTGCACGCTCACACACTGTTAACCCTGCATACTCACACACTGCTCACCTTGCATGCTCACACACTGCTCACCCTGCACGCTCACACACTGCTCACCCTACACACTCACACACTGCTCACCCTAAGTAATGCGAAAAGACCTAGCTCTGCCCTTTGCCCTGTGTTGTCATCGTACAGTAGGTGGTGAGTAGTTGCGCTTGTTTGGTTGGGGCGTCCCCTCCTTGCTGCTCCCCTCACAGAGGGCCGGCTGCCTCCATGAAGCTCCCAAAACACGTGTTCAGCTGTTCTTTGTTTTAGCTCCTGTGTGTCAGTGCACCGTGTAAGCGCACAAGCATACCCTGCTCTCTCTGGAACACTCACACTGCTGAGTCTCTCTCACACTGATGAGTCACTCTCACACTGCTGAGTCACTCTCACACTGCTGAGTCACTCTCACACTGCTGAGTCACTCTCACACTGCTGAGTCACTCTCACACTGCTGAGTCACTCTCACACTGCTGAGTCACTCTCACTCTGCTGTCACTCACTCTGCTGTCACTCACTCTGCTGTCACTCATGCGGTGTCTCTCATGCTGTCACTCTCACTCTGCTGTCACACTCACGCTGTGTCTCTCACTCACCCACACTCTGCTGTCACTCACACTCTGCTGTCACTCACACTCTGCTGTCACTCACACTCTGCTGTCACTCACACTCTGCTGTCACTCACACTCTGCTGTCACTCACACTCTGCTGTCACTCACACTCTGCTGTCACTCACACTCTGCTGTCACTCACACTCTGCTGTCACTCACACTCTGCTGTCACTCACACTCTGCTGTCACTCTCACTCTGCTGTCACTCTCACTCTGCTGTCACTCTCACTCTGCTCGGCCCAGCTCAAGCACCCTGCTTGTCGTATAACGTATTTAAACATTATATGCCAGCCTTATTGTCAGAAATTCTTAAGCTACTCCCTCCGCCCCCAAATCATACTGACCAAGCTACGCCCCTGGTTTCCGTGCACTTTGGCAATGTCCGCGGGATTGATATTAACAATAAACGGCGTGTACGGGAGACCTAAGACAAGTGATTCACATCTTGTGTCACTAAAAAAATTGTCATCAGGGCAGAAGTTGTAAAGAATAAGACACCTATCCAGTTTCTGAATTGGACAATGTGTTCTCTGGGAACCTGGTTTTATTCCTGCCTTCTCTGTTTCACCACATTGTGTGACCCTAGGCAATTAATATTCTTCATTGTGCCTCCTTTCGTGATCATAACACTTGAGAACATCTTGAAATAATTCATTTCAGGGTGCACATTCATCTATCTTGTGCAGGGTTTAATAGGCCATAATGTTGCTCCATCTATAACAATAGAGGTTTATATAGGAGGTACAAGATGTATGACTTGCACCTTCAGTTGTTAATAAAACCATCAGGGCAGAAAGTGTGTGATTCGCTCATTCTGAAGGCCACTCATTGCAGTGTTATTAATATATTAGTTCATACATAAACCATAAATAAAGCGGCAGTCAGTGACATGATTTGCAGCAGGGTAGGAGGATCAGGGTAAGCTAAGCGCTCTTCCAGGGGTCCAGGAAAATGATGGGACCTGGCCATCAGCACCTTGCGGTCACTCTCCTACAGGCAAGCCCACTGCCCTGCAACCAATCAGCTGCGAATGTGGCTTGTCAGGGTGGGTACAGTCTGTTTACTAGCACCGGCTATGATTGCAATGCCCTGCTGTGAAATATACTGCGCGTGCCGACAGCAACTGCGTGAAGTCTCTTCAGGCAGCAGGGCCGAGGAAAAATTCCCCCTCTTTTTACGGTGTGGGCTGAGCACAGCCAGCTGCAAAAAATTAAAAGTGAAGTGAGTGAACGAAGGCCCTGTAGGGTTATTTATTTCTGTTTACCGAATGTGAGAAAAAACTGTACCTGCCTTTCGGTCAAATGTAAGAGCTGCAACTCAACAACACAGGAATCCCCCTTTGTGGCACCCAGACGAAGCAACGTAGTGGACAGTTGGACACTGTCCCAGTGTTGTTCCTGGGAATAAGATGCAGGTAGACCCCAACTAAATAACCACGGTATCCTTGTCGTGCCTTTCACTGTCCAACGGTTACCACAGCAAGAAGCCTCTTTGTTACAACTGTTTTGTAACATGTTTTAGCACTGATGATTTAGGATACTAGTGCAACGTACCGTGTAAATAAATAGCGTGGCCGGCTGAATTATCTATTCTGTGTCCCGGAGCACTCTGTGAATCTGCCAGGCAAATGATTGCATTTCGTTTTTATGAGGCCAAGCCCTGAATGACATAGTCCATGCCTCTGACAGGGATTCCTTCTTCAAGGCCACGCCTCTTTTAGAGCCCTCACCACCGGTGTCATCCATTTTAAAACACTGTATAATCTCATGTTTGCACTAAACAGCATCTGTCACGTGCATATCCAGAAAGCCTAATTGCTGCATATCCAGAAAGCCTAATTGCTGGACAGCAATCGCTCTGGGCAGGGCTACTCTAAGAAAGTCTACCTCCTAACCGCCCCTTAGCCATTTCAATGTTTGAAACAAACGTGCCTTTTCAATTAGCCAGGGAGCAGTAGACAGATGTGATTGTGTATCATCATTTAATCACTAAGTGCACCCCCACCTCCAACCCTCACCAAACCCTAAAAGATGCATTAAGGACATCTTACTATACCCCCTCCCGTAATGAATGAAGATATTCAGGGGTAGCGCGAGTTGAGAGCAGTCCTATGGTTCTTATAGTAAAATGCTCTTCACTACTGGACTGTAGTGCAGCCTATAAGCTCCCATAAGCCTTAGTGCACTGTGCTATTTTTAACTTCCCTTAAAACAGGCAGGATATTGTCTTACACGGAGAAGAGGCGCCGACAGGGAGAGCTACGCCGTGAAATGGATTAAAAAGAAAAAAGCTCGAGAGTGGTGCGTGCGCCCCACTGCCAGCATATGTCTTCAATTATCGCAGCCGTCACGGCCGCGATAATTGAAGATATATGGCCTCCTGGTGCGCGTAACAGACACCAATAGGCCATAGGCAGAGCTACGCGACCGCCTATGGCCTATTGCGTGTTCTGTTCAAAAACAGCGCGCACGTGAAGGCCAATGAAAGTGGACCTTGAAAATAACACTCACAAGCTGCGTGGAATTTCCAGGTCCATTTTCAAAACGCTGGGAAAAGAACTGTCGCTGTGCGACACTGCATGCTAGGCCCGAGCCCTAAAAAGGAGGCACACTGGGGACATGAAAACCATGCAGGAAGTTATACTTTGGAGGTAGGTAACATTGGGTTACTGGCTGGCCGATGGCTGCCCCATCTACTGAAACAAGGCATCCAGGACAATATTACAAGTTGACCATTTAGGGACATAGCTTGGGGTGGATCAATCAAAGGTAACTTGCAGCATCTTGGTTGCTTCAGAGCTACATACAAAAACAGAATTTGCACATACATGGTAATCAGCTCCTCCCAGTCTCGAGGGTTCTCATTTAGGGCTGTCTCTGTTTTTCAAACTCCATCCAATAGATCAAGGCAAGGTCTAGCGCTAACAGCCGCAGAGAAATTATTGCTATACTATACTAAACCAAAGAAAAAGATGTCTTCCATGCACTGATGTCAAGATGGTTTAAGGGTGTCTAATGCAAGTGATATAGTACTTTTCAAGTCAAAAGTACAGCATTCCACACTTAAGCCGCTTGGATGTGGGAACTTTTATTGCCTCCACAGAGCTGGAGAAGTTGGAGAGTAGGAGTAAGTGGAGAAAAGAGCTCATAAGTCGTCCTTGCTCTGGCATAAAGCCCTAGTTACCCCTACAGGCCATGCAGGCATTCCTGAAATGGATTTTCCAACAGAGCCAATGAAGTAATTTTTTAGCTATGTATAAAATACAACTGTTGGACTTGGCCCTTTTTGCAGGGTTATCCCTGAGCTTTTTGCCTTCCCCCTATATTTTTTCTGCCCGGTTGTTGGCTATTTTATGACTCTGGGCACTTTACCACTGCTGATCAGTACTGAAGTGCATATGCTCTCCCTACTGTAAATGAATGTATTAATTGGTGATTCCATGATTGACTATTTGGTTTACTTGTCAGACCCTAGTACAGTGCACTGAGTGTGCCCAGGGCATGTAAATCCAAATGCTGCTAGTGGGCTTGCAGCACTGGTTGTGCCACCCACAGAAGAGGCCTTGTAAAATGTGTCTAAGGTCTGCCATTGCAGAGCCTGCGTGCCGTCTGATACTGTCATGCTGACTTGGCAAGTGCACCCACTTGCCAGTCCCTAAACCTTCCCTTTTCTTCATTTTAGTCACCCCTATGGTAGGCCCAAGGGAAGGGTGCATTGTAAGTAGAAGGTAGGACAAGCCCTGGTTTGTGTGGCATGTCCTAATAGTGAATTACAGCCATTTTCGTTTTTCACTAGTGCAAGGCTACCTGTTCTCCATAGGCCAGAATGGGCTGTTAGAATTATTACATTTTATAATCCTAACCGACTCAGAGAACAGGGTAGAAATTCGAGTTTAGTATGCCTG
Organism: Lissotriton helveticus; assembly: GCF_964261635.1. Classification (NCBI taxonomy): domain Eukaryota; kingdom Metazoa; phylum Chordata; class Amphibia; order Caudata; family Salamandridae; genus Lissotriton; species Lissotriton helveticus. Next base: position 244,906,417 of record NC_136061.1, on the reverse strand, counting down.
GACTCAGAATGATAAAATACATCTTTTAGTTAAGTTTATTTTAATATTCTGTGTTTGCAAATACCACTTTTAGAAAGTAGGTATTTGCTTGCCTAACCTTTCAAGCCTGCCTCTGTGAGGTTGTGTATTCCTTTGTCTGGAGTTTGAGTGACAGAGCTGGGGGATTCCAGGAGATAGAATGAGTCAGCCCAGCGGTGAATATAGAGGTCTGCATCTAGATGGGGGGGAGGAGTTGCACCTGGGACCTGAATAGGACTGTGCCTGCCCCCAACAGTGCCGGCTCCACCCCCAGTGGTGCGTCTGATGTCTCTGCCCTGCACACTGAAAGAAGAGAAGGAAGACTGTCAACAAAGTGCTCCCGGGCTGTACTTGCCTTCCACAATGCTGGCTCCACCTCCTGTGGGGCGTTTGATGTGCCTGTCCTGCGCTGTGAAAGGAACGGAGAAGTCTGGTAAACCGAGTGCTTCAGCACTGGTTTTGACTGGGCACAGGCCCCTCTCCCCTCAGAGAACAAACGATTTATGGGTATAAGTATTGGCACACTGATCTCATGAAATTAGATCACTTCTGTACATACAAGACGAAACCTCTGCTGAGGAGAGACTATTCCCAAGCTGAAGTGCTGCTTGGGGGATTGGCCTGCAGTGGTTGCCTAATTGCCAAAGAGAGGAGAAAGAACTTTGTGGACTTTATTTTCAACTTGTGAAAGATCTCCAAGGGCTTGGAAGAGAGCTTGCCCCTGACCGAAGTCTCAGGAACAGTAGATTTCACCAGCCTTTGTGGATTGCTGCTGGAAAAGCTGTTTCAGTGGCTACAGAGACAGTGAGCTGTGACACTCTCACGACCGGCCTGGTGTCCTGTAGGCACCACATCAAGCAACATCCGCCTCGAACAACGCAAGCTCTGAGCTCACCGACTCTGACCTGACGCCGTCACCGTGTCGCTGCCTGCAACGCGACTGGTGGACACCGCGACATGCAACGCCTCGCTACACCGACTCGTACTGGCCTGACCGACGCAGTCACTGCTGCTGACTCCAAGTCCTGTGAACGCACCGGAGTTGGGCACCACCTTGCGACGCACCGCCCGACTCGCACCCCTGTCCGGACTGATCGACGCCAGCTCCCGAACTCCGGTTCTGTCGCCGCACCGCAAGCTGCAAGCACCGCAACGAAGCACTGTCTCGACCTGCGATGCACGCCTTTGATCCACTGACTCTCTCAGCGCTTCCTTTCTGCACCGCGACGAACACCGGAACCGCCTCGCACATCCGTGCCACCCGCCTCAAGTAAAAGGTACTGTGACGCAGTCTGTCGACATTTGAGTGGGCTCGTACCGACGCGGTCCACTGGATTTGCTAGACTCTGTGTTATTTCAACAACGCTGTAGCCAGACCGGGCTACTGACTCGCACAGAACCTTGAATTAGGCCTTTTAACCAGAACTCTTGAATTTTGATAGTACTGTGGACTATTTTTGTCGTTATTGGTCTTGTGGTAACTATATAAAATATACTTATTTTTTATATAAAACCTTGTGTGGTGTCCATTTGTGGTGTTGTCACTGGGTTACTGTATGTGGTCATAAAAACTTACCTTACAACGCCTCAGAGATAAAGCATTGCTGCTCGTGCCAAGCTACCAAGGGGGTTAAGCAGGGGTTATTTTAGGAGTGTAATCCCCTTATCCTGACTAGAGGAGAGGGTCCCTATTTGTCACAACTACCTACCTGTGCCAACTAGAGACCCCCAATTCTAACAACAACTCTCAAACTTTGTGAGGGTAAAGAAAACAACTGAAAATGCAAGTTGCTAAAGTGCATTATAAGATGCAGTTGTCATTGTGATTTGCAACGCAAACAATGCGAGTTTTAGTGAATCTCAATACAAATGAGTTGGCATTCCCACCTACTCTTGCAATGGACTGTCTGACATGAAAGGCAGTAAGGGATATCAAAAAAGGGGAGTGAAGAGGTGGTGCCACTCTGCACCGCAGTGGGATAATCCTCCTCTTATGAAAGTACGAATAATCAGTAGAGACCACCTGATACGAAGTCAGTATATATTTCGGTGTTGGTGAAATAAACTCAGTGTGTTAAAATACCCCTCACACACCAAAAGGGCCCTTGGTGTCATGCTTCATCATCGGGGTCTTCCCGCCCCCGCTGCGGGACGGGGCAGTGCTGCGACAAGCGACTACGCCGGAGCACCTTTTTGTGAGTACTATGTGAGTGAAATGGAGTGAGTGTCAGTGGGGTCAGGAGTGATATAAGAGTGAAGTTAAAAAATACCTGGCCTAGTGGTAGAAAAAACTGTTTAATAGGCACTGGCTGGTATTGTTAAAAGGGGTGGTGCGGAGAGATAAAGCAAGTTACTGGGCTTACTCTACTGTGTGGGTCAACATGTTTCGGGGCGACATGCCCCTTCGTCAGGACCGGGTACAGATCCCCCTGTCACTTACTAATGTTCTACCACAATAAGGGGGTGTAAATTAATTATCAATGTGTATAAATATATTTTATAAATATACGTGTTCTAGCTCTATCAGAAATTCTGATGTAATAAGCCTGAAAGAATAAGAGCACAGGTTTAGAAAAGCACGGATCCCAATGCGCTGGACTATTGGTTACCTGTAAGGGAAAACGAAAAAACACACATGTGTAGGCTTTTGTACATGGAAGGCCAGAGGTTCCTGGAAATGGCCATCTCGCCAGGTATAGAGGACGTGGAAACAGATTTGTAGACACACATCTTACATACACAACACAGTAGATCACCATATGTTAGCTATCAAGGGAGGGAAATGTATACACATCAAGATACATACTTTTGAAATAGGGAGGCAATGCCCCATGAGCCAAGGCTGGACGAAGGGTAAATGGGGGTCCAACTGCAAAATGGGAAGAAATAGGAATATGGAAAAAAAGGAAAAAGGTTTTGCTAGGACCTTGTATTGCTAAAAGTAATTTGTTGTGCAAGGGAATGGGGACCAAGTACTCCTGGTCTGTTCTATCGGCTATGCCGTACTTACTAAACTCCCAGCACCTCGGTGCTTCCTCCTTCGTCAGTGGCTTCCGTGGTAATGATCAGCTAGGGTAGGGCGGGTCATTTATAGTGTGGGAGCCAATTGGATAATGGCTAGGTTAATTGATTAACTCGGGGTAGGTGTGTTAGCTCGGTCGAGTTGTGGAGCCCTGTAACTGAGGCGGCCATTATTAAGTGTGGAAAAAATATGAAGGAGCGCTCTTAGAGGATCGCGATCCTTTCACACAAATGCCCCGTAACATTATAAGCTCCGTTTCCTCTATCGTTAGAGAGAAGATAGTGTTGGAGGGAAGACGCATTCGCGTATGACGAGGTGTCTCTGAGAGAGATCGCGCATGCGCGGAAGGGCTCTGTCTCTGGTGTGTACCGCGCATGCGTGGAGGAGTGGTATTCCTCCGCGCATGCGTGTTGTTGGTGTTATGGACTGGAGGTGCGATCGGTGCCCCTCCTGGCTCAAGAGATTAGCAATATTCACCATTACAATTACAATTCTACATTCCTAAAAGAGGGTATTTATCTAAAAGCGGGGGAAATTCAGAGTAGATTGATTAATTAAAATCTTGATTCACACAGACATGATAAAACAAACAGATCCTAGGTATGGTCTGAGATTTACAAATAATGCTCTTATTAATATGTTTAGACCTGGGGACTGTAATATTGATACCATAACTGGATTACACCCTGAGTTGGGACCAGGGAATATCATCATTCAACCCTGTCAAGTGGGTGCCGAGGCGGTAAACCCAACGTTGTTCCTTGGACAGAAGGACCTTGTCACTCTTGAAAGCCTCTATGACTGTCCATTTCAGGTCATCGATACTGTGTCCCATTGTTGCATAATGGGTGGCCATTTTAGTCGTAGTGTTTTTACAGCGTACGTTGCTGCGGTGTTCACCCATACGTACTTTGACTGGCCTCGTGGTCATGCCCACATTCTTTTTTGCACGGGCAAGTGATCAGATAAACCAAGTTACGGCTATTGCAGTTGGTAAAGGAACGTTGTTCCCAAGTGGACTGATTGGAGAAGATGATATTACGACTTTTCTGCGTGTATTGGCAGGACGCACATGAGCCACACGGATGGTGCCCGCCAACTGTTGATAGTTTAGGGGGTTCATCATTAGTGAGTTTTTTTGGTCATGTGTGGACCAACAGATCTTTGAGGTTCTTACCCCTTCTGTGTGCGAACATGGGTTTCGGGAAGTTTAGTTTACCGCAATTCAGTATTCTCCAGTGCCTGTTCACAATTTTTGTGATCTGGTTCGAATTGGTATTGTATGTTGTAACACAGATGGGGCGTTGGTCTGGTTCTTTTATCACTGTCGGTTCTAAAAGGGCCTCCCTGTTGTTATTGCGGGCTCTTTTGAAGCCTTTATTGACCACCTTTCTTGGATAGTTTCTGTTTACAAGTTTGGTTGTTAGATCTGCTGCTTGGGTTTTGAAATCTTGAATAGCACTACAATTACGCCTAAGGCGAAGGAATTGTCCGTAGGGTAAATTGTCACGCAGGTGTCGTGGGTGAAAGCTGCTATAAAGCAACAAACTGTTTTTAGCTGTAGGTTTAAAGTGGGTACATGTTTCTAATTTACCATTGGCGGGGTAGATATTCAGATCCAGGAAGACAAGGTTCTCCTTGGAGGCTGTGTGGGTGAACTTAAGGAACCGATCTTGTTGGTTCAACCAAGTCATAAACTGGTTAACTGAGTCTTGGTCCCCCCTCCAGATGACAAGCACGTCATCAATGTACCTTTTCCATGCGACCACATGGTTCTTATATGGATTCCCGTCGTTCAAGATTTTTGTGGTTTCAAGGTGGTGTACATAGAGCCCGGCCAGGCTCGGGGCACAAGTGCTCCCCATACTCGTGCCGTGTTTCTGTAAATAGTATGTGCTTTCATACAGAAAAAAGTTTTTCTTCAGGGACAAGGATATGCATTCAAGGACCACCTGTCTCGGGGTGTGGTATACCCAAGGTGTAGAAAAGAGAACTTCCTCTATTATTTCCAAAGTCTCTTGATGGGGAAGGCTCGTGTAGAGACTCTCTACATCGAGACCTAGGAGGAGGTCCTGTTCAGGATCAAAAGCTATTTCCTTGACCAGTTGTAGGACGGCTTTTGTGTCTTTCAAATAGGTACTTGTAGTTTGCACTATCGGTCTGAGGAAAGCATCAGCGAATTTGGAAAGAGGTTCAAGAATTGATTGTATACCAGATACAATAGGGCGACCAGGAGGGTAGGGGGCATCTTTATGAATTTTAGGTATCGTGTAAAAATAAGGTGTTTTTGGATTTCTTTGAAGCAGGAATTCACTCTCCTGTTTTGTCAGCCAATCATGTGCCATTGCTTTCTCGATCATTATGAGGATACAGATCCTGACTTCTTCAGTCGGGTCTTCCTTAAGTACTTCATAATTACGTCTGTCTTCAAGTAATTTTTTGCATTCTCTATTGTAATTGGTATATGTCTGTATAACCGTGGCCCCGCCTTTATCGGCTGGCTTGATTACAATATTTTGATTGTTGGCAAGTTCATGGAGTGCGGCTCTCTCTAGTCTGGTAGTGTTATTAAAGACCTCACCCGCGTCCGTGGGTAGCTGTTCCAGATCGGCCATGACTGCTTTTTCGAATGCTATTCCCTGGTCCCAACTCAGGGTGTAATCCAGTTATGGTATCAATATTACAGTCCCCAGGTCTAAACATATTAATAAGAGCATTATTTGTAAATCTCAGACCATACCTAGGATCTGTTTGTTTTATCATGTCTGTGTGAATCAAGATTTTAATTAATCAATACACTCCAAATTTCCCCCGCTTTTAGATAAATACCCTCTTTTAGGAATGTAGAATTGTAATTGTAATGGTGAATATTGCTAATCTCTTGAGCCAGGAGGGGCACCGATTGCACCTCCAGTCCATAACACCAACAACACGCATGCGCGGAGGAATACCACTCCTCCACGCATGCGCGGTACACACAAGAGACGGAGCCCTTCCGCGCATGTGCGATCTCTCTCAGAGACGCCTCGTCATACGCGAATGCGTCTTCCCTCCAAACACTATCTTCTCTCTAACGATAGAGGAAACGGAGCTTATAATGTTACGGGGCATTTGTGTGAAAGGATCGTGATCCTCTAAGAGCGCTCCTTCATATTTTTTCCACACTTAATAATGGCCGCCTCAGTTACAGGGCTCCACAACTCGACCGAGCTAACACACCTACCCCGAGTTAATCAATAAACCTAGCCATTATCCAATTGGCTCCCACACTATAAATGACCCGCCCTACCCTAGCTGATCATTACCACGGAAGCCACTGACGAAGGAGGAAGCACCGAGGTGCTGGGAGTTTAGTAAGTACGGCATAGCCGATAGAACAGACCAGGAGTACTTGGTCCCCATTCCCTTGCACAACAAATTACTTTTAGCAATACAAGGTCCTAGCAAAACCTTTTTCCTTTTTTTCCATATTCCTATTTCTTCCCATTTTGCAGTTGGACCCCCATTTACCCTTTGTCCAGCCTTGGCTCATGGGGCATTGCCTCCCTATTTCAAAAGTATGTATCTTGATGTGTATACATTTCCCTCCCTTGATAGCTAACATATGGTGATCTACTGTGTTGTGTATGTAAGATGTGTGTCTACAAATCTGTTTCCACGTCCTCTATACCTGGCGAGATGGCCATTTCCAGGACCCTCTGGCCTGCCATGTACAAAAGCCTACACATGTGTGTTTTTTCGTTTTCCCTTACAGGTAACCAATAGTCCAGCGCATTGTTATCCGCGCTTTTCTAAACCTGTGCTCTTATTCTTTCAGGCTTATTACATCAGAATTTCTGATAGAGCTAGAACACGTATATTTATAAAATATATTTATACACATTGATAATTAATTTACACCTCCTTATTGTGGTAGAACATTAGTGAGTGACAGGGGGATCTGTACCCGGTCCTGACGAAGGGGCATGTCGCCCCGAAACATGTTGACCCACACAGGAGAGTAAGCCCAGTAACTTGCTTTATCTCTCCGCACCACCCCTTTTAACAATACCAGCCAGTGCCTATTAAACAGTTTTTTCTACCACTAGGCCAGGTATTTTTTAACTTCACTCTTATATCACTCCTGACCCCACTGACACTCACTCCATTTCACTCACATAGTACTCACAAAAAGGTGCTCCGGCGTAGTCGCTTGTCGCAGCACTGCCCCGCCCCGCAGCGGGGGCGGGAAGACCCCGATGATGAAGCATGACACCAAGGGCCCTTTTGGTGTGTGAGGGGTATTTTAACACACTGAGTATATTTCACCAACACCAAAATATATACTGACTTCGTATCAGGTGGTCTCTACTGACATGAAAGGCAGTCACAACTTACAGTAGAAAGGCCACTTTAAAACCCCCAACAGGGTCCATATCATGGCCAAGAGAAGAGAACAACCTTTTCAGCTACTGACTCAGACACTGACAGTGAGAGAGGATTTGACCACCAATACAGAGCAGGTCAGGAACAACAACCATCCACCTCACGACAGGCTTTTTTAGCCCAGGACAGGAGAGGACAGGGCCAACCGTCGAGACAGAGGCAATCTCGCTGGGGATGGTAGCGGAACAATTATACAACCGGTTTCCGCCGCACGAGAAACCAATATTATGAATGGTAGACGAGAACAAAACCATCCCTATCTTCAACTTATCGAGACATCCTCTGACAGAGATAGAGATTTCAGTTCTTACTGAAGGGCTTTCATTTGTACCTACAAATAAAAGTGAGATTTTTCTAACCAAGCTAGAATTATATAAATGTTTTAGATCCATTCGGCTTAAAAACTTTTTTGCAGATAAAACCCCTCTGTCTAGTCCAGATACTACAGGTTTACATCACAACTCTACCTTTTTTTCCATCTAATGGTATGGTAGCCAAAGAAATTATAACATTTGAAAATGCTGTCATCACAGAGATTGATAATCTCTTTAGAAAACCAAGGTGGGTTAATTACAATTTGTCAAAAGAACAAGAACAGGCCTTGACTCACCTACAATCCCTTCCAGAAACAATAATAAAACCCGCCGATAAAGGCGGGGGTATTGTTCTTTGGACGAGACAGCATACTATATCGAACTGCAGAAACAATTATCTGTGGAAACAAACTATAGCAAATTGCCAAGCAACCCTACTTTTAAATTGGAGAAAAAAATCTCAGAACTGTCCAAAGCCGGTTTTGATGGGGGCTCGCTGAGTGAGAGAGAAGCTGCTTTTCTTATAAACAAGTCACCAACAGTCCCAGCAATTTATATACTGCCGAAAGTGCACAAGAGCCTGACGTGTCCACCTGGCCATCCTATTGTGTCAGGGTGCAATTCCATCCTCAAGCCCCTTGCACAATATGCAGACTTTTTCATTCGTCCTTTTGCCACAGAGGCCGAGCACTATATCAGGGACACCACAGCTGTGATTAATGTGGTGGATAATCTATCTTTTGACAGCAGTAATGAACTCTTGGTGACAATGGACATCGAGAGTCTTTACACGAACATTCCACAAACTGATGTCCTTGTTATTCTGAACAACCTGCTGGAGAGCAGACCTAGACCCCATGCGGTCTCTACAAGTTTCATTGTAGATTGTATCCGCATTCCCCTTTGTGAAAATGTTTTCATTTGTGACAAAACCTTTTACCAACAGCAGAAAGGGGTGGCAATGGGCGCAATTTTTGCGCCACACAAAGCCAACATCTATGTGTCTGATTTCGAAGATCAATTTATCTATGATAACAGCAATCCCTTCGCAGCCAGCTTGTGATGCTGGCTGCATTATATCGATTATATTTTCTTCATTTGGCGTGGTACGTGTGAGACTCTCAAGGAATTTCACCACTGGATCAACACAAAAAATCCTAATCTACAGTTTACACTTGTGCATGATCAGTACAGCATCGATTTTCTTGATATCTCGATTAAGGTCAGTGTAGACAACACACTATACACTACATTATTTACAAAAGCGACTGCACGTAACACGATTCTTAAATACAATAGTCTTCACCCACAGGCCCTTAGGGATGGTCTCCCCTTTGGGCAATTCCTCCGTTTACGGAGGAATTGCTCAAGACGGGTTGACTATTTTACTGAAGCACAACAACTGAAAGTGAAACTATATGCTCGTGGCTACCCCAACAAGCTACTCAAACGCTCGCTTAAACGCGCTCGGTACAATAACCGGGAGGCACTTCTACAGGTGAAAATTAAGACATCGGCGCCTAAATTGGTCTGTGTTACTACTTTCGGAACGGCAACTAACTCAATTAAGAAACTTATTTCCAAGCATTGGTCATTACTTTCCAGTCTACCAGAACTTGTAGAGAAGCCTATGTTTGCGTTTAAAAGAGGCACAAACCTCAGAGACAGATTGGTACATGCGTACAGAACTAAAGATACCAACGTGGTTGATAGTATGCGCCAACTTAGTCCAGTCACAGGTCACTATAAATGTAACCATTGTACAGCATGCATAACCACCAGTAACTTGAAGTGCTTTTCGCTCAATGGCAAGTCTAAGACCCTCAAAGGGTTTTCCAACTGTAACACGTCTAACGTCGTGTACTGTATCCAATGCCCCTGTGGTCTCAAATACTTTGGCAAAACTACACAGGTGGTAAAGAAACGTATTCTCCAACATCAGTCAAAAATTTGTTGTCGTACAGAAAACGCCCCTTTGGTTGAGCACTTTCTCTCTAAAAAAACACACTGAGAAAGAGATACTCTGGTGGGTGGTAGAGATTGTTAAACCCACGATTAGACAACCTAATGTTGACCACATTTTGGCTCTGAAAGAACAGCGTTGGATCTGTTTAGCAGATTCTGTGAAGAAAGGTCTTCATTCATGCACTGAATGGCAAACTTTGGCCTGCCTTACTTAAAGGTCCGATTTATCCAACTTCATGCAAGTTGCCTTTTCAGCAACAATATTGACACCCACAAGGAGGCTTATCATCATTACCAACAGAGATACATTCTCTCTGTTTATGTCTGTCCATTGCAGTGGCGATATCCTTGCCTCGCTTGGTGTATTGGAACACAACGTGTGTGTTTTACTTTCATATTACTACCCTTGTGAGAACGATGTCATATCTATGCATGTTAAGGCTTTCCCCTCTAATTAGATCTGTCGAGATTTTTGAGTCAAATGCGATATCTTTTGTTTTGACACTGTTTTTTATACAAGTTGCAGCAAGTATATTTTGCCAGTTTTAACTTTGCATTGAAATGTAGTTTGTACATAAAATCATCAATAGGATTGATTACTGCGTTTGTGAATATATGTTTGGCCAATTAACAAACAAGTGTGACTGCAGTAACTGCATTCGCTAGTTTTAACTTTTGTATTAAAATGTTATTTGTACATAGAATTATTCCTAAGATTGATTATCACGGCTGTTAATACTTGCTTGACCTATCGCGCTGTATTTACAAATAGATGTGATTGTCACTAGCATTCCGTTTGTATTGATACATTGGAGGGCCCTAGACACTCCAAGATGGCCGATGCTTCTGTTGCCATTACACAAATTCACGAGCCAAGTCCTTTCTTTCTGTCCCTTACCCGACGGTAATTTACTTCCGGGTAGCGGCATTTATAAACCAGTCAGGTGCTACCCTGTGTATCGGCTGCGGACCGATGTTATTCAGCCTCAACACGGAACACGCTGCCTTTTAGAAGCGCCTGCCAAACTATGTAAGTGGATTGATTGCGGTGCTCAGACCGACGTAAGCGATAGCATTAGATTCTGGCTTATATCGCAGTAAGCGTTAGCAGTAGGCTTCGCCATAACATGACGAGCATCTTGTACTCTTCTCATGTATTCCAAGTAGACTGGATTTTTGGTGTCCTATAGAAGCCCCCTTTAATCTGTCTGCCCAGATCCAAGTAAACGCTATTGTTAGATGCCGACATAGCTTCTCAGACACCATGTACTTTGCCCATGCATTTTAAGCAGACCAGCGTTCTGTCCAAGCCCGTTAGTATCCCTCTAACTGCCGGCCTCCAGCCGATTTGGCTGTAATGGGGCAGGTCCTTTCAATTATTGACAGTATAAATACTCGGGTTGCCTCCTTGTCCACTTAGTAGAACACCCGTCCCGCGCTTATTGGTATTGCTCCCGTTTAGTAACCAAGCTGTATCAAGCTGCTTAACTGTATTTTCCTTGGCGCATTTAAGCGAGTTTTAGTCTTTTTTGATCCTCAGGTTGCGCTTGACTCCCCGGGTGGCTCACTATTTATATAATGTAACCAACCCCCCCCCCTTTCTCCATAGAAATTCAGCCATCTTTGACCTGACAACTTTGCCGGTTTCAGACTTGAATTTTGGATCTGTGCAACTAAACTGTGACAGGTATGATTAGCCATTCAACAATCAACTATATATAGTCGCTAAGTTGTACTTTTAGCATCAAGGTAATGAACCGCTCTATCTTTCTGATTAGAGCGTTGTAGCGACTCACCTCTAGTGATTCATCCATTCGAGCATTTTTCGCCTTATTGCAGAGTAAGTTCATCTATGATCTTTTGACTTGTCATGGGAATGCTGGTGACACTCACATTTATATCTGACTGATTTACTAGAAGCCATCTAAAAAGCACTACTAGTTTTGTTTTAAATTTTAAAAGTTAACGTCAAGGTAGTTAGGCTGCAAGTCTTGCTAAAACAACAATGATTTACCCATAAGCAATGCTTGTTTTGTATTTAAGGTCACAACCTTATGACAAAATTGTAAGGTTCTAAGCTCATTAACTTGGTTTATGTTGTGTCTAAGCAACAATGACTTTCAAAGGATTAGCTTTCACTGAATTTGAATTCATTAATCAAATGGGAATGTAAATATTATAGGGCACATCGCAAGGATGTGTAGCACACGTTTTTTCTTTTTTGTTTAATTTTTCAAGTATTGTGTTTGTTTTTGTAACTATTCAACTCAGTTGGCATAATAAGTAATTGCAATATATTGTTCTTACTTAGGGGGCACTCATTGCAAAAACATTACTGTCCTGATGATGGTCTTATAGACATCCGCAACCAAGACCGAAACATCGACCTCTCCATCACCTCCAAAAGCAATTCATCTGCACCAAGAATTAACCATCGTACATTGTCTGACTTGGTTATTATCCATGAATTCAAGGAGCTGATGAACTGTTATGAACTGACCTGTTGATTAGTACATACATCTGTCCATAAAACTTTTTGCATTTATTGATTTGTCTATCATATCCCCGTATATGCATTTGTTGATTTATTCAATACAATATTTTTTAGATAAAATTATTCCTCTGTGTGTTTCTTCCCTTATTCCTTACCTATCATTGATTGTTTCCATTAAAGAAAAGTTTCACTGTTATCCTAAGGATACATTAGAGTTAGATCTTTGTTAACTAACTCATAAATTGATCACAAGTCAATAGATAAATTAAATCCCTTGTAGTCACTCTTTACCTCAATCACTCTAAAACCCGGCACCAGTTTGTTTGAAAAGAAGGTGGTGTAGGCCGGCTGGACTGATATAGCTCAATGCTCATTCATCTAAGCATTTGAACTTATCACAAAGGGAAGGACAGTTTTCAGAGTCACGATATATAGGAAAACTAAGGACCAAATTGAGGTCCCCTGTGCCATCATGAAGGGTTCAGGAGTAAGTAAGTGTGTTAAGCCTTTGATAAATCAAATCACAATGGGTGATTTAAGCAAGGAAGTGTGGTCTGGTAAAGGGGCAAAAGCCTTCTTCATGTCTTTGCTGGGCCAAAGAAGATGCACCCCCTTTTGTACCGCTTTTGGCCGCCATAAGTGTGGCAGGGTATGCTCAGACGTGAGTCCCTTGCTCACTTTGCCACTGGATTCAAGCAAGCCGGGCTGAAGATGGCTGTAATGCCAGAAACCAGTCCTCGGAAGCTTGTTTCCGGTCCAGGGAAGACATGGCTTGGCAGTTCGGGCTGGACTGTTCCCATGAGGCACAGGGTCAGACTTATTTGCATATAGCCATGTCTGAACTGGGGTGGCAGAGTGGGCTAAAGAACGGTGATGGATCAAACCCAGATCTTTTGACTGGGTGTGAGTGTTTGATTGGTTCAGATGCTCCGTCCATCACCACCCCCTTTTGTACCAAAGAAGATGCAAGCAATACAACTTCAAGCAGTTTGGCATGCAGTGGGTCTGTAGTACAGGGGCTACACTAGTTGAAAACTTGTCATAGTTTTCACAGATCTTGAAGAAGGATGTCTGACTGCCAGGATGACATTGAATACTTTGGGAGGGAAGCTAAATGCAGTCAACTGCTGCTGGTAAATCTCCTGCATGAAGATGTAGATAGCACAGGCCCGGGCGCAATACCCTGTCCTGCTGCTGCAACATAAGATCTTTCCGAACCGACAGCCTATTTGAAGCACAAATGCTCAAGGCCAGACATCCCAAAAACCACACTCCCCTGGCCCAATCTGAAGTCACTAGGATGACTTGGGCCTGTTCGTTGATTATCTTCTTCAGAACTCGAGACAGGAGAGGTAGTAGTGGAAAGGCAAGAATTATGTGCTCCACCCAAGGTGAAATGAGCCTCAAAGTTCCTTCCGTATGATATATTAGTCCACATTCTACCCATTTTTAATGATCCACAACCATGTCCCATAATGCACTGGTGTACCCCCCTTCACCCCCACCAAACAGCTGGTGCTGACTGACCTAAGGGTGAGGGCAGCTAAAGGCAACATCCTCTTCCCAAACGCCTCAATGCTTATCAACTCTGTCTCGGGGGAGCTGTAAGGAAAGAATTGTGATTAACCTGCTAGTAGATGCGTGAACTATAATCCTCTCAGAAGTAGGGTGCTGTGTCAGGGTCACTCAAAGCGTGTCTTTGACTCTGTGCCACCTATCTGTTCACAGGTGCCCAGGAGCCATGATAGAGTCAGTCACTGCTTCACTAAATGATTGTAATTTTATTTATTTTGAAGGTTTTATATAGCGCGAACCAGACTCTGGCGAGTATCAGAGCGCTTTACATGACAAGTAGAAACATATACAGAATATATTACGATATAATGAGTCACGCAATAATTAAGTACTAGATACATCTAGAACAAGACAAGGCGGTACGATGCTAGTGCAAAATGGCAAAGATATAATCGAAGGACGAATATAAGCGAGGAAAAGCAAGCAATACAGTACAGCGAATAGAACAAAGAGGTCACGTGGATTGAGCCATGAGGATAGCTTTTACTTCTCTTTTGAAGGAAGCCGGGGAAGGGTTCATTCTAGTTTCACTGGGCAGAGCGTTCCAAATCCTTGGAGCCATACCGGAGAAGGACCGGTTATACGTTTTTTTCTTGGCAAATCGCTGAGGTTGTAGGAGAAGAGGCTTGGCACTCCTGGAAGCTCTGCTGCCCGCTGAGAGCACCAGTTTCTGAGCTAGGTATTGTGGGGTGTTGTAGTAGAGAGCCTTATGAGTCATACAAGTGATCTTTAAATGAATTCTGGCTTCAAACGGTAGCCAGTTGAGGGCTCTCAGGTCTGGGGAAATGGTTGGGATGCGGACTGTCCGGTTTGTAAAAGCTTAGAGATGACATCAGTTTCCACCTCAACAGATGTTCTTTGCAAGTCGGAAATCACAGCTGCTCATCTAAGGACTATGACGAATGAGGCTGACATTTCCAAAGAAGGCCCAGGGATAAAACCCAGGCCTGAGTCAGGTTAAGTGCCAAATCAACTGGACTCTTTTAGGTCCTGAATAATACATGTCATCATCATATTGTGGGGGAAATTCATCCCCATCATTACTAAAGGCTGTCTGATTCAGGTCAAAGTCTGATCCAAGCAGCTGTTGATGCAGTGGAGGGTGGCTTCTAGGCAATGGCAATGTATTATTATAGTCAGTAGGTACTGGGGTCAGGCGCATCGGAACTGTTCCAGAGAACAACCTTGGCTGAGGGTGAGACTGATTTGGTTCAGTGTTGGACAGAACATTAGAATTGATGCAGGGTGGCAGGACCCAGCATGAATCGTGGTGCCAGGCATGGAGTCTGCTCCAAAGTTGGAGCTGAACCTGAAGGAGGAACAGAAGGCACGGAGGGCGGACATGCTGTGAGTAACCCAACCGGGGGACTCTGTGGATTCATGTGGTCAGAAAAATCCAGTAGGGTGCCAAAGATTGGGATAATGGCCTCTTTATATGCCTCAACCTGTTTGTGTGTCACCAACAACCCTGGAAATTCGGAGTGCATCTGGATCAGCTGAAGAATTGGCTCCTCGGAGTTTGACTGGGAGAAAGACCAAGGGGCACTGACGTCTTTATGTCTTCTCAAGAGAGGCCTTCTTGGAAGTCTTATGATTCATTTGTTACTTTGACTTACCTGGAGACTTGGACTGCTACAACAATCTCTTATGGAAGCCGTCATTAAAGCAGGGACAAGCCCACATCCTGGACTTCAAGTCAAAGCCGATATTATGGGACTTCCTGTGGTGTTCGGCGATGTACATCTTGGTTTTGTGTTCCCAGATCAGCTGCATCAGTGGACACTTCTCATATGACTTGGAGTTATGTGACATATCTAGTGGGAATTTGTCAGAGAAGTCAGTTTATGACAGTCCCTGCAAGTTTTTAGAAGGGGATACATTGCCTTGCACACTGGGGAGAGATTGTGAAATAAAAAGCTTGCCAACTAATGAGAAAAAGTTAGGAGGTAACTCCAGATCCACTTATGAAGGTGTGCTGGGTGGCACCTATATATGGCTCAAGGGCACAGTGGGGCTAAAGCAAAGCAGAATGATGCCATCTATAGGCCCAGAGAGGTTATGCTGAAATCTCTTTCGATTCTAGTCTGGCACATTAGGCTATGCTAAAGGTGAGGAATCTGTGATTAGAAGTATCCATCAGAAAGGACATCTACTATTCTCACTTATTTGTAGATGTTTATAATAGTGTTAACAAAACATATTTTTTTTCAAAAACGTTCTCACATTCCCAATTCCATTATGGTTTCAGGTGCCCAAGTCACACTGGGTAAGAGCAACTCTCACATTCGGAGAGGTGTCCAGCCTAATATAAGCATGTATATGTCATTTGTAGAGCAGAAACCTAGCAGAAAAGGCAGCAAAGCACTGTACAAGCTCAAAGGCAAGCATTAAGTCAACGAGTAATACAAGAGACATCTGGTTATTGGATTGTTACTGCATTGTGATGTAGTTTTCTTTAAAGAGGTGTGTTTTCAACTATTTCTTAAATTGGAGCAGTATTGGAGCAATCCTTATGGATACAGAAATGTTGCTTCAGATTCTCGGTGCACAGATGGAAAAGGGCTTCAAACGTGTTTCTCTTTTTTATACCTCTTATGAAATCAGTCCGTCAGTAAGCATTAACTTTATTAAATTGTCTCATAAAAGTACAAACAATACAGTAGAGTAAAGTCAAGTAAAAAGAGAACTAAAATCAACTAAACCCACAGTCTAATTACATAAGTTTAAAATCAGTGTTAAAAAGTGCAAATGCTAGAAATGAGGTAAGAAATAAAATCGCTAGCAGAGAATATTGTGAAGGTATATAAAACCGCATAGCTAATCCTGAATTTACACTCTAAGAGAAATTAATACAGAAAATGATCTCAAATGTTCAGAAAAGTTTCACTGCCCATGGAATAAGCCAGAAAGAAAACAGGACACCATATAGCATATTCTAGGTGTTTGCAACAGTTGTAAATCGAGGAGTGCAGGTCTCACCGGTCTAAAATTCAATGGTAAAAGTAAAGGGCAAATATATTTGTGATGTAAGGAATTAAATCTGGGGCATATAAAGTGTCTGGCAAAGAGATGTTACCACAGGTACAGGCTTGAAACTCAGATGCCTTAGTCCAGCAACCCTCAGGAAATAGCCACTGGTAGAACAGGTTAAATCTGTAATAGGTTAACAGCCTACTATGATAACTAGTCAACCCCCATTTCAAAGATGGTTCCATCCTCATAACCGTTTTGCCCACAACATTTCTTATGAAGGTGGCCTGGCTTTGGGTGTACCAAGAGCCACCAGAGATGGTGAACTTGTCCCAAAGATAGGTGGGAGTGGTGGTAATGGCCAATGCCCTTCTGGATGTCAGAATGCTATTAACCTCACATTTCGGGTATTTTCTATAAGGTCTTTAAGAACAGTGTGCAACAACGTTGCTGGTGGTACTATCTGTAGAGAAGTTCTTGACAATACAAGTCGAAGGTGAGAGGACCCTGTAAAAAGACACAAGAGGCTCAAGGAGCAGGTGACACCAGGGTGGTGAACTCCTTGAATACTGTTTTTAACATACATGCATGCCTTTGATTCTCCCCAGAGAGGTATATAGGGAATCTCTTGATGTTAGTAGCATGACTTTAGGTCAGGGTGTTTGGAAGTTGAGGGGGCTTGGACTAGAGGTGTTTCTACTTTCTTTTCTTAGTTTGGCCTCTGAACATGGAGAGAGCCTTGCTTCTATTCCTGTGACTAAGAAGTTGGAGCAAAGTGTAAGATTTTAAAAAAAATCAAGTGCAAATTATTCCCATGAACAGTCATATTTTGGAAAAAAATGAAGTTCTCCTTCACCAAAAGAAAGTGTAACAGTCAGACAAATGTTAGAATCTTTACCAATGTTCCGCATGTGCATTCCTCATGTTTTGTGAAATAGACCGCACGTTGGCAAGAACTTTCTAGGTGACGTCTTTAGAAACGTAACTGAGGAGACAAGTATATATCTGACGACTGTCCACATTTTGATGTAAAACTCTGACAAGAAGGATCTCATTGGAATACTCTGATGGGAATCAGCCAGAGGGGTAATGTAAGCTCCTTTGGCGCGAGGAGGCTCTAACCCTTCAAGGGTCCAGTTCATCAAGGGGGCCCAATTCCGCCCCACGGCTAATGCATGAGTGTGACATATGGAAGACTCAGGGGCCTTTCTTCACATTCAACAGGGCATCATTTTATGTAATACCAAAGAAATCAACACATATGACAATCATATCTGTGCAACTAGAATGATGATCATTCTGACCTTTCCTTGCCGCCTTAAATCCAAAAGCAGAAGCGGAAGATCTGGGAATTCATAAACCATGTCAAATGCCCAAATGACAACAAGTCATTTCCCAGAGCTCCTTGCAAAGGAAACTCACTTGCCCAAAACAGGAAACATTAACTGTTGCCTTGAGTAGCAAAGCAATAGTCATGTTGCAACCCTTACATTAAGATGACATTATCCACGGTCTCCTAACTATTGTTGAGGAAGGCCATCTGAAACTATTTTGGAGTATCTGCCTTCTAACTGTAATGTAATCTCTAACAGATGAAAGCCAGAATTAATCAAGGTGCCTTTGGGTAACACCCAAAAAAACGATGTCATTGTCCTGTTGCACAATTCGGTTGACGCTAATCTTCTACGGTTGCTCAGCAAATATAGGATAAAGAAACTATTTTTTTTTAAATTTATGAAAAAATGAGGTCAAGGCAAAACAGGCTACCTTGGGTAGCAATAAAGAAGAGTGCTCAAAATGGGATCTCACCAGGTCAGCACTCTACCTAGGAGGTGTATTTTGTGATCAACTCCCTCTCACTACAGGACTGTCTGAATTGCCCTCCCTTCACATTATGTTTGACCCACACTCAAGATTCGAAGATGCATTCTGTGGCACTGTGTAAATCTGTCATCTTTCTAAAATAGTATGCCTAGAAGCCCTACATGGCAGCTGGAATGACCTCCGTCCTCCTTATAAGTATCTCCTGAGGCACAGAAAGTAGGAAAGACTCAACTGCATGCAACTGGCTTTCATGATAAAAGGGAAATTACTTTTTGCTGTCTGAGCCCTTTTGGGAAGGAGTACATGCACATGTACAGAATACCTATGGAGTATTAATTGAACTTATCCATAATTAAAAGTCCTAGAGCAGAAAAGGAGACATTTACGTATAAGGAAAATACAATGTTTTCTTTGGTCATAACCGTTATGAGCTAATGCACAAATTACTACTTGTGTAACGATATATCTGTAAGAGACATTTATTAGTGATAGATTCCTTACCTTAGAATATCCACAGGCGTCAGACTGGATCCGGAATGTTTTCCGTCAGCAGTACTCCTGCGCGTCGGTAGGTGGCGTCGTGTGGCTCCATGTCCGTTGCTGGCGTCGTAAGCACAGAGATGACTTCACAGAGACTATTTGGCACCACCCATGCGCGTGGACGTCAGTTCTGTACATGACTTTACGCGCCAGGCACGCAGATGACCACTGATACCAAGAAGCTAGGGCCCTGAAAGGGATGTCCTTAACCCTAGAAATCAGTTCGCAGAACGGGGAGGATGGATGGGGCGGTAGGGAATCTATCACTAACTAATGTCTCTTACAGATATATTGTTACACAAGTAGTAACTTGTGCATCTGAAATAGACACGTTAGTGATAGATTCCTTACCTTAGAATAGATAACCCAGCATATAAACCCCGTTGGTGGGTCTGCGAACAAGATTACACCAGAAAGTCACAGAGAACCGAACGGCCAAAGAAGCCGTCTCTCTGGACTTGACTATCAAGGCAGTAATGCTTGGTAAACGTGTGCAGCGAGGCCCACGTAGCTGCCTGGCAAATGTCCTGCAAGGGAACACTGCGTCCCAAGGCAGTAGTGGCTGCCGTCGCCCTGGTAGAATTGGCACGCAGCCCCACAGGAGGCTCCTTCTTGGCCAATGAGTAACAGGCCTTGATGTAGAGAACGACCCACCGAGATTTGGTCCGTTTGTGCACGGCTCGACCTTTTTTGGCTCCCACGTAGCCAACAAAGCTGGTCATCCACCCGGAACTGTTGTGTGCGCTTCAGATAGAACGAGAGCGTACGTTTTGGGTCCAGACGGTGGTGTCACCCTTCCTCTTTTGAAGGATGCCAAGGTGGAAAGAAGGTGGGCAAAGTGTTGGTCCGCCCGATGTGGAAGGGCGTGACAACCTTTGGCAAGAAAGAAGGACGGGTCCTTAAAAACACCTTGTCCGGATGAACAGAAAGGAAAGGAGGTTTAGAAGAAAGAGCCTGGAGCTCACTCACTCTTCTAGCAGAGGCGATAGCTACCAGGAAAGTCGTCTTGAGAGTGAGAAGACGCAAAGGTCAGTTATAAAGGGGCTCGAAGGGAGTGCACATCAGATATGTCAAGACAAGGTTTAAGTCTCATTGAGGCATGATGAATGACACAGGAGGAAATGTGTGCATAATGACTTTCAGAAAACGGTTAACAACTGGGGACTTAAAAAGAGAAGGCTGATCTGGAAGCGGTAGAAAAGCGAAGATGGCCGAAAGATAACCTTTGATAGTGCCCAGAGCAGAGCCCTGCTGGGCCAAAGAGAGAAGGAACAGAAGGACTTCGAAAAGAGGGGCAGGAAGGGGATCCACAGACTTTGCTGTGCACCATGCCACACACTTGTCCCACCTGCAGGCATATACCATTTTAGTGGAGGGACGCCTGGCTGCCAGAATGACATCACAGACTTCGGGAGGAAGATCGAAAGCCGTCAACTGTCCCCGCTCAATCTCCACGCATGGAGGTGGAGGCTGGACAGGTTCGGGTGGAGGACCGTCCCCTGCTGCTGCGACAGAAGATCCTCCCGAAGAGGCAGACAGATCAGGGGATCGATCGCCATGTTGAGTAGCTTTGGATTCCAGTATCTTCGTGCCCAATCCGGAGCCACAAGGATGACTTTGGCCCGGTCGCGCCTGATCTTCTTCAGCACTCTGGGCAGAAGTGTTATAGGCGGAAAGGCGTACAATAGACCGCAACTCCACTCGCGACGAACAGTGTAGCTGAGCAAGGGAAATTCCAACATGCAGAACTGATGACATTGCGCATTCTCTTTGGTGGCGAATAGATCTAACTAAGGCTCTCCCCACTGCTGAAAGAGACGTTGCACCACGTCCAAGTTCAGACACCATTTGTGATCCATCAAGCACCGGCGGCTGACTTCGTCCGCTCTGGTGTTCCGTGAACCTGCCAGGTGTTGAACCACCAAGGTAATGTCTTGATGTTCCAGCCATGTCCAGAGGCGCAGAGCCTCCTGACATAGGGTTCAGGACCCCACCACGCCCTGTTTGTTGCAATACCACATGGCGGTGGTGTTGTCCGTGAACATCTGCACCACACTACCCCGGACAGAGGGAAGGAATGCTTTCAGTGCAAGTCGGATCGCCCGAAGCTCCAAAAGGTTGATATGGAGCCGGGACTCCGCCGGAGACTAGAGGCCTCTGATCTCCGCCTCTCCCAAGTGGCCTCCCCATCCCAGGAGGGACGCATCCGTCACCACTGTGTTCTCCGCTGGGGAAGGGAGAGGGATCTGCCATCAACCCAATCGCGATTCGTGAGCCATGACTGCAATTGTCGTGCAGTGCCCTCCGAGATCTGGACATGATCGGACAGGTTGCCCTGATGCTGTGCCCACTGGAACTTCAGGTCCCACTGCAGAGCCCGCATATGCCATCTGGCATGTTGCACTAGCAGGATGCAGGAGGCCATGAGGCCCAGGAGCCGGAGGGACATCCTGACTGAAACCCGGGATTGAGGCTGAAAGATCGGAATCATAGCCTGAATATCCCAGACTTGCTGCTCGGGAGGATAAACCCGAAACTGCGTCAAATCCAGAACCGCTCAGATGAAGGGGAGCTTCTGAGAGGGACTCAGGTGCGACTTCGGCACATTGTTGGAGAACCCCAGCAAAAGGAGGAAGTCGGCCGTAGTCTGAAGGTGGGTGACAACTGCCTGGGGCGAGCCCGCCTTCAACAACCACTCGTCGAGGTAGGGAA
Organism: Lissotriton helveticus; assembly: GCF_964261635.1. Classification (NCBI taxonomy): domain Eukaryota; kingdom Metazoa; phylum Chordata; class Amphibia; order Caudata; family Salamandridae; genus Lissotriton; species Lissotriton helveticus. The sequence continues at coordinate 244,884,558 of NC_136061.1, read as the reverse complement.
AGACTGACACCCCTGACCTGCGCAGGTGAGCTGCGACCACCGCCATCACTTTTGTTGACACCCGAGGGGCGATGGTAAGGCCGAATGGGAGCACAGCAAACTGAAAATGCTCCTGGCCTACAGTGAACCGCAGGTAACGCCGGTGAGCCGGCAGGACCGGATGTGACAATATGCATCCTGCAAGTCCAACGCTACCATTCGGTCTCCAGGATCGAGGGCAGCCAAGACCTGAGCCAGAGTCAACATCTTGAACTTCTCCTTCCGGAGGAAGCGATTGACGTTCCTGAGGTCCAAGATGGGGCACAAGCCCCCTTTGTCCTTCTTAGGGAACAGCAAGTAGTGGGAATAACAACCACGTCCTACTTCTGGCCCTGGTACGCACTCGATTGCCCCCTTGTCCAAGAGAGTCATTACTTCCTGTTGGAGAAGCGCAAAGTGATCCCCCGACATAAGGTGGAACTGAGGTGGCATGGCTGGAGGGGTAGACTCGAAGGGGAGGGAGTAACCCCTCAGGACGAGTTGCAGCACCCACTTGTCGGAAGTGACAGAACGCCAGTGGGGAAGGTGATGTCTAATTCTGCCACCCACCCGCGTGGGATGCACCTCAAAGCTCGGACTAGGAAGGCTTTGAGGAGGATGGTGCGGGAGCGGAGGTGGACTGACCCACACGCTGGCCCACTGTGCCGCCACGGTGGCCTCCACGGCCGCACTGACTTTAGTTCTGCGCAGGCTTCTGACTGAACGAGCGGGTAGGGGCGCCCCTTCCGTGGCCATGAAAGGAATGAAAGATAGGCGTGGCCGGGCGCATGGTGGAGAGACCCAAGGACTTGGCAGTAGCCCGAGAGTCCTTAAAATGCTCCAGCGCATTGTCGGCTTTATAGCTAAACAGGTGAGTGCCATCAAAGGACATGTCCATGAGTGAGCTCTGGACATCGGGTGAGAACCAGGTAGATCTCATTCAGACGTGGCGACGAAGCACCAAAATCGTTGAAATTGCCCTACCTAGTGAGTCTGCGGTGTCCAAACCACACCGAATGGCGACCCTAGCCGCATCCTAACCCTCGGCAACAGCTTGGGACAGCACAGCTTGGACCTCCTAAAGACACTGAGGCAACACCTGTGCAACTGTATCCCACACCTCGTGGGACTATACGGCCCAATAGGCATGCGGTGTTCACCGACCGCAGCCCTAAGCTGGCCGAAGAGAACAACCGCTTGCCGAACTGCTTCAGCTTCTTAGAGTCCTTATCCGGCGGAGCCGTGGGAAAGGCACTCTGGGACGTCGAAGCTTGAATGACCAGGCTCTCTGGCCTAGGATGAAGAGTCAGAAAGGCAGGGTCACCCGGCGCCAGGCGATGACGCCTGGTGACGTTCTTATCCACAGTGGCCCCTGTGGCAGGCCGCGACTAAGTGCTTAGAAAGACGTCAGTGAGGGCATCATTAAATGGCAGCAGAGGCTCCGACTAAGTGGACGCCGTCTGGAGCACCTCAGTGAGGAGATTAGTTTTCAGGCCACCGCAGGGAAATCAAGGTTGAGGACCTCAGCTGCCAGACAGAGCACTACTGTTTAAGAAGCCCCCTCCTCCATGGTAGGCGGGGGAGAGGCAAACCCCGGGTCAGAGGAGACATCAAGGCAGCTGGCCTCCTCTAGGTCGTCCGCCCAGTCCTGCTCTGAGTCACACTGACGAGCAAGAGGGTCCTCGGACCCCACCCAGTCGTCGTCCTCCTCCGTATGTGGTACGGCGGTAGGGCAGGGGCCAGCGCTGTGTCCCAATGCGGATCCCAGGTAGGGATAAAATTGTCCTGGAACCGGGGCAGGGGCGGAACAAATGGTAGCCACTGCAGCACCGGAGGCGGAGCTGAGGGTGGCGCTGGGGCCAGAGCCGCCAGCGTGGGACCTTGTGGCGCCGTGGCCAGAGCCAGCGGCACAGGATCCTGTGGCGCCGGAGCCGCTGGCGGCTCCACAGGATTCGGGCACAGGACCGCGGGGCCCAAGTGCACGCCGGCGGGAGCCCGAGGCCTAAACAGGCGGTCCATAGTAGCAAGAAATTCTTGCACCTGTGCGGGAGTCGCCGACGGACCTGGATAAGGTGGGTAGGCCACGGGACTCCCAAGGAGCCGTAGCGGCAGAACACCTGTCCCCCTCGTCTGCATCCGGGGACCGACGGGGGGGGGGGGGCGTCAGAGAGCGACAACGCTTCTTATGCTTTTTTTGTGTCGTCTCTTAGGGTGAAGAGTTGGAGCCCGAGGAGCGATGATGGTGGCCCCGCGAGCGTTCTCTGGAGCGGCCCCTGGACCGAGAACGGCGCTGGGACGAGTGCCGAACCTCAAGCAGCTTCCGGCACCACTCCCTCAAGGCCTTCGGGACCATGGCCAGACAGTCCATACAGGACCGGGAGTCGTGATTGCACTCCAGGCAGTAGAGACAGACGTCGTGGGTGTCCAGCACCTGCATATTGCGATGGCAGACCCCATAAGACTTAAAACCAGGTATCCCTACGTGCACCAGAAGTCTCAAAAAGATAGTTAAAAGTGACTAAAGTAAATGCCCTAACCGGATCTGCGCTTACTGGCGCGGAAAAAGAAAGAACTGACGTCGGCGCACATGTGTGGCGCCCAAGTAGTCTCTGTGATGTCATCTCGGCGCTTACAAAGTAGCGACGGACGCGGAGCTGCACAACGCCACCTTCAGACGCTCAGGGGAACTGCTGACAAAAAACTTTCCAGATATTCTATGGTAAGTAATCTATCATTAACGTGTCCCTTTCAGATTGTCCAGTTAATTAGTCTGCATTTCTCATTTTTGGGCTTTAACTAAAATCAATACTTTTGCAAACACAGAAGGATTATGGCCCACATGCATCATTGTTACATTTTGCACTTCCTAATTTGCGAAAAATAAGGAATCGCAAATTAAGAAGTGCAAAATGCTATGCATCATTATTTTCGGTATTCATTTGGGATTCGGTAAAAATCGCAATTTTTACCGAATCCCAAATGAATACCGAATTCTTAAGTACCTTTTCGCAATTCCCATGGATTCCTATGGGCCAAAAGGCCCATAGGAGTCAATGGGAAGGCATCAGCAAATTGCGAGTGGCACTTAGAAAATTTCATGGGTGCAGGGGGGGTCCAAAGGACCCCCCCATGCACCCCTGAAATGTATTTTTCGCATCATGTTTCACACACACATGTCCTAAGGACATGTGTGTGTGAAACATGAATGTTGAAAAAAAAACATTTTCACCATTTTAAACACTTTTTCCAAATTTACCGAGTGGTTCAACCACTCGGTAAATTTGGCACCCTAACTGCGAATTTCCACTTGTAAAAGTAATGATGCATTGCTTTTAAGAAATCGCACATATGCGACTTCTTAAAAGCACCCGCAATTTTAGAACTCGCAACAATGTTACGAATTCTAAAATTGCTTCATGCATCCCAAAAAGCACTTTTGCATTCGCAAACGGCCGATTTTAAGGAATCGCACCGTTTGCGACTACAAAAATGCTTGATGCATGTGGGCCTTTGTGCATAGTGAAGTTGCTTGCATTAATGAACTCACTCAATATTTCATGCAAACAAATGGTCCAGCAGGCATGTTCATAAGATGCAGAAAAAGCTTTTGAATTCTTTTACCATGGTGTTTAATTAGAAAGAAAAATCTGAAAGATTTAAGTGTGTCCTCATGTGATGAAGACAAACAAGTTACTTAACTTCGGTAAGGCCTTTGGTAGAGACCTGACTGCTGATTCCTCACCTTTTGAATTTCACCAGGCAGTACACCTGAACCGGAAACTTTTGATAGCAATTCCCTAGCTCGCCTGTAGGAGGCATCTCATGGCTCAACATCGGATCCATTCCACCCTGGACATGAAGTCTGTGTCACTATATCTGCGCTATGTCTGCATGCTGATGTCTGTTTCTTTCTGACCTCAGTACGGGCCATTGGACGCTGATACCATAGAAATCAGAATATGTCAGTATGCAGATCTGTAAATAGAAATCGTATTAGTGAAATGCATGAGGTATAGGAGGAGGAGGAGGGTGGTGGTTGGTGAGGAATCTGCGGTTAGATAGAGTCTCTACCAGAAAAGGCATTACTGAGGGTATATAACTTTGTGAATAGATACCAAAGCATTACCTCTTAAGTGATAAGTCCATGGAATGGCTCAGACCAAAAAAGTGGACCTGGCTGTCCAGGCAGTAGTGCTTCTTGGAAATGTCCAGAATTGGCACAGAGAGCGACAGTACAGCAGTAGCAGCCTTCACAATGGAGCTACAAGTGTGCAAGCCTTCTGGGGGGCTACGTTTTGGCTAGCCAATATCATACCATAACCCATTAATCAATCCATCAGGAGACGGTTCTATTTTGCAATGCTGTGCCCTTCTTAGCTGTAGAGAAATTCAGAACAAAGTTGATCATCCCGTCAGCGGGCCCTGGTTCGATCTATGTGGTAGCTAAGGACCTTTCTAGGGTCGAGGCGGTGGTGTCTTCCATCCTCTTTGGAGGGGTGAGGCGGATCACAGAAAGCCAGCAAGGTGATGGATTTCCCTATGTGGAAGGTGCCACTACCTTTGGAAGGAATACTGCCTTTGCATGGAGGACTAGTTTGTGCTGTAAGAAGGATGTGTATTGTTGCCCTACGGACAAAGCTGGAGTTTGCTCTCTTACTGGGCAGATATTACGGGGATGAGAATCACTGTTTTGATGATCAGTAGGCACAGGGAAAAACTGCATTGTTTCAAATAGTGTGCACATCAGGTATGTGAGAACCAAATTAAGGTCTCACTGCAGCACCACAAAAGGTATTGGTGGAAACATATGGATGAGTCCATTAAACAAAAACATCACAATAGGTGAGTTGAAGATGGATAGTTGACCGTAAGAAGGCAGAAAGGGGCTATGGATAACCTTCAACTGTAGCCACAGCAACACCTTGCGGGGCCCAAGACAAAACTGTAAAAGGTCAAACAACTTTGCATTCAATAGTTGGCTGTCACAGGAGGAACATCAGACAACAGACATATCCCAGAATCCTACGTATATAGTTTTGGTAGATGGATGCTTGGCTACCAAGATTACACCAACGACTTTGGAGGGAGATCAAAAGCCATCAACTGTTGCCGTTCAATCGGCAAGCATGGAGATGTAGGTTGAGCAGCATCGAGTGCAGAACCTGGCCCTGGTGATTCAACAGGAGACCCTCCTGAAGGAGCAGCCAAATTGGAGGATATGTGCTCATTGCCAGAAGTCCAGGTATCACACTCTACTCATGCAGTCCGGATCCAATAGGATGACTTGGGCCTTGTTTTTCTTGATCTTTTCCAATACTCTGAGCAGGAAAGGGTAGGGGTGGAAGCTGTACAGAAGTCCTGCTCTTGTTCAGGTGGAAGGCATCTCTTAGGGGTAGCCGCCTTGGCAACACCAACATGCAAACTTTTGACTGTGCGTTCCCTGCGGCGTAGAACAGTTTGTACCACGGTTCTCGCCACTGCTGAAGATGCCCTGTGTAACCTCTCAATGCTACTGCCATCTGGGAACCCTTGGCTGAGTTTGTCCGCCCAGGAGTTCAAAGATTCGGCTAGTTGGGTGATCAGTTAGATACCCAGAGAGTACAGCCATTTCTGGAGACGTAGAACCTCCTGGCAAAGGATCCATGACCCCACGCTGCCCTGTTTATTGCACGACTATATGGCGTTCGTGGAGTGTCTGTAAGAATCTGCACCCATTTCCTCTTGATGGTTCAGAGGAACACCTTCAGTGCCAAGCGAATCTCGCAACTCTAATAAGTTGATGTGGCTGTGAGTCTCTGTTGGAGCCCAAAATCCTCTGAACTCCATCTCTCTCAGATGATCTCCGCAACCCAGGAACAATGTATCCATCAGGACTATTTGCTCTTGTTGTGGTAGTGAGAGGGGTCTTTCACCTGTCCAATTGCAGTTGAGCAGTCACTACTGCAGATCATTCCCAGTATGTTTGGACACATGGATGGAATATGACATGTTCCCTTGGCGCTGGGCATACGGAGACTTCATATCCTACCGCAGTGCCCACGTGTCACCTGGTGTGGTCCACAAGCAGGATGCAGGAGGCCAAGAGGTGCAGAGCTGGTCTCAATGAAACATCAGGATCATAGCCTAAATGCCCTGGACTCGTAGTGAAAGGAAAGCTCGAAACAGCGCAGTATACAGGATGTCCCTGATGAAAGGAAGTCATTGTGAAGGAGTCCGGTGTTACTATGGCATGTTGATGGAAATGCCCAACAATGTCAAGAGGTCGGCCGTCATCTGTAGGTGGTTGACAAATGTTTAAGGTGAGCCCAACTTCAGTAGCCAAGACAACAAGGTATAGGAAGGTACTGGAAGACCAACCTCCACAGATGAGCTGCAACCACCACTATCACGTTTGTGAACACCTGAGGTGCACTGGTAAGGCTAAAGGGTAGCACGTAGAATTCAAATTGCTCTTGGCCTTTAACACTGCAAATAATGTCAGGATTGCAGGAGAGAGATATGGAAATAGACATCCTGCAGATTCAAAGGTGCCATGCTGTCTCCTGGGTCCAGGACAGAGGGATGTTGGGACATGGTCAGGATCTGGATGGTGTCTGGATTAGACAGTAAGGGCAAGAGTAACCAAGCTCTACGATTTGGGGCACCCATTGGTCGGGTGTGATGCCCTTACACCCAGGGAAGCGAGATGTGAAACAACCTCTTATCAGATGATTGTGTGCCACAGAAGACATATTGAAGTGGTTTTGTGGAGGCTGTGTGGAGGTAAGGGCATGAGGGGAGTGGTTGAGAAGTATGTTACCCCTTAGGGCCTGGACGTTGTTGGCTTATTCCCTGGCCTCCACCTCAAAAGGACTGTGAGGCCTGATGTTCTAGTTGAGGTGCCTTCTGGTGCTGCTGATGCCGGTATCCGCTGCCAGTTTTAAAAGGGGCAAAATTGCTGTGGGAACTGCCAGATCTAGGCCTAGAGAGCTTGCAGTAGATTTCCTCTATTTAAATATTACTAAAGCAGAGTCCACTTTCACTCCACTCCAAAACGGCATGGTCATTAATTTCTGCTGGGCATTATTGGAGAAGCCCGTGGAGCAGATCCAGGAATGGCACTGAAGCACAACACTGGTCCATACGGCCCTACAGTCTTTTGAGTCCAAGTCCACTGGAATGTCGTACTTTATAGGGATTGATCCAAATGTTCCTGCCATCCATGATAAGGCTTTGTAGGTTTGTCAGGATATCATCTAGGACAAATAACAAGATGTCCACCACTCTGTCCTACAACATGTGGGTACCTTCCAAGGAGGCAACTGGTCTTGACAGATTGGAGGACAAGGCTGGCGGATCAAAACAATAACATAAGCTTGGCGAAATACTCCGTGTGGAGGTTTTGTGCGAAATTAGGGTTGAGGCAACTCGAGTCCGCCTGCATAATCAATCCTCTGGAGTGAGGTGCTGCAATAGAAAGTCTGGGTTATGCCACCTTGCCACATGTCTGTAAACCAGTGGAAAGCATCCTGAACTCTCAGACCTCGACAATAAACGTTCACGAGGTTGGCCCTGGGAACGAGAGCACGTCGGTGCTCTCAATCTTGACCGAGACTGCTTTGGATTCTCCCAAAGCTCTGCAATGGCAAGTATGGCTTCATGTATGCGGAGGGCCTTCCTATTCATCTTGGCGAACAAGGCACACTATGCCAAGTCTAGCCTAGGCTCCTGAGACAGACATTGTGGGTGTCTATCACTGGCATCTGTTAGTTGCAGTCCTTGCAGGGATTAAAACGTGCAGCATTTGGCGGGGACATGTCTCTTGCACACTGGAGGATTTTTGAGGGAAATAAATATTTTCTGTCCATTGACAGAATTCGAAAGAGCTCCACATCCATGTGGAAAGGTGCGGAAAGAAAAGAACCAACATCAGTGTGTTTAGGTGCCGCAGATATAGTGGCCCAGACTTCACATCCGGGGCTGAACTGATCAGACGAGGGTCAGCACACACCACCTACTGATGGGTGAAGGAACTGCTACCAAAAGTGTCCGCATCCAGTCTGACACGAGAGAAAATTCACAAGGCAAGGAATCTGTAGTTAGAAGTCTCCATCAGAATTCATTATTTCTCCTGTAAGCCAATCAATTCATATTCTTTATTCGGCATTTCAAAACACCATAAAAGTACAGTATAAAAGAGAATACAAACATTTTAAAAATAAACATCCACTAAAATACAATGCCACCAATTTGTCAAGTCATATGTAAAAACACTATTTTCCTCTCAGTTCAAATAATTATGGTGTCGCTCCACAAATTCCTATGGTAGCCCTTAATTTAACTGAGGATCTTAAAAAGTTTATCACACAAAGTATAGTCAGGGGATCTCGTGCCATTTGAAAAAATACGAGAGCTTCTTTCACAAGTCTAAGGTTGGCCTTTTTGAACAAATCTATTAAAAAACGATGCCTAGGCATTTGATAAAATGGGCATGTTAATACAAAATGAAGGGTATCCTGCAGAGATCGATGATCGCAGCCGCAGGGACCCTTTGACTCAACTAACGTAGTGAAACCCGCAGGCTCAGTTAATAAATGATGAAAAAGGTTGAGCCTAAAACGTGTTAATAAAAATCTGTCCTGAGGATTATGTACAAGGGCGAGGTAGGGCTCCAAACCTTTACAAGATCTCACTACAGCGTGTGACTGAACTGTCTGTTTGTTTCTCACTTCCACATCACATGCTGTGGTGTTATATTTAGAGAGCATCTCCTTTACTCTAGCTTGGTCCCGTTTTGTAATACATAATGGTGTTAAAAAAAAGATCTACACACCCAATACTCTCTAGGTCATCCTTCACATATTTAAGCCAGGGGATGGACATTCCTTTCTCCCTCCCCATGCAGTCTATAATTATCTGTTGAGTCAGACTGGCTTCTTGGTTGACCCAGATCTTTAACCAAGCGCAAGGGGCCTAGTCCTCACCCTGTCCTCTAGGTACTCGCTGTCCAATTCCTCATGTACAATATGGGATGATGCACATTGGGGGACTTTAAGTAGCCTTCTCAGGTATTTATTTTCCTCTATTTGTAGTTTGGATACCTCCGCCATCCCCCATAGTTCTGACCAATATGCGACTTTAGCGCAGGTGATCGAGTTATACAAAGTCAGCATCTGCTCCGGGGACCATCGTCCCAATCTGCGACCAAAATTCATTATAGCCCCTGAGCTCGATACTAACTTGTTACAGCGCTCCTTGATCAATGGTTTACAACTTAAACCCCTATCAAATAAAATGCCCAAATATAAAAAGGTCTGTACCTTTGCCAGGCTTGTTGAACCTATTTTATAATTAAAATGTTTCCCTAAATGTTTAGGGCCCACCTCCATAACATATGATTTAGTCAGGTTATCAGATAAATCTAAACTGTTCATAAACGCTACAAACCCATCTATCAGACGTTGCAGTCCCAATGGGGTGCGTGCCATCAGGACCGCATCGTCTGCGTAGAGCAAGACAGGGACTGATCTGCTTCCTATTCTTGGCGAGTCCACTTTTAAATTAATTAAAACGTTTTCTAGGCCGTTAATGTAAATGGAGAACAGGAAGGGTGCCAGAATGCATCCTTGCCTGACCCCACTGGTACACTTAAAAGACTCCGTGTGCCCTCCTTCCAGATTGTACCTCACTTTTGCAGTTGTATTCTGATGAAGGGCTCTCAAGATATTAATGAGACCCACATCAACCCCTAGATTGGACATTATGGCCCACAGCTTTTCCCTATTCACGCAATCAAAGGCTGCTGCCAGATCCATGAAAGCTAAGTATACCTTTTCCTTGTTAGCTACTGTGTATTTCGTTACCAGTTGGTATAGATTTAAACATTGGTCAGTCGTGGATCTGCCGGCCCGGAAACCATACTGGACGTCAGTGAGGATATGGTTTTCTTCTTCCCAGCTCATAACACGATTCAGGATAACCCTGCCCATTACTTTAGCTGTTACATCTATCAAAGAAATAGGCCTATAAACACTGAGGGCTATCCCTACTAACTTTTTTAAAAATAGGCACTATTGTGGCCGTTGACCATGAGTGGGGTAGGCCAGAAGCTATGGCCGCATTAATCACTCTAGTCAACACTGGTCCCCACAATTCCACATTGCTTAGAAAGAGATCCGGTGGAATCCCGTCCGGGCCTGGGGCTTTATTTCGAGTGAGGCCCTTAATGCCCCCCCACAATCTCTTTTAATGTGAATACAGGCACCTCTGACCCACTCTCATTGATTTCCTCGTACTCCCCAGTCACCGGTGTCCCTCTATTATAAACACCCATAAAGTGTTCCACACACTGTTCAGGGAGCACGTTGGACGCTAACTGAGGACTATTTCCATCTTGGAAAGAAGGTCTATTAATTATCGACCAAAAGGTGGAAAGATCTCTTCTTTCTGCTGCCCCTCTTAGGTCTTCTCACGTTTGAGTTTGGAGCGTGTTCTTCCGGCGCCTTACTGCCTGTTTATAGAGTAGTCTACAGTGTATGACCCTTAAACCATCTCTAGGCTTATGTTTGAGGGCTGCTCTTAAATTCTTTTGTGCTATGGAACACCCTCTATCAAACCATTTGGGCTTAGTTGTTATTTTTCCCCTCCCCGTCGTACGCATTAGGCTGTCTACTAGCCGTCCTATCTCTTCAAATGCCTCGACCAACAGGGGCCCATTAATCTCTAGGTTTAAGCACACATCTAGGTGCGGTTTCCCCTCTTCCAAAAGTGTTTTATAAAAACTATCTCCATCCAGTTTGGCCCATTTTAGGCGGCGCCCCTGGTCCGTGACAGTCTCCCTAACATCTCCTATTCTCCTCCTTGTTTCTCTACTAACCCGTGACACTGCCACTGTCACTGTTAGAGGATTATGGTCGCTAAAACCACTACAATCAATGTTAAATCCCACAATTCGTTGTTTTAACAAGTGGGATACAATCATAAAATCAATATAGGAACAGTGTCCTCTTCCTTTAAAAGTAGGGTTGACCGGTCTGTTAGGTTTAATAGATAACAGATCCATTGAATGTTCCATTCCATGGTTTTTCATCATCTTACTTAGTTCCCTCCCTGCTACCATATGGTCGAAGTGGGCTCCCTCTTCTATGTTACAAGATTTCCAATTTTCCGTAAAACGTATCAAATTTGAGCACATGTGGCAATTAAAATCCCCTGCTATTAAAATCAATGGGGCCGTGGCGTCCTTTACCCTCTCTCTCTGTGTCCATAGTCTTTCTTCCAGCTCTCCCACTCTACGTCCTCCCGCATTATAGAAATTGACTATAATTAAGTTAAGATCCTTAGTTTTGTACTGCACCGCTAGCATACAGTCTGATTTGCAGTTTAGGTCCCTCCAGGTCCCATCCAGACTCAGATGGACCCATAAAAGGAGACCCCCCCTTAGCTCTGCCTGCCGTTGATCTATCAGCTGGGACTCCAAACACTTTATATCCGACCAAATAAAAATTAGTCGGTTCAACTTCCCAAGTTTCTTGGGCACAAATTACATCAAATTTGTTTACGTATTCCAGCCATTCGGTATTTTGAAATTTGGCTGCAAGCCCCGCCACATTCAAGGACAGTAGTTCAAGAGTGCTCCAATGGTTCTTGGGGAAGGATCCAGGGGCGAAGAGGACCCATTAGATATATTAATATTAATATCCGTGGCTCTAGATACGTTACATGGTGCCACATATTTCTTATTTGGGTGTACTCCCTTTATGATCCCCCCTCCTTGTGTACTTAGTTGTGGGTCGCTTTCCTTGACTATCGTATCCTTGGGTAGTCAGTCTACTTCGCTGAGATGTCTACCCCAGCTCAGGGGTGCATATTTGTTGGATAGCGGAAGAGCACCTCCTTCCCTTATTTGGGCTGTCAAACTCTCATGTGTACGTGACACCTGGGTGCAGTTGGCCTGGTTCTCATTCCTAGCTCTATGTGTCCATCCCCTTCCTCTATTTGGCCGCTGTGTCCACCCCCCACAATCTTCCCGGTACCCTCCTGTGGTCCCATTGTGTTCAGGCTTATAGAAGTAACTCAAATCTTGCGCCTGGATGTTTGATCGCATGCCTTTATGTTGGGCACTGGTAACATGCTGTACTGCCCTAGGGTCATTGAAATTCACCACAATACAATCCCCTGCTATATTTTTCTGCTTGTGTCCCACCCAGCTCACTCTCCTTACAAACAAAACCTTACATTGAGCTTCTCGGGGCAGAGACCTATTACAATTTAACCAGTGTAATGTTTTGTGTTTCAATTGATCATAGGATTCCTCAACTTCTATTTTAAGCTCTGGAACCCCCGTCAAGATCGTGACATATGGTGCACAGTCTGGGGTAGATTTAAGTTGGACTGCAATTTCTTTGCACTGTTCCTTTCTGTCCCTTCATTAACACACCCCTCCTGTGATCTTTCATCTTCAACGTTCAATCCCTTGCCTCCCAGTCCCCCCCCTGCTTTTTCTTTCATCTGAGGTTTTGCCGCAGTGGGTCACCCAGGTGTTTCAGTAAGAATTATGTCCATTTGGCCCTCTTTTTCATTCCCCCTTCCTATACTTTTCCGATGGTCACCCCTCTTTATTTTATCATCTATACTTCCCAGGGTATCCAATAACACCTCCTCAGCCTTCCCTAGTCTATGTTCAATCGCTTTAAGTCTGTCCTCTAGAGGCTCCAAGTGAGCTTTTAAAACGGCCTCCAGCTTCCTCCAAAATGGATCATCAGTTTGCGCAGTGGCCACTGCCAGCTCAGAGGCAGTTCCTTCTTCCTGTCTCACTAGCAAATTGTCAACATTTACACTTTCCTTTGTGACAATTTCCTTCTGCGTTCTTTGCGGACAGTTTTTCGCCTTCTTCCCTTTCTGTTGGGGACCCACTCGAGTAGATCCTCGCTTTCTTTTCGCGGCAGCCCCCCTCAAACGCTCAGCTAATGGGCAGGGCTCTTCAGACGTTTCCACCCCCGGGGAGATTGATTAGCTTCCAAGTTCCGTGAAATTTTGGAAACTTGGACGGTCTGTGTACCTGTGGTCTCCTCCTGCGGGATAATTATGATGTCACTCTGGCCTTGTTTGTCCGGCGTTCGTGCTTTCTCAATGGCCCCCAGGGAGGATCTTTTTGAAAATACTGGGTCCATTGAGAGGCGACGTTCTGTCAGCTCTATCTCATGTGCCAAGACTGAAGAGGCTCTTCTAATGAATTGGTCCAGAGTCCCTGCAACATACCCTGCCACCGCTCCTTTCCTTCCAAAACCATTACGCAACAGCATGTTTGCACAAGAGTTATTTCAGGTAGCAGGGCTTCAATTAATACCAAACCAAACACAGGTTAACTTTTACAGTGTCCAGGGGCTTAGTGGGGGGGCCCAGCCCAGCCTCGACCTGGCTCAAACGGGCTCGCCCGCGCACATCCCGCATGATGGGAGGCGTTCCTCTGCTTTGTAGCGCCTCTGGGCGCAGCCTGGAACGTCACCGGTGGTCCCTGGGGCACCTGGGGGATGTAGTCTCCAGCCGTCCCCCTCACGGCGATCGAAGTGGCGGAGTGAGCCCCGCAGCCGTTCCCCTCACAGCGAGAGCTTTGGCAATGCTGGGTCCAGTAAGTCTGCAAAAGAGTTTTTGGTCTCCCCAGATCGCTCGGCGCTCCTCTGCTTTGTAGCGCCTCCGGGCGCAGCCTGGAACGTCACCGGTGGTCCCTGGGGCAACTGGGGAAAGTAGTCTCCAGCCGTTCCCCTCACGGCGATCGAAATGGCGGAGTGAGCCCCGCAGCTGTTCCCCTCACGGCGAGAGCTATGGCAATGCTGGGTCCGGTAAGTCTACAAAAGAGTTTTTGGTCTCCTGTAAGTCAATTCAAGTAGAACCAACTGTTATTAATGGTTGGCCTGCATTGAAATCGCGATATACAGGATTAAGTAAACAGAATTTTAGGATAAATGTAATATACATTTTCCATCACATCTTATTCATGCATAGGGAGCTTAATTTGCCCTCCTTCTTCTGGGTATTAGCAAAATGATGTCTAATAATTCTGTTCTGCAATATTTGCACTAGTACTCTTGTCTGTACAGGTGATTTCAGAAGAGGATGTATGTATACCTGAGGACGTACAGAATAGACTGTACCCCCGCTTAATATTCTGCATAACCCGTTTACCAACTAGTCATTCTCAGCCAGTCCAAGAAGAAACAATTCAGCCACCTCCCACTGTGCTGTAATCAAATTAAGGAGGTTTCCAGTAAAGCACTTTACCTGGATAGATGCCTCTGTGGTGGTGCTGGCAGTGCAGCAAGATTCTGAGCTGCTTTCTGTACTCATGCCTGAGGGTGTATCTTAAGTTCGAATCTTGAAGTTGTCAATAAGTAGGTGGCATGGACCTATTATTCTGTGCCAAAAGAAAAAGCTTTTGGATCCATGAAGAATATAGAGAATGCACTGACACCATAGAGTTCAAGACTATCTTAAATATCTCAAAAGCCTTGTCCACAGAAGGTTTTCATTTTCATACTGTATATCCAGCAACTTAACCTGGACTGAGAAAAACCTGAAAGTTATCACAGAGGGAACCTCCACACACATACTGCAATGGATGCAGCCACGGGGACCACAGTATGCAGAGTGATTTGGTTCTTGATATGGTCCTGAGCTGACTTTTGAAGCCTCTGCATATTAACTGTCATACCAGAAATAGGAAATTAGGCAAACAGCTAGAAAAATGACTGTCCCAAAAACACACTTAATAAACAAATATCTAGTTCTCCTCTACCTGGTGGAAGGACATGAAAACATCTATACTTTAGCTTTAAACACATGGACAATTAGTGACTGGATGATTAAATAGATAACAGGAGTTTCTAGATTCTGGCACTGTTATCTGAAACAGTTCTGGCTATCACTGGAAATTAACACTTAGTTTCCCTGTGTCAAGTGTAACGCCTCAAAATGAGATAAATAGATATCCCTCTCTTTAATATGCTTTGTATATGTGTTACATGAGAACAAGCATTAACGTCAGTCTGTCATAACCACATAAAAATGTATGCCCATGACCATTGTAACATAAACCAACAACTGTAGCAATGTTTAAATCATAAAGATCTTGTGTTCTTTGAAAAGAACCCTAGAACCCAAAATTCATTCATATTAAATATATTTGTGTATTTTTCCCATAATCCTTAATGACTCTGTAGTCCTATTGAATACAGAAGAGAGTAGCAGCGCAATATAAATTCAGGTGCCACAAATATGCAAAGATATTACATAATCCCACCAAGCGGTTGGTAATATTGAAAAGAAATGATCTGTGAGCATATAGTACATATTGGAAGCTGACTTCTTCTCAATTACATAAACATGATGCTTTTTATAGTAATTGAAATGCAGGTGAGTCTCAGCCACGCCTGTACTAAAGGCCAGAATGTCACTGAAGAATGCAATAATTAGAACACCTTGGACAAGGCTTGAACTGGCAAGTACAAAATCATATATAAAAGCCAGGTTCATACAATGTGGGAGTCTGTCCGATTACAGTAGCTTGAATGTACGATCTGCAGTTTCTTTGACATATGACGTTTCTAAAAATATTGATGCATATTACTAATTATACCATTCGGAATGTGCTAAATTCTTGATCGTGTATTAGTTTGATAAAAGATGTTGGTCTTTATTGATACTTGAAATGCATTATATACAAAAATCATAAATAGAAGGAGGTTGAAGAGAAATATGCGGTACAGTAGTAGCGGAGTTAATGTAATGCTTGGCCCATGTATTTACTATAACTGGAGGAAATTATTTTTACCAAACATATAACACTACCCTGGGCTAGCAGGAGAGAAAGCCTGCACACGGCCAATAAATAGTGATGCACAAGACTAGATGATGCAGCCACTTGTATCCATGGACTAATATCGAAACATTAAATTGTTCTGAGAATTAAAAATGTTTTTAAGATGATGCAGAGGAAAAAGGGTCATGCACCAGAAAATCCAATACATTTTGAGCAAAGCTCTTGACTACTGAGAACACCCAGGGTGGAAATCTAACTGCAGAATGTTGTGAGGGCATTTGCTCAGCCCTTAGATTGGAAGAATGGTTATGGCACCAATTATAAGCTGCACATAACTCCACCCTGGAGATGCTTAAATACTGACCCAGAACCAGTGTGGCAACTCCTCTTAAATCCTTCTTTGAAGGTAGACTCTGAGGATGATCAAGGATAAGGAAAAAACAAAAGGAGAAATCGATGCATGCAGTGGGGAATTTACTTTGGCCAAAAAGTAAAGTTATCACCGGCCTTACGAGTGAAGTTTACTGAAACGTTTCCAGTGTTCCAAAGTCCCAGAGTCCATTGATGTAGAAGAGTTACTGAGATAATGAAGCTCAGATAGCAAATATACTCACGTCGTCATCACTTCTGGTTGCGCAGAGGGCAGGAAGAGTTGAATGAGTATCAGAAGTCCCCTTCTGACATGAGGGAGAATTCAAGATGTTGTGAATCTGTAAAGAAGACAGTAACCATGAGAAGGTTTACTTCTCAGATCCTATCAACTAGGGCAAAATCAGGCCCAGTTATCAAAGACCTGCTTTAACTTGACTTTGAACAATCCAACCTCCCTCTTCTTTTGCCTGCTTTTTAACACTATAAAAAAGAAGTGCATGGAACTCACCTTAGATGTGGTTCATTCCTGTCTAACAAGAAGTCAGACTTGTCCATGTTGCCTAGTCATTCTGATGACAAATGACAATAATGCTGGTAGTAGGACACCATCCAGACATATCAATAGCTGAATTAAAGCTCATCTTTTTTTTATTGATGTAAAAACACAGGCATGCACCCAATTTATCAGTTTAGTTATTGTTTGTCGAAGTGAGAGTCAGGGCCGATAACGCTTCACAAAAAAAAAAATACAGATCATGGCTTTGGATTTGTGGAAAGGGATATTACGCCTTTCATTCCCTTAAACCAAATTTTCTGTAATTAAGGTTCTTATGCAGCACTTTGCATTAACTATTTATTGTGCCTAGTAATCATAATTTGCGTGAAATTGAGGAGTGACTTAAGAGAGCATTTTCAGGTCTTCAATGAGCAAAACTATTACCATTTCAAAATGAGGTAATAAAAGATAATACATCGCTAGATTTATTCATATTTTAACAAAGAGAGCTTGTATACTGCTTCACAATGGCATTCTTCCTGATAACTACAGATGTAATTGAAACCCTGTCTCAAATAACCCTCTGTAAATATTATGACAAAGGTACAGTTGCCACAGAGTGAATGTCCTATTGTCACAACTGTTTCAAACAATTATGCCACCACGCACAACTAAAGTATGGCAAGGTTTAATGCAGCAGCAAAAAACAATCATTCACTGTGTGCATTGTAGATAACAAATGACAGTGATTGAGAATGTGTGCCCATTTTTGTCCGTTGGTTTTCCATTGCCATTTGGAGGTTGCACAATACAGAACAATTCTGCTCTCACAGTGATTGGTGGGTCTGCAGTTTATTGTTGATTGTGTTCAGCTAAGCTCGTTGGGTTGTACTTTCAAGTTGGGCACAGAGGAAGTGCTGCTCAAAAAATAATTCCAATTACTCTATTTTCAATGATGACTTTTTAATTTTAGGTGTGATGTAATAAAGGTATAAGAATTAAAGAATTAATGACACTTTAAAGTTCAAAGGACAACTTTTTCAGGACAGCTGCTCTTACGATGGATATCCTCTTAGAAATCTCCAAGCTTTAAAGTGAAATGACAAAAAAACGGATCCAGATTGTCTCCAGTAAACACATCTTTAATTTGTGGTTCGAACACCTAAGAAACTAATTTGAAAAAAGTATCTATTTTACTATAATTACTTAGTGACTGCTTTAGTTTTCCATGGGTTGGTTGCATTCATTGCTACAAAATAGGTTTCAACAATCAAAGTCAAGAAAACCATTGTTCAGTGTCTTGGAAGCTTACAGTTTCAACAAGCTCGGTTAGGCTATAAGATAGGTATTTTATGGTATTACGAATTCACCAAATGGTGTACATATAATGGTAGAGTTGGATGGCAGAAACATTACTTACTGTTGCCCGTAAAGCTAGGTTTTTACAAAAAGTAAAGATGATCAAACATACTAGAGATCTGAAGAGGAAGACTGTTCTCAAGTCAAGCTGCTTACATTCTGAACATGTGGCTGACCAGATGTGTGTTGGAGGAATAGAATGTTTACAAGCAGAGTGTAAGATGAACAAATCTTCCTCAAAGGACTGAACTTCACAAATGTATTACTGAGGTAGTTTATACCATGATCATCGGAAGCCCTATGAACAATGGTGAAGGATATAAATACAATGTATTTAAATTGGAATCCAGTGAAGCGGATTGACAGATGGTGAAATACGTTACAATCTGTTCAGTTTCAGGAATGGCCAAGTTGATGTGCATTTCCACATTGCTTTAAGAAGTAGGGCAAGAAGCTATACAGACAACCATTATATGAAGCATTTTAGGTGGTGCCTGAAAAATATTTTGATAAGCTTTTGACAAATTATAACTCACCATCACTCAGTTCAGTATTCAATTAACACCTACATAATAACTACCAAGATCATGTAAGTGGACAGTGGCATTTGAATGGTCATTATAAAGCAATAGAAAAATGACTCTGGAGAAAAATGAAGTCATTTTTCAAAAGCGTAGCAAACATTAATTAGTGTAATTGTTCTGGGTCTGCCCTGCAATAGGACCATATTGGCACACTATTCACGAGACTCTCAGGGAACTCACGGGTCTTCCTAACATGAACACATGGGAGGCCTGCGCACTAGGAATTTTCCGGAGACGGAAACAGCACAAAGTACCAATTCGCTTTGCTGGCAACACTATTGGCAAAAAGAGGCATAGCTATGCACTGGCGAGCTCCTGGGGGACCTCCGATAGCAGCCTGGGTCGGAGCGGTGAACAAATGGGCAGCAGCAGAGGAGGAAACGCCCAGGGAGCAGGTGGTAAAGGAAATACGCAAGCGCCGCATATCCATGGAGTGGACCCTATTGCTACACCAATTCGAACAGCAAACAACTCACCATATAACTGCAAGTGTGCATCTGGGCACAACAATGCAACTACTCACATACTAGATCAACCAGATAGACGGTAGAGGCTGGGCAGGTCCCAACCCATTGACTTCACACGTAAAAACAGAAGAATACGCAGAAGCCTTGAAGCCCTATCCGACACATAGACCTCAGAATTTATGAACACTACCCCAGTTAGACTCCCCAGTTAGTAATTAAGCATTATAACCAGTAGTTAACACAGTGGCAACCAAAGGGAAGGAGATGTATCTTCGTGTGAAAGGACATGCAAAGTTGGGTGATACAGTTTATGTCAGCAATTATACTATGTATTAGATAACAATCAACCCAGAGACATGACCATGGTTCCACAGATCCGAAACAATGCCAATTCACATGTACTATCCTGCAATGTGTTTCTCTTAAGAAAATGTTAATAAAACATACTTGGCAAAAAAAAAATTGTGTGGGTGGCATGTGCTACATGTAGTAAACAGAAAGAAAGCAAAGTTTATCTCATATCTGATTCCTTTAATGCAAAGAGTGGTAAGACAGGTAAAGGTTATTCCTTCTTTCCTACTTTTAGTTAGAATTGCTTTGTTGTGGATCTGCTATTTAACCGACTCATTTGGCCTTTAGGTAAAAAATAAAACAATTATATATACATGAAAGTAAATTGCCTTGTATGCATAATCTCTCAATAAAATGGAAAATTCCTGGAAACTGACACATATTTGCTAGTTGGGTACAATTAACTGGAAATGTGCAGATCTGAGTTTGTAGGATAAGGCTCATGCACACATGAAGTACAAAAATATTTGTGCAAGTAAGCATAACTTTCAGGCAGATTCTACTAGTGGTTAGAGAACACTGTGCAAAGCCTAGTTTAAGCCCAACAATCGCATTTATAGATCGAACCAAATAAGCAACAAGATTCTAAAACAACTTTAGTAATCTTATGATACAAATGCTAATTTTGGAAGTGTTTCTTATGCCATAATACACTGAGTAATCAAGCTTCTTTACTAACAGCTGGTTAAGGGCTTTTGACTTTGTGCTGTGATTAACTGCTCCAAAACCTTGGTAAGTGAGATATGGTGCAGATGGGCGCAAGAGTCATAACAGTATTGTTAATCCACAAAATCTTACAAATTATACACAAATGGAGATTCTTGAGAATAAAGGAGCTATTTTACCAATGCCTCTATACTTATGTAAACACTTATTGCTCCTCCAGTTGGCAGATAATGTACTTCCTTGTAGATCACCTGTGTTTCTCGAACTCTGTTCCAACTAGAATAAAAAGTTGTTATGAGTAAATAATGGCTATGAAAGTCAGATTTTCTACCTGTGAGAAGAGGTGGATCATTCACTCTTTTAGGATGTGTGCGTTCCGCTTTTTAGAGTGGTGGAAGGGAGATTTTCTTCTGGTTAAGTTATAGTATTGCGGGATGCCAGTCACCTGTCATTTAAACCTTTTATCCATAAAAGGGACAGAAAAAGTTTCACTTTCATATCTTGGATGTGTCAAAGAACATATGCCATGTGAGAATGAGTCAAGATTGACCCTTACCCGACACACCCTTGATATATGGAGTAAGACACATTCATCTGCCTCTTTAAAAACTAAGGACTTCGGAGGCACATGCTGTGATCTAAAAAGATGCAAAAATGACAGAAATTATGAAACATTTGACAAAATAGTTGAATGAAACTCCAGAAAAAAAAAAAACTGTGGCTAGCGTCACGTAGTACCTGGGTGGCTAAATTGCTAAAAAACGTTCTTGAGCTAGTGTAACTATTTGGAATAACTCAATTATGAAGTTACGGCAGGAATTACTCATCAAAAAATATTTGTATGCCTTTTCACACTGGGGAATTGCCTGAAAACTATGGAAAGTCCTGGTCACATATTGAGAAAGCTCAAACACAGGAACCATTTGAATCATTCCTAAACTAGTAAGCAACTAATTTTATTGCAGCTCAGGGACTAGATACCTGTAGAAAGTAGAAAGAGGATGCCAGTGTTATTACAGCAAAATTTTCTTGGCAATAGATAGGTTATGGAGGTCAAACAAATTGCTGCTCCTATTCCACGGGACTCACAACTAAATACCGTTGGACACTATGACCTCTAAGAATGCCAACTGCAGAATCTTCATTTGTAGGAGTGAAGTTAGTACCCATCTTCTTTATTTCTATGTTCACGGACAATTAGACTAAGTAGCTTGAATTAGTGTTCCACCTTGACATCAGCTATTTACTACTATCTATATATGGACCTCTTTGTTGTTGAGAATGATCAGGCTGTCACAAAGTGAAGAGAAATTAAGAACTGAGGGGCCCAACCTCCAGAATGAATAAAAAAAACTAGCAGAATTTTCAGGAAGTTTGACGTCCTGAGGGAAAAAGTGGCACCATCACTCCTCACTCCAAGGTATGAAAAGAGATTGTACTGTGCTGTGTTACTAAGCTTCAAGATGTCCTGGCAAGATGTCTTAGTATGAAAATGGCTCAAAGTTTCCTAGCAATAAGGTAGTCCCTCTTTTTCTACAAGAGTGCATGCTTGAAAGTGCAAACACGATGCTATTAGAGGACAACTCATAAACTGAGAAATCTGCTACAAGTTGTATTATGCTAACACTCCAAGCACACACATGTTAATTTTCAAACATAGATAGGCAGAAGGATATAGCTGAGAAAATGCACAAAAGCTAAATGCCATCATCCATGTCAATTTTGTTAGAATAAATAACACTGTGTTTGAAGAATGGCTGAAATACCTGGCAGTCAAGGCAACTCAGACGTAAAACTTTACCAGGAATAAAAACATCCTGTCTTGCTAAACAGTAGATGTTGCAGTTGTCTGAAAAAGTGTCTTTAGCACTGCTTGCCCTACATTGGCTTGTTTGTGTGCTAGTACATCCACACACTAGTGTTTGTAAATGCGTGTGATGCAGACCAAGTTTCTGCTTTGCAAATGTCCGCTACAGGAATGTTACCGAAAAAGGCCATAGATGCCCCTTTTTTGCGAGTGGAATACGCTCTAGGGAGTGAGTATAGATAAAGTTCTTTTAGGTTTTGCATAGCAACTTTGAAGGCACTTAACATTCCATCGTGAAATGCTTGATTTAGAAATAGGATTGCCTTTGTGAGGTGGTGTAAATGAAACAAACAGTTGCTTTGTTTTAGGAAAATCTTTTGTTCTTTCGATATAATACAATAAAGCTCTTTTGACGTCAAGTGTGTGAAGAGCTTGTTCTGCTACTGAATCAGGTTGAGGAAAGAACACATGTAACAAACCTGTTTGGTTAATATGGAAAGCAGACACCACTTTGGGAAGGAATTTGGGATTGGTGCGAATAACTATCATATGTTTATGGAGCTGAAAGAAGGGTTCTTCCAAGTTAATGCATGTAGCTCACCAACTCTCCTTAATGAAGTGATTGCAATGAGCAATGCAACTTTCCAAGAGAGAAACTGTAAAGGACACTTATGTAGTGGTTCAAAGGGTGGACCCATACATCTTTTAAGTACAACATTAAGATTCCACATTGGTGCCAGTGGTATTCTTGGTGGTGTAACTCTTTTAAAGCCCACCATAAATGCTTTGATAACAGGAAGTCTGAACAAAGACAAATGTTGTCTGTTTTGCAAATACGCAGCTACTGCTGCAAGGTGCAATATAATAGATGTGTAAGCTAGCCCACATTGCTGTAGGATTAAAAGGTAATAGACAATGTTCCGAACAGAAGTATTTAGAGGGACTGGAGGTGAGATGTAGCTTTTGATGTGGACCTACTGAGTTCCAAGAGGGTGGAGTACCATGGTTGACGAGCATGTTGGAGCTACCAAAATGAGTGTCAGTGATGTTTGCCTGAGTTTCCGAACCAGATACGGAAGTAATAGGATAGACGGAAAAGCATAGGCAAATATCCCGGACTAATTCATCCATAATGCATTGCCTTTGGAAAGAGGGTGTGGGAACCTGGAAGCGAAGTTTGGGCATTGTGTGTTGTCTACTGGGGCGAACAAATCTATTTGTGGGTATCCCCATTGTAGAAAGTATGGAAGGAGAACTTGGTGATGAAGTTCCCACTCATGTATTTGCTGTCTCCTACTCCTGGGAGGTGTTCTGCCAAAAGGTGATTCATTGCCCAATGTCCAAATTCTCTGAGACAGGCATTGTAGTTGGAGAAAGTGTGTCCCCCCTTGTTTTTGTACATAGTACATTGCTGTCATGTTGTCTGTGCGGACTAGGACAACTCTGCCTGTGAGATGAGACTGAAATTCTTTCAGTGCTAGAAACACTGGTAGAAGCTCTAGATAGTTGATTTGGAGATGTTTGTGTTTGTCGTCCCATAGACCTTGAATTGTTAATGATGGAGTTGTGCACCCCAACCCGTGAGAGCACAACTTGTGGAACAGGGTCAATGAAAGGCTGCCTTTTTTATACATTTTGTTTGCAGAGAGCGATGGATGCGGCTGTCCACCAACACTGGATCTGTTAATTGACCCTGTGACTGATTCCACTGACGTACTAAGCATTCTTGTAATGGACACATGTGTAGTCTTGAATGAGGTACTATTGCAATGCATTCCCAGTAGGCGCATGAAAGTCCTTGCTGGCAAGGTTTGGTTGGTTTGAAACAGCAGCAATAGAGTTTGGATATTGGAATTTCTGGCTGTATTGGAAGGCTAGAGCTGTGTGAGTGTTGAGAATGGCTCCTAGATAAGATTGTATCTGTGAAGACTGTAGGTGAGACTTTTGAATGTTGACGGTGAAACTCAATTGGTGGAGTTGGTGTAATGTGATCTGAGTGTTTTGTAAAAACCTTTGGTGTGTGCTGGCTTTGATGAGCCAGTCGTCTAGGTAGGGGAAGACATGAATTTGTGGTCTTTTGAGATGAGCTACTGCTGGCATTTTCTAAATACCCTGGGAGCAGTAGTAACTCCGAATGGAAGTACTTTAAACTGATAGTGTTAGCCTGCTATCACAAATCTGAGATATTTGTGATTGGCTGGATGAATGGGAATGTGAAAATATGTGAATTTTAAGTCCATTATGGACAAAAAATCAACTTGCTGTAGGAGAGGAAGAACCTGTTTACCCGTTACCATATGGAAATGTTCTGACAGTATGTACTGGTTTAACTCTCTGAGATCCAAAATTGGTCTTAAGGAACCGTCCTTTTTTGGAATTAGAAAATGGAGTGTAACCCCCTGAACCTTGGTACTGACACAGAACTGGTTCTATGGCTCCCTTTTGTGAGAGAGTTTGCACCTGCTGTTTGAGTAACTGCAAATGGTCTGACGTCAGTTTGTGAACGCAAGGTGGAATGTTTGGTGGATTGGAGGTGAGCTCCAGACATTAACTATGTTGGATAAGGTCTAGTACCCATTTGTCAGTTGTTATAGATTGCCAAATGGGGAGAAACTGTTGAAGTCCTCCCCCCACAGCTGTTGAGTGAATGGAGGGAAATGTGGGCAAGTCACTTATTATTAGGGGAAGGCACGTTACGTGGTGTTGAGCCTTTACCCCTGCCTTTGGAATGGTTTCCTCTATATCTTGCTCTGTAGAAATCGCAAGAGGAAAAGTATTGGCTGTTACCGTTGTAAGAGGAAGCATTTGGATCTGATGATGTTGTTTTGGACCCTTCATTGTAAAACGAGCGGTGAAAGGAACTTCATTTAGATGGGGACTGGAGCGCTCCCATGGATTTTGCTACTTCAGTGTCCTTTTTCATCTTTTCTAAGGATTGGTCGACTATAAGAACAAACCGGTGTTCTTTATCAAAGGGAGTGTTCAAACAAAATGGACTGTTAAACCTCAGGCTTAACCCGCGATATTCTAAGCCATGCATACGTTTTAAGGAGAATGCTGGTACTGATCTCCCTAGCTGTAGTGTCAGCTGCTTCTAAAGCACATCTTATTGAGGAGTTAGAGAGGAGTTTCCACTCTTCAACTAACTGCTGTGCTTTATTTTTGTGTTCGTCTAGGAGATATTGGAGCAGTTGCTCTATATCACTCCAGTGTGTCCTGTCGTTCCTAGCTAGTAGGCCCTGCATGTTTGCAATGTGCCAGTGGTTAGTGGCTTGATCAGCTACTCAATTTCCAGAGGCATCTATAAGTTTGGATTCTTTATCTGGCGGAGGTGCATCCCCAGAGGTTTGCGGGTTAGCTCTTTTGCTAACATTGGACACTACTAGGGAGTCACGGGGTAATTGTCCCTTAATAAACACAGGATATGATGGTGAGGGTTTATATTTTTTATCTACCCTTGGAGTTAAAATATGTGTTCTAACAGTGTCTGTAAAGATATCATCTGAATGTCTCAACATGCCTTTAAGCATAGGGAGTGTTTGACTTGACATATGTGTGGACTCAAGTGTTTCAAATAGAAAGTCCTCTTCTAAGGTTTCTCTATGTAATGGTACCCCATGATACTCTGCTGCTCTGGCAATGAGCTGTTGATAAGCCAAATTATCATCGGTGGTGATGGTTTTGCAAGATAGAAGTCTGGCTCATTATCTACTGGAGGGTCAATGGTGTAATCATTCCATGGGTCGGCAGGCATATAAGTATCATCTTCACCCTGATCCACATCTGGATATGTACATGGAGATCCCTGAGGTGTTATGTGTAATCGATCTTCAATTATTATTTGTGGGGAAGATGGTGGAGATGGAGGGCAGGATAAACAGGGCTAGTACCCATGTCCTCCTCCATCTTTAAGGAAATCTTATCAGAAGTGTCACCTGCAGGAAGCTTGTGTTTTGCTGCATTTTAGCCAAAATAGGTTCAGTATCAGGATTAATATAAATGTTCTTTTGTTTGGAATCCAATTTGGCCTTAACGTCTAAAATTGGTTCCGGAGGCTCGAGAACATTGTGCTTGGATTTCGGCGTCGAAATCAACTTGTTTTAGAATGTTTCACCGCCGAAGCGTTTTTGTGTTTCGAAGCGGAGGGTTTCGGCTCCGAAGCATGTTCGTGTTTCGAAGTGGAGTGTTTCGGCTCTATACCAGATGTGTCCTTGAAGCCTGATTTCGGATCTGGAGGTAATTTCGGCTGACCCAGTCCTGAGCCAGAAGGCTTGATGGTTTGTTTCGGGGCCGAGACGAGAATTGGGCGTTGGAAACATTGTCTCGGTGTCAACCTTGGCAAGAAGGCAGAGGTGGTGCTGTAACCTTATGAGTTTTAGAAGAAGATTTAGGGGCAAAGGGTCTTCGGTACTCATGGCACCCTGTCTCAGAGGAACATCTTCGGACTCCAGATCGATCGCAAGCTCGGAATTGGACTCTCAAGCAGAGAGGGCCTCTTCTTCTGCGGTAGACACTTCGACCTCTTCTTGTTCAGATTCTTCCCCGAAGAAATCTGGAGGAATGTTGTGTATGAAATGGTACTGCATCACTCGTTGTCATGCCAGATGATTGCCCAAATGACTTACAAGCTTTGCAGTTTGAGCTCTGGAGAGAGGCACAAGTTACAAACTCGGTATAGGTCGGTGCTAGGGTACTTGATGTGGCACCCAGGACAGAATTGGAATGGAGTCCGTTCCATCAGGAGAAGGCTGGCCCAACACGGCATGGCCCGATGGCCGCCCACGAGATTTTTGAAAATGGAGAGTTTGTCGATCGGTGTGATATGCGGAGAACAGGGAAACTCCTAGGGAAACAATACTATCGAGTGTAAAGTGGATTGCGCGAGGAAGGGGACCCAAAGAATGGTTCTGAACCGGAGTGCATCAATTCCGAACTCGATGGCGGAAAAAAACAATCTAACAATGGAGTACATGCCCATGTGTACTATCACCGAAAGGAGAAGTCACCTTACCTCGTGACTGGAAAGACTTCTTCGAAGAAAAGCAACTTGCAAATATCCAGACCCAACACTAGATGGCAGGAGTATGCAAAGCATGTGTACCTACAGCACACATGCCTCGAACTTATTGTTTCAAAGCTGATCAAAGTGTTCTAGGGACTTTTACAAATGGCACAGACAAGCCTGTTAATCATATAGACCTGCAGAGGAACAAAACGGGTGAAACAGCACAGAATTCATGTTGACATTATTCTATTAAGATAGTGGCTAATTACATTTTTCATAATATAGAGTTTCAAAATGATTTGAGATTTCAAATAAATAGGAATTAAAAAAGGAAAGTCATTTAAGACTATCACACCAGTAACACTGAAGCCACAGAATCCCATTAGTAAATCTTTCATACCATGCAAAATTAAAATAAAAACCCAAAGTAGCCGTGCTTGATTAAAGAAGCAGTTCACAGAACTTTCTCTTTTTTTCTACCTCGCTCTTCAGAATGTTGACTTACCCTTGCCAACCATCCAAGAAGAGTTAACCAGATGTTTATGAAAAGCATGCCAATTGTTCCTTTTGAAGCGAGGGTTCCTCAAAAAAGGGTGGATATTAAGGGGCTTATATCAAATATTCATGGTTCTAGTAATGTCTGAAACAATGTTGAAAGTTGCATGGTGTATTGCGGTGTTGTACTAAGTCCATAGTATTGTGATTTTATTGCATAGAAAGTAGGACTGTAATGAGTACTAAACAACATACACATTTTGTTTTACTTACGGTTAGGATACATACCTTAGAAAATGGTCCAGCGAATCTCCACAAACCATTAAAACCAAAACCTGGAATGGCAAACTCAATGTTACTCATTTTCAACACCTAACATGTTATAGTTAAGACAGAATGGAAATGATATGACTAAGTTATCCACTTAATCATTAAAGGATGACACATCATTTTTGTATTGCACTGATTACCAATAGCATAACACATGAAAACTATAACAAGTTATATAATCTAGGTCTGAGATGGTGAGATCATAGAAAGCAAGACTGTTGTATTTAACATGAGCAGTCTTTGAAACCTCTGTGTTACAAGTATGAGTAATATTAATACGTAAAACACATATATCTCATGCTCTCATGGTATACTACACACATTTTCTACATTTTTACCTGCATTGCCACAGCACCTAACTGGCTCTTTAGTGCATAAAAGCATGTTTTAAACTGAAATTCAACCACATAACAGCATTGATACCAGCGTGACAACTATTTGAATTAGTCAAAAAGCTAATAAAAATCTAAACTGGTATAGAATAGTAGATTAACTTTTACATAAAAGAAATAATTAACATACTTTGCAGGTAAGACGGCTGATAAAGAGGCGGGGACTCTTCATGGTAGACGACGCTCTGAACAATTCCATGAATTGGATTCAACAGATTAGGGTCTTGGCACATTGATAAAAGGGTATTAATTTTGGAGTCCAGTAAATTGTGCCTTCACAAAGAAAAAAAAAGAAAGCAAGATCACAGTAATTTTACAAATGAAGGAGTGAAAAATATTACAGAGTACACACAAACCTTATTATGACATCTTCTTAAGCAATGGAAGATTTGAAAGGTTCCTTGATTTAAAAAAATAAAAAAGACTACGCTATTTGAAAGCCAAAGCTGTGTAAAAAGACCTCCCTTAAAAGTATGCAGTATTCCAAATCGATTTGACATTGACTAATCTTTGCAGCTTAGATGCATTTTGTCTGCAGTATCTGCTTTCATAGTTTTCAAACAAATCACAAAGCTGGGAACACGTGATCTGTAGATACTTCATAATTAATACTAGGTTTGGGAGTTTTTATTGGAGAAAATACTGTGGCATAAAGATCCATATTTCATAGGTTCCAGTGAAAAAATGAAAATATTTCATAGGTCCCTGTGAAATATCGGTTCAGCATCATTAAAGAACAAACCACTCAATATAAGCTTTACAATTGTCCATTGTTTAACAAATATTCTATTCATTAAACACAAACAAAACCTGAACATTGTAATTACAATCTAAGGGTTAAGTTGAATCTTCGTGACGAGGCCAAAGTATGCCAAAACCAGATACCAATCCTGTAGCACGGGTCAGAATTAACAGGCAACTATCAGATAAAATTAATATACAGCGTGGCACGCGATAGAGGTGGCCGTTGTCACCTTTGTTATTTGCTCTTGTCCTTGAACCGTTATCCAGTATTCTACGGCAGCGTCATGCTCAAACTGCATTACGATTTTGACAGCGTCCACTTGCAGTCTCCATGTATACAGATGACATGGTGCTATATGTTCGCGACCCTGCACAATATCTTGCACAGCTCAAACGGGAGTATATCCGGTTTGAACGATTCTCAGGACTGGGCATCAACTGGTCTAAATCAATTGTGTTGCCCCTCACGGATTGTCCCTAGCCTGGTGTGCAGACGAACAAGTTACTTACCTTCGGTAACGATATATCTGTAAGAAACCGTAGTTAGTATTAGATTCCTTACCTTAGAATATCCCCAGGCGTCAGTCTGGCTCCGGAAACTTTTGCGTAGCAGTACCCCTGCGCGTCGGTAGGCGTCGTCTGCAGGCGTCCCCTGCGGCTCCGCGTTGTCGGCGTCGTGCGCCGTGATGACGTCGCTGGAGTATATAGACGCCGCCTCCGCGCGCTGACGTCAGTTCTTTGCACACAGCTTTTCCGCGCCAGAACACGCAGAGCCATGTGAGAACCAACACTGGTGCCATGTGAAACTAGGGCCCTGAAAGGGATGTCCTTAACCCTAGGTATCAGTTCGCAGAACGGGGAGGATGGGCGGGGCGGTAAGGAATCTAATACTAACTACTGTTTCTTACAGATATATCGTTACCGAAGGTAAGTAACTTGTTCATCTGAAAGAAACAGGTTAGTATTAGATTCCTTACCTTAGAATAGATACCCCAGCAATACCAACCCCGGTGGTGGGTCTGCGAACCAATACAATCCTACACCAGAAAATCCTGGAGGACCGAACGGCCAAAGAAGCCGTCCCTCCGGACTTGACTGTCCAGGCAGTAATGCCTCGCAAAGGTGTGCAGCGAGGCCCACGTAGCCGCCTGGCAAATGTCCTGCAAAGGGACTCCCCGGCCCAGGGCAGTAGTAGCCGCCGTGGCCCGAGTGGAATGGGCCCTCAGCCCAACAGGAGGCTCCTTCCGAGCCAAAGAGTAGCATGCTTTGATGCACAGGACGACCCACCGAGAGATGGTTCGTTTCTGTACCGCCCTTCCCTTCTTCTCACCCACGTAGCCAACAAACAGTTGGTCATCCACCCGGAACTGGCGTGTGCGATCCATATAAAATGAAAGCGCACGTTTTGGGTCCAGACGATGGAGCCGCTCTTCATCTTTTGAAGGATGCGGAGGCGGGAAGAAGGAGGGTAAGGTGATGGACTGCCCAATGTGAAAAGCAGAAACCACTTTGGGCAGGAAAGAAGGTCTAGTCCTAAGAACCACCTTGTCAGGATGAACGGACAAGAAAGGAGGTTTAACAGAAAGAGCCTGGAGCTCACTCACCCTCCTGGCAGAGGTGATGGCAACCAGGAAGGCCGTCTTTAAAGTGAGAAGACGGAGAGGACAGGAATGAAGCGGCTCAAAGGGAGCACACATCAAGAATGTCAGAACCAGGTTCAAGTCCCACTGAGGCATCACGAACGGAGCAGGTGGATACATGTGCGTGATGCCTTTCAAGAATCTCAGTACAATAGGGGACTTGAATAAAGATGGCTGATCAGGTAGCCTTAAGAAGGCGGAAAGGGCAGAAAGATAGCCCTTGATAGTGCCCAGAGCAGAGCCCTGCTGGGCAAGAGAAAGAAGGAAGAGGAGAACCTCGGAAAGAGGGGCAGAAAGGGGATCCACAGCCTTTGCTGTGCACCATGCCACAAATCTGTTCCACCGGCAGGCGTATACCGACTTTGTGGAGGGACGCCTGGCTGCCAGAATCACATCACAGACTTCAGGAGGCAAGTCAAATGGCCTCAACTGTCGCCGCTCAATCTCCAAGCATGGAGGTGGAGACTGGACAGGTTCGGGTGGAGGACCGTCCCCTGCTGCTGCGACAGAAGGTCCTCCTGAAGGGGCAGGCGGATCGAGGGACCGACTGACATGCTGAGTAGCTCGGGATACCAGTACCTTCGAGCCCTGTCCGGAGCCACAAGGATAACTTGGGCCCGGTCGCGCCTGATCTTCTTCAGCACTCTGGGCAGAAGTGGTATAGGCGGAAAGGCGTACAACAGACCGCAACTCCACTCGCGCCGTCTTGGAAACTCCAACGCGCAGAACTGATGACATTGCGCGTTCTCTTCTGTGGCGAATAGATCTAACCAAGGCTCTCCCCATTGCAGAAAGAGGCCTCTCGCCACGTCCGAGTTCAGACGCCATTTGTCATCCACCGAGCACCGACGGCTGAGTTCGTCCGCCCTGGCGTTCAGAGAACCTGCCAGGTGTTGAACCGTCAGAGTCACGCCCTGACGTTCCAGCCATTGCCAGAGACGCAGGGCCTCCTGGCAAAGGGTCCACGACCCCACACCGCCCTGTTTGTTGCAGTACCACATGGCGGTGGTGTTGTCCGTGAACACCTGCACTACACTCCCGTTGACAAAGGGGAGGAATGCCTTCAGTGCTAGGCGAATCGCCCGCAGCTCCATGATGTTGATATGGAGCCGGGACTCCGCCGGAGACCAGATGCCTCTGATCTCCGCCTCTCCCAAGTGGCCACCCCAGCCCTGGAGGGACGCGTCCGTCACAACCACGTGCTCCGGTTGGGGAAGGGAGAGGGATCTGCCTCTGACCCAATCGCGGTCCGTAAGCCACCACTGCAACTGTCTCGCAGTGCCCTCCGAGATCAGGACATGGTCGGAAAGGTTGCCCCGATGCTGGGCCCACTGAAACTTCAGGTCCCACTGCAGAGCCCGCATCCGCCATCTGGCGTGATGCACCAGAAGGATGCAGGAGGCCATCAGCCCCAGAAGCCTCAGCGTCAACCTGACCGAAACCCGGGATAACGGCTGAAAGATGGGAATCAGAGCCTGAATATCCCGGACCCGCCGTTCCGGAGGATAAACCCGAAACTGCGCCGAGTCGAGAACCGCTCCGATGAAAAGGAGCTTTTGAGAGGGACACAGGTGTGATTTCGGCACATTGATGGAAAACCCCAGCTCGTGCAGGAGGTCTGCCGTCATCTGGAGGTGGTGGAAGACTGTGTGGGGCGAGCCCGCCTTCAACAACCAGTCGTCGAGGTAGGGGAAGACTGAAACCCCTAACCGGCGCAGATGAGCTGCGACCACCGCCATCACCTTCGTGAACACCCGTGGGGCGCTGGTAAGGCCGAATGGGAGCACGATAAACTGAAAGTGCTCGTGGCCTACCGTGAACCGCAGGTAACGCCGGTGGGCCGGCAGGACGGGGATGTGAAAATACGCATCCTGCAAGTCCAACGCTACCATCCAGTCTTGCGGGTCTAGAGCAGCCAAGACCTGAGCCAAAGTCAACATCTTGAACTTCTCCTTCCGGAGGAAGCCGTTGACGTTCCGTAGGTCCAAGATAGGACGTAGGCCCCCTTTGTCCTTCTTGGGCACCAGAAAGTAGTGGGAGTAGCAACCACACCCTACTTCTGGCCCAGGAACGCGCTCGATGGCCCCCTTGGCCAAGAGGGACGTAACTTCCTCCTGTAGAAGTGTCAAGTGGTCCCCCGACACACGGTGGTTCTGCGGTGGCATGGCTGGAGGAGTGGTCTCGAAGGGGAGGGAGTAGCCCCTTCGGACGAGCTGCAGCACCCACCTGTCCGATGTGATAGTGCGCCAGCGGGAGTGGTGATGGCGAACCCTGCCACCCACTGGCGTCACATGGGCCTGAAAGCTCGGACTAGGAGGATTTGGAGGCTGCTGCGGGGGGAGGTGTGGACTGACCTCGCCGCTGTCCCCGACCGCCACCACGGCGGAATCCACGGCCGCCACCGCGCTGAGGAGCGTTCTGCGGTGCGTGGCTGGCAGCACGTGTGGGACCGCCCCTTCCGTGGCCACGAAAGGAGCGAAACGAACCCGTTTGCTGGCGCTGGGTCGAGAGACCCAAGGACTTGGCCGTGACCCTGGAGTCCTTGAAGCGCTCAAGCGCGTTGTCCGCTTTGTCGCCGAACAGGCGACTGCCATCGAATGGCATGTCCATCAGGGCATTCTGGACATCCGGCGAGAAGTTGGCGGATCTCAGCCAAGCATGGCGACGAATCGCCACCGTCGTGGACATTGCTCTGCCCAGCGAGTCGGTCGTGTCAAGACCACACCGTATGGAGTACCTCGCCGCGTCTCGGCCTTCAACCAAAGCCTGGCCGAGCTTGTCCCGTACCTCCTGCGGGCATTGCGGCAGGCACTCTGCGACCGTATCCCACAGAGAGTGGGTATAGCGGCCCAAGAGGCACGCGGTGTTGCAAGACCGCAGTCCCGCACTCAGGGACGAGAAGACCTTCTTGCCGTACTGATCATACCGCTTAGATTCCCGATCGGGCGGGGCCGTCGGGAATGCGGACTGGGAAGTGGAGGCCTGGATCACCAGACTCTCAGGGGAGGGATGGGTAGACAGGAAGGCAGGGTCGTCCGCACACGGACGGTGGCGCCTGGCAACGTTCCGATCAACAGGTGAACCGGAAGCGGGCCTGGACCACGTGCCCAAAAGGACATCCGTCAAGGCGTCATTAAATGGCAGCAGAGGCTCCTGTGGACATGACTGCGGTTTGAATACCTCGGTGAGGATGTTAGGCTTCACCTTAGCGACGGGAAGCTCAAGGTGTAAAGCCTTGGCAGCCCTCATCAGTACCACCGAATAGGCAGCCCCAGCCTCCGATGCCACAGTGGGGGGCGAGACAAACCCAGGGTTAGGCGATTCGTCCAGACCACTGGCCTCACCCAAGTTACCTACCCAGTCCACGTCGTACTGGCATGCTCGTGACAGAGGGTCCTCAGACCCCTCCCAACCCTCTCCATAATCGTCCTCATCGTCATAGTTTGAGTCAACGATATAGACCGGCCCCTCGGAGCCAATGGGCCCCAACGGCGCCGGACTCGGCGTCGGACGATGCCGGTCCGACTCCGCGTCCGGAGTCGGAGAGGGAATGGGGGTGGCGCCGCGCGGCGCCGGCGCTCCGACGCCGGCCGGAACCGGCGTCGGAGGCACGGCACCGCGCGGAGGCGGCACCACGGGTTGCCCCGATGGAATCGGCGCCGGAGAGGCCGGTTGACCAGTCGGCGACGACCCTGAAGGGCCCAGCGGCGCCGGGGCCGGAACCGCCGGCGGCGTCGGGGCAGGTGTACCCGAACCGCTCGGGCCCTCAGACGGGACCGACGGGCCCGCAGGCGCCGTAGGCCCCGCCGGAGGAGAAAGCGCCCTCATGGCCATGAGGAACTCTTCTACCTCTTCACGCGACGCGCCTTGCCCAGGGACCGGCGGGTATGAAGCAGGCGGCGTCGGCGACCCACGCGGGGGTGGGGCCACCCGAACCCCCGGCCGCATCGCGCGGGCGTCGGGGGTATGATGGTGACGCCCCGACTTCTTGTGTCGCTTACCTGAGGAACCGGAGGAATGGTGACGACTTCCGGAGCGCTCGTGGCGGCTCCGCGACCGCTCCCTCGACCGCTCCCTCGACCTCCGTCCGGACCGGGACCGCTCTCGACGTGGGGCCGACACCCGGAGCTCGAGCAGCTTGCGGGACCGCTCCGGTCTAGCCTTGCCCGTCAAGGCCCGGCAGTCGACGCAGGACTCCACGTCGTGGTCCGCGCCCAGACACCGGAGGCAGAGTCGATGGTGGTCGGTGACCGACATCAGGCGGTCGCACCCGTCGCAACTTTTAAAACCGGGCATCCTACCGGCACCTGAAAGAGTTATAGTTAACAAAAACTTAGGTCAAAAGACCGGAGTACTGCTCTTCGGATCTGCGCTAACTGGCGCGGAAAAAAGAAGAACTGACGTCAGCGCGCGGAGGCGGCGTCTATATACTCCAGCGACGTCATCACGGCGCACGACGCCGACGACGCGGAGCCGCAGGGGACGCCTGCAGACGACGCCTACCGACGCGCAGGGGTACTGCTACGCAAAAGTTTCCGGATCCAGACTGACGCCTGGGGATATTCTAAGGTAAGGAATCTAATACTAACCTGTTTCTTTCAGATATGGTAAATACTTGGGTATATGGCTCCACAGGGACCAGCAGGCTGTCATATGGTCCAATTTTGGCACAGCCATCACACGGCTTGCGGGGCAAGTAAGTCGTTGGAGTAAACTACCCCTGTCTTTTGCGGACCGAATAGCGCTGATGAAGATGGTGATACTTCTGCGCTTTTTATACCTTTTTTTAAACGTTCCTGTACACTTATCGTGACACTTTGACAGACTTCGCTCCCTATTGATCACACTAGCCTGGGGAGGCAAAAAACCTTGGCTTAAGTGGGAGAATCACACTTCCATAGGAACAGGGGGGGCTTCGCTGCGCCTGACTTTCATCTCTACTACCACTGCGCGCAGGCGCATTACGCCTACTATTGACAGCATGACCCAGCATACATACCGCATGTGGCAGTGTAGGCGGGCGCTGTACACCCAATGCCGCTTAAAGCTATGATCGTTAACAGGGGCACGGTCTTTGAAAAAGGGGAGTTTGACACTGTACAAACCACGCCTAGGGCTTGGCATGAATTGGGCAAGCAGGCGCAAAAACTGCCATTGTGCGCAGCTAGCATGCCACTGCTGCACCACTCAGAAACCTCTGTCACGGGGAAGTTGGCACTTTAAATAACCTCAAAGCTATGGAGATGTCCACAATGGAAAACGTATTCCCTGGAGGTCAATTTATAGCTTCAAAAAATGTAAGTGCCCGGGGTACTGTCACCGCCATGCATCTCTTTGTCTACACTAGGCTGCGCTCCGCTATGCGTGCACACTCACCACAATTTCCTACAGAGCCAACGGCACTAGAAGCACTACAACTTATATATACCACCAAATCCAGAGCCAAGCTGGTCACTAGACTATCAGGCATCACAGAGGGATGTAACTGCTGGAAGTACGTCAGCGTTAGCTAAATGAAACACCATGCTACCTGAGCTGCTGTCTGAAGATGATTGGTTAGGTAGTTGCCGTTTAACAGGTCAGTTGACAGCTAATGGTAATTTACGGTTAGTGCACTTTAAATATTTACATCAGCTATACTACACTCTCTGCTGAGGACATTTTGGCTTGCGTGTATCAAGAGGGAGAGAGAGGACCAGAAAGCTAGTCCATATCCCCCGGTTTATATATTTTGTAAATCAAAAAGAGACTAGCTTAATTAAACAAGGAAAAAACAAAAAAAGATTGAATTTATCAAGGACTCAAGTATGTTTCGTCACCGGTTAGTGGCACCTGGTAGGTGTGCTCATGAAGCCCTCACCCACCAACCTAGTTGGTGGCATGCTTCATCATCGGGCCCACCCAGTGACACCTAGTGTGTCCCGGGTGTGCTTCGACGCCTGATTACAGCGGAGCAGGTATGTCGCTGTGTGTGCGGTGAAGACTGTTATGAATAGTGGGTTTAAAACGGCTTGGCGGGGATCCCAGTGCCCGGGGGCAAATTACACTTTAATGGCTGGGTCACCGTCAGCGGTTAAAAATAAGGCTGTTGGATGTTAGAGGCGAGTTACGACCTCCCACATCCTGGAATGTGTCAACATGTTTCAGCCAGTGCCTTATGAATAAGCTGGCTTTCTTCAGGACGGGTAAAAGGGTGTGTGCAGTTAAAACTAGTGGGTGTATAATTCAGACTATGTGTATACACGCCCTAAAGTGTTTTTCTATGTGTGAGTGGGGGATTCCCATCTCAGAAAACACGCTAGTTTTTCAAAAGTGCTACTTCATGGTTTGAGAAGTGGCATGGGTTGACCAGAATTCTTGGTCAGAGCCTGCCGTAGACCTGTACTGCCTCCTTCGCTGAACCGGTTTATTTTTAACCGCTGACGGTGACCCAGCCATTAAAGTGTAATTTGCCCCCGGGCACTGGGATCCCTGCCAAGCCGTTTTAAACCCACTATTCATAACAGTCTTCACCGCGCACACACAGCGGCATACCTGCTCCGCTGTAATCAGGCGTCGAAGCACACCCGGGACACGCTAGGTGTCACTGGGTGGGCCCGATGATGAAGCATGCCACCAACTAGGTTGGTGGGTGAGGGCTTCATGAGCACACCTACCAGGTGCCACTAACCGGTGACGAAACATACTTGAGTCCTTGATAAATTAAATCATTTTTTTGTTTTTTCCTTGTTTAATTAAGCTAGTCTCTTTTTGATTTACAAAAGACATTTTGGCTTGGCCTTCTGCACTCATCTTCCAGTGGATGGCTACTTCTAGGAGTGCATTCTTTGCTCTTTTGACAGGATGTATTTTGTTTGTTCCCGTTCCTTCCTCCTCGTTGGTGATTTAAGGGGATGGGTCTGTAGGTAGTCCTGTGCCCCCCTGCAGTGGTTGCTTCGGGATTGGGGCTTGCCTTTACTCTTGTCCTTCCCCTTCCTCCCTCTAGTTTCTAGGCTCTGTCCCATCGCTACCTTTTGGGGTGGGGTCACCTGGCTGTGGTTGCCCTTGTTCCCTTGGGAGATGGTTGTACTCTGTGCTGGGTTGCCTTGGAGGGTTGTCGTTTCCTGTTTGTCTTAGAATTGGGCTCCTTTCGTTGTTCTTGGTTCGGGCTCTACTCCTGTTTAAGGTTGTCATGACATTTTGATTGTGTTCCTTGTCTCAAGGGGGTGCTGTCTACATTCTGGCAGGGTGGCAGTTCAGGGCTACGCTCTATTCTCTATTCTTTCCCTGCTTTGGGTACTGGAGTGTCTGGCGCTGCTCCGTATGGTGTTGTTCCTCATCATTCCTTTTTCTTAGTGTTCTGCTATTCGCACACTGTTCCCATGTTCCCACAGTTTGTCTGGTGCCTCCGCATTGTGACGCGGAAAAGAGCTCCACAGAAAACTGACGTAGGCGCGCAGGAGTGGGACCTATGTGACCTCGCTGACGTCACGTGCGCGGACAACCCATTGGCAGAGTCGCGCGATGCCGTCCCCCCGGCGCGCAGTTATGGTGGGGCAAAAGTTTTCCAGGTCCAGTCTCACGCCTGGGGATAATTCTACGTTAAGGAATCTGCATCTAGTAGTCTCTATCAGATATATGGATTTTGGGACGCTGACCATTGTAAACACTGTGGCGCGCCCGGGGCTAATTTTTGTCATCTAGCTTGGG
This sequence comes from Lissotriton helveticus, assembly GCF_964261635.1. Taxonomy (NCBI): domain Eukaryota; kingdom Metazoa; phylum Chordata; class Amphibia; order Caudata; family Salamandridae; genus Lissotriton; species Lissotriton helveticus. The sequence continues at coordinate 244,846,347 of NC_136061.1, read as the reverse complement.
ACTGCCTAAAAGTGCATGAATATTGGAAATCAGTCACGGAAATTCTACACCTGATGGTAGGGAAGCGGGTCGAGTGCAGCCCACAGGTATGCCTGTTAGGTATTGTCGCACAAGTTACTTATCTTCGGTAACGATATATCTGTAAGAAACAGTAGTTAGTATTAGATTCCTTACCTTATTAGAATCCTTACCTTAGAATACCCCCAGGCGTCAGACTGGATCTTGAAACTTTTGCGTAGCAGTACCCTTGCGCGTCGGTAGGCGTCGTCTGTGGCTCCGCGTCCCTCGTCGGCGCCGGGATGACGTCGCCGGAGTACTTAGACGCCGCCCTCGCGCGCTGACATCAGTTCTTATACACAGCTTTTCCACGCCAGAAAACGCAGAGCCATGATAAAAACCAACACTGGTGCCATAAAAACTAGGGCCCTGAAAGGGATGACCTTAACCCTAGATATCGGTTCGCAGAACGGGGAGGATGGGTGGGGCGGTAAGGAATCTAATACTAACTACTGTTTCTTACAGATATATCGTTACCGAAGGTAAGTAACTTGTGCATCTGAAAGAAACGGGTTAGTATTAGATTCCTTACCTTAGAATAGATACCCCAGCAATACCAACCCCAGTGGTGGGTCTGCGAAACAATGATCACACCAGAAAGTCCTGAGAACGGAACGGCCGAAAAAGCCATGTCTCTGTACTTGGCTGTCCAGGCAGTAGTGTTTTGCGAACATGTGCAGCGAGGCCCACGTAGCTGCCTGACAGATGTCCTGCAAGGAGACTCCCCGGCCCAGGGCAGTAGTAGCCGCCGTGGCCCGTGTGGAATGGGCACGAAGCCCCACAGGAGGCTCCTTTCGAGCCAAAGAGTAACAAGCCTTGATGCACAAGACGACCCATCGAGAAATGGTTCGTTTGTGCACCGCCCGTCCCTTCTTAGCGCCCACTGGACTGGACAGGTTCGGGTGGAGGACCGTCCCTTGCTGCTGCGACAGAGGGTCCTCCTGAAGGGACAGACGAATCCAGGGATCGACAGACATGCTGAGTAGCTCGGGATACCTGAACCTCTGTGCCCAGTCTGGAGCCACAAGAATGACTTGGGCCCGGTCGCGCCAGATCTTCTTCAGCACTCTGGGCAGAAGTGGTATAGACGGAAAGGCGTACAATAGACTGCAACTCCACTCGCGATGAAAAGTGTCTCCGAGCGAGTGCCGCCTTGGAAATTTCAACACGCAGAACTGATGACATTGCATGTTCTCTTCTGTGGCGAATAGATCTAACCAAGGCTCTCCCCACTGCTGAAAGAGGCCTTGCGCCACGTCCGAGTTCAGACGCCATTTGTGATCCATCATGCACCGACGGCTGAGTTCGTCCGCCCTGGCGTTCAGGGAACCTGCCAGGTGTTGAACAACCAGGTTCACGCCCTGATGTTCCAGCCACTGCCAGAGGCGCAGAGCCTCCTGGCATAGGGTCCATGACCCCACCCCGCCCTGTTTGTTGCAGTACCACATGGCGGTGGTGTTGTCCGTGAACACCTGCACTACACTCCCCCGGACAGAGGGGAGGAATGTCTTCAGTGCAAGTCGGATCGCCCGCTGCTCCAGAAGGTTGAAATGGAGCTGGGACTCCGCCGGAGACCAGAGGCCTCTGATCTCCGCCTCTCCCATGTGGCCTCCCTAGCCCTGGAGGGACGCGTCCGTCACAACTATGTGCTCTGGTTGGGGTAGGGAGAGGGATCTGCCGCTGACCCAATCGCTGTCCGTGAGCCACCACTGCAACTGTCTTGCAGTGCCCTCCGAGATCAAGACATGGTCGGACAAGTTTCCCTAATGCTGGGCCCACTGAAACTTCAGGTCCCACTGCAGAGCCCGCATCCGCCACCTGGCGTGATGCACCAGAAGGATGCAGGAGGCCATCAGCCCCAGAAGCCGCAGCGTCAACCTGACCAAGACTCGGGATAAAGGCTGAAAGATCGATATCAGAGCCTGAATATCCCAAACCGCTGTTCGGGAGGATAAACCCGAAACTGCGCCGAGTCTAGAACCGCTCCGATGAAGAGGAGCTTCTGAGAGGGACACAGGTGCGACTTCGGCACATTGATGGAGAACCCCAGCAGGTGCAGGAGGTCGGCCATAGTCTGGAGGTGGCTGACGACTGTCTGGGGCGAGCCCGCCTTCAACAACCAGTCGACCAGTCGTCGAGGTAGGGGTAGACTGAAACCCCTAACCTGCGCAGATGAGCTGCGACCACCGCCATCACTTTCGTGAACACCCGCGGGGCGCTGGTAAGGCCAAAGGGGAGCACGGTAAACTGAAAGTGCTCGTGGCCTACCGTGAACTGCAGATAGCGCCGGTGGGCCGGCAGGACGGGGATGTGGAAATAAGCGTCCTGCAAGTCCAACGCTACCATCCAGTCTCCTGGGTCCAGGGCAGCTAAGACCTGAGCCAGTGTCAGCATCTTAAACCTCTCATTCCGGAGGAAGCCGTTGACGTTCCGCAGGTGCAAGATAGGGAGTAGGCCCTCTTTGCCCTTCTTGGGAACCAGAAAGTACTGGGAGTAACAACCACACGCTACTTCTGGCCCAGGAACGCGCTCGATGGACCCCTTGGCCAAGAGGGCCGCAACTTCCTCTCGCAGAAGATTCAAGTGATCCCCCCCGACACGCGTGGCATGGCTGGAGGGGTCGCCTCGAAGGGGAGGGAGTAGCCCCTTAGGACGATTTGCAGCACCCACCTGTCCGATGTGATGTTGCGCCAGTGGAGGAGGTGATGGCGAACCCTGCCCCCCCACTGGCGTCTTGTGGGCCTGAAAGCTTGGACTAGGAAGGCTTTGAGGCAGATGCTGCAGGGGTGGATGTGGACTGGCCATGCCGTTGTCCCCATGCACCGCTACGGCGGTTACCACGTCCGCCACTGCGCTGGATGTTAGTCTGCAGCCCGTGGCTGGCAGGACGTGTGGGGGCGCCCCTTCCTTGGCCACGAAAGAGGCGAAAGGCAGCAGATTGCTGGCGCGGGCCGACAGGCCCAAGGACTTGGCCGTAGCCCTGGAGTCCTTAAAGCGCTCCAGCGCACTGTCTGCCTTGTCTCAAAAGAGGCGACGGCCATCAAACGGTATGTCCATAAGGGTGTTTTGGACATCAGCTGAAAAGTTGGCGGATCTCAGCCAGGCGTGGCGACAAATCTCCACCGTCGTTGCCATCGCACTACCCAGCGAGTCAGTGGTATCCAGTCCACATCTGATGGAGTACCGTGCCGCATCTCGACCCTCCGCAAGGGCTTGGGCGAGTTTAGTCTGGGCCTCCTCCGGACATTGTGGCAGCACGTCCGCGACCGTGTCCCACAGAGAGTGGGTAGAACGGCCCAAGAGGCACGCGGTGTTAACTGACCGCAACCCCAAACTCAGGGAGGAGAACATCTTTTTGCCATATTGTTCGTACCTCTTGTATTCCCGATTGGGGGAAGCAGTCAGGAATGCGGTCTGGGAGTTAGAGGCCTGTATGACCAGGCTCTCGGGGGTGGGGTGGGTGGACAGGAAGCAAGGGTCGCCCGGAGCCGGGCGGTGGCGTCTGGCCACGTTCCTATCTACAGGAGGGCCTGTAGCGGGCCTGGACGAGATGCCCAGAAGAACGTCAGACAAGGCCTCATTAAACGGCAACAGAGGCTCAGAAGAGTTTGTTTGCGGTTTAAGGACCTCAGTGAGGAGGTTAGTCCTCACGACCGCGACGGGGAGCTCAAGGGATAAGGCCTTGGCCGCCCGCGTCAACACCACACTATAGGTTGCCCCCTCCTCCGTAGCCACGGTAGGATAGAGACAAAGCCAGTGTCTGGCGAAGTGTCCAGACCACTGGCGTCCCCTAGCTCACCTGCCCAGTTCTGATAAGTCTGGCACTCACGTGCCAGAGGGTCCTCAGACCCCTCCCAATCCGCCTCACCACCCATCTCCTGGTATTCAGGGTCAAATGATGGGGCCGGATCATAGAAGTAAAAATCTCCCATCTGCGTCGAATGCGGCGTCGAGCGATGCCGCTCCGGTGTCGGAACGGTAACGAGGGGGGGACTGGGGACGGCGTCGACCGTGGTCCCCGCCGGGGGAGACACCCTAGAAGCCGGCGCCGGCGAGGTCGTAAGGTCGACAGGTGACGACCCGGATCCGGGCCCAGATCCGGCGGAGTCCTGCGGCGTCGGGACCGAAGTCGCCGACGGCGCCGAAGAACCCGGCCCGCTTGGGCTCCTAGTCGGGGCCGCTGTGCTCGAAGGCGCCGCGGTACCCGACGGAGGAGTGAGCGACCTCATGGCTGTGAGGAAGGCGTCAATCTCCTCCGGAGTCGCGTTCTGCCCAAGGACCGGCAGGTATGGAGCAGACAGGGACGCCGCTTGGGCGGTGTCACCCGAACCCCCGGCCGCGTCGCGCGAGCATCAGGGGGAGTCAGAAGAGCGATGTCGTCTCTTCGACTTCTTGTGGCTCTTACCTGAGGACTTGAAGCTCGAGGAGTGGTGTCGATTCTCCGAGCCGTGATGTCTCCGGCCCCGCGACCGGTCCCTCGACCTCCTTCCGGACCGGGACCTCGAACGGTGCGGGCCGACTGCAGGAGCTCGAGGCGCTTGCCAGACCGCTCCCGCCTAGCCTTTGACGTCAAGGCCTAGCAGTCGGGGCACGACTTGTCATCGTGGTCGGACCCCAGGCAATGAAGACACCAGCGATGGGGGTTGGTTGCAGTCGACGCAGGGTTTAAACCCGGGCATCCCTACCGGCACCGTCGGAGTCGTTCGACTTCGAAAAATATGATCAAAAAGTTTAGTCAAAAAATGACTAAAGGGTACCGCTGTTCCCGGATCGGCGCTTGCGGGCGCGCAAAAAATAGGAACTCACGTCAGCGCGCGAGGGCGGCGTTTAAGTACTCCGGGGACGTCATCCCGGCACCAACGACGCTGACAACAGACGCGGAGCCGCAGACGACGCCTAACGACGCGCAAGGGTACTGCTACGCAAAAGTTTCCGGATCCAGTCTGACGCCTAGGGGTATTCTAAGGTAAGGAATCTAATACTAACCCGTTTCGTTCAGATTCTAAGATTAAGGCAACTAATAGTAAGTTTGTGGCCATAGAACGGTTTTGGGGGAAGCGCAGGGTCTCCATATGCTGAGGAGGCAGGCCTGTACCTACCACTAAACTATGGTTACAAGATCTGACCTACTGTCGAGACCAGCTCACTTGCTATGCGGAGGAACAGCCTACAACGTCCAAGCCACAAGATATCTGGGGGCCACTCACGTCTTATCTACTATCGATAACCGACATTTGATGCCAGGTATGATTTGTAAAATTGCTTCGACTGATGCTGCTGCATAATGCCATTTCTGTGTATGTCTGCACCATTGTGTTATATAACGCCAAGATCTGTGGATTGCTTTTTTTCCTGATCTGCCCATGCTGTACCAATGCTTTAAACTGGATAATTGTATCTTGTTCATTACTTTTGAAATGCCAAACAAATCAAATAAAAATAAAGAAAGAAAGAAAGTATGCCGAAACCAGTCGTGGGTTGCTTGTGTAGCTGTTCAGAGGGGTCTATGCCTGGCAGTTCAGACTGGACTGTTTTTATTGGGAGAGGCTAACTTGCTTATGGATGGTACCTATCTGATGTGGCATAGTGGGCAACAAAACAATGGACTACAAAGCAGCCCTGAAAAATTACCAATTACTGATTAATTCAAGCATTTTAGAACTCACTTTTTGTTTTCCTCACTGGAGCCTAAGTCACGGTCAATGGAACCAAAGTCACCAATGTAACAACAATCTTATGCCAGTGGTGCTGTAATGGCCAGAAAAGCAGCAACAGAGAGCCCTGACAAAAACTTCAAGCACAGAATCCTCAATCCCAAAGACATGCTCTGCGGTAGAGAGAGTAGTGCTTTTTTAAAACAAATTGTCCCGAATCGGTTCAAAGGAAGATGATGTCCCTTCCTTAGAACTCTTGCTTTTCTTGACAGGTAAAGATATGTGGTGCTCTATCTCTTGGACTTCCTGGATGGAGACAGGCCCCACAAATGACAGAAGGTGTAAGTAATTCCTCTAGAAAGGCAACAATTATGGTCTTCATAGGAGCCACCACCAGACAGTTTTCCTCTCCTGAATTGCCTTGGGATGCATTGTGGCACACAACAAACAAGAATTTGTGCTCTGGAAATTGTCCAGAGACCAAAAACAGTACGAGTGAGAATTCATGACCTATATTATTTTGTGGCACTTGCAGCAGGACTTCAAGCCTGAAGACTTTGGAGGTGATCATGCCCCAAAAAGAGGAAAAGTATTTGGTAAACATTCAAAGAAAACCAAGAAATATTGATGCCTCCAGATTCCAGATTCCACGTTGATGAAGGGGCAGAAAATAGGAACTGACACACCAATGGCTGGATGTCTTTAGATATATGGAATATCACTTATGGGAGAGAAATGCAGTTTTGTCTGTGACCTCATTGAACATCAGGTGTTGGTGATGTGTGTAGCTGTGGAAAACTTTCTGGATTCAGTATTGCTCCTGGAAAGGAAGTTAAATAAAGGAATCTTTGGGAGCGAGTATCTATTAGAATGTTTTACTAACAAATCAAAGGATGTTCTTTCTAAATTTCCACTTTTCTTGTCTTTTTCCACAGACAAACAAACAGTGCTGTTCGTTGTTTCTTTGTTTTCAATTAATATTTCTCCCTTTTTAAAAACAACCTTTTTCAGGCCAGCTGCTTCAAAGTAAATCTAATATAAACTACAAACATGATACTACAGCAATTCTCAAACTGTGGTTCATGGACCAATGAGGTCGGCAATGCCTATTCAGAACTCAAATGTCATCTAAGCCTTATTTTCTCTCAATAATCATAAGCATTTTGAGCTAAATAGATAAAGTTGGTACTTCCTTCGAGGATAATAGTCTCATGAAATAAAAATAATACTTCAAGTCTACTGTATGGCCTCCCCTGCATTTGATATGTGTATTAATAAAATCAATGAAGCATTTTAAAAATGTTTCTCATCAGAAGCGGACTACTTGTTCAGGTCCGACCTTGTGTCAATGTTAACATTAAAATACGCCCAGTTTCTGACTAAAAACACTTTGGAATTGCTTACAATTTTCTTGGAAATCATTCACATGAACAGAGAATCAGTGTTCTAACTGTGCAGTGAGCTATACATGTATGCACTGGTAGACTGCCAAAAGGCTCCTTGTAGGCTGCACATTCTCCTACCCACTGCTCTACATGGTCAGACACATACAGACCAGACTGGAACCCATACACTTCTTGCTTGGGAAAAAGGGCATGCCTGCAGTTTTCAGCAGAGAGAGCGAATGATAAAAAACGTATAAAGCGCTAAACAGCTGCTCCAAAAAAGGGCTTCCTGGTGCTAGGTGAGAAGTAAGACAAAGAAGAGGAAGGCATGAAAAGTCTGGTAAGAGGTTGCAGAGTTTCGGGGCCAGAAAACTATCCACTAGCTCTGGACTTTTTGATCTTAGGGATGCTGAGTAGGTTATGAGTGGCTGAGCATAGGGCTCTGTGAGGAAGATATATTTTGATTTTATCGCAGATAAACACAGGGCCTTTTCGTTGAGTGGCTCGGAACATTAGAGTCTAGGCTTTGAATTCAGGGAGCGAGTGGAGACTTTTTAAGCCAATCTGAATGAATTGCCTTTTGGAGACATTCAGCACAAGTCTGGCTACTGAATTCTGGACTCGTGGGCGTCTTTCAAGCAGTGCTCGAGGAGCACCCAGATGCAGTACAGCAGCATAGTCAAATATTGATGATATCAAAACATGAACAATGATCTTTCTAACGTTCTCTGGCAGGAATTTTAGAACTTTCCTTAAAGTTTTCATTTGGAAAAAACAGACTCTTGCGGTAGCTTTGACAAAAGGTCTGAAGGTGAGGTCATTGTCAAGCTTGACCCCCATGTTTTTAGCAGTGGTAGATGTGTCCCATCGTAGGCGGCCATAGGTGGGTCAGGTCTTGTACAGAAGGAAACTGAAGATCAAGATTTGAGATTTCTCAAAATAAGGCAGAGGCAGCTGTCATACATCCAACCAGCTGTCTAGCCCTCAAAGTTGGCTGAGAACGAAGCATCAAGATGTTTAAAGGCAAGCGTTAATTGGGTATCATCAGTGTAAGATACCATGTTAAAACCTCACTCCAAAACGATAACAACAAGAGGAGCCAGGCAGATTTCAAAAAGGTACGGGCTTAGTCCTGAGCCCTGAGGGATACCACAGATGACCTCCCGAAAGCCAGATGCAAAAAGGGGGGGGGGGGTGGGAGGGGGGGGGGCGGGGGAAGACTGCTTGCTTGCGGTTGGAAAAAAAGGATTGACACTCATTGTCCATAGCCGCTGATAAGGCCAATAAGATTAGGATGGTGTTAGAACCCAGATCAAGGTGGGTTTTGATTAACTCAGTTGTTTCCATATGTACATCTATTAAACCATATAGTTGTTTGAGTCCAACGTCAATTCACTTACTATTTTTGTTCCACCACTTCTGCTGACTATCTGTTGATTTAGGATTACGATCTGTGTCTCATACTGATGTGTAGGGATTCATAATTAAACATGCTGCTGCAGAGGAAAGCAGATGAGCCGAGATTGTGCATTTTGTTACAATATATTATTGTTGAGGTTCAAATCATATAAAGTACATGGGGGTCTTTGACTTAGAGATGTGATTCAGTGGAAGTCAAAAGGTTCAGAACTATGGAGCTACTATATTGTCCGGCCTCATAGTTTATGTTACAAGAACACTTTGATGGCAAATACAGGATTACATTACATGATTACCAGTTTTGTATCCTATACTATACACACAAACAATGAATACTAAAAACATAAGCTCATGCAAAAGGTGAAGATACCAGCCTAACCGTTTCCAATTCCATTTATGTTGAAATGAACGAGTTACTTACCTTCCGTAACAATGTATCTGGTAGAGACACAGTTTAGCTGCAGATTCCTTAACCTAGAATATCCCCAGGCATCAGACTGGATGTGGAAAATCTCCAGCAGTAACCTCTGCGCACCAGTGGGCGGCGTCGCATGGCTCCGTCCTGAGGTTGTCCACGGATAGGACGTCAATGGAGCCATAAAAGTCCCACCCGGCGTGCTGGTGTCAGTTTTCTACTGTGAAGCTTTTCCGGACCACAACACGGAGCCACCACCAAAACCGTGAGTGTGTGGAACAGTGTGCTAAAAAAGATAAAAAATTTTTGGAACAACAATGACAAGAAATCATAGAATGATAAAAAAACATCACCATGTATCCTTTTTCCACAAGACCTCAACTTGCCCATTCTACCTCTTTGGTCAGGGATTATTCATGAATCTCTACTGCAGGGGAACATCCCTGATTACCTCAAAATTGGGCAAGTCACTTCCATCCCTAAGAAGCCTAACTCGGATTTATCTGATCCCAACAACTTCAAATCTATCACAAACATCATGACGCTAGCCAAACTGCTCGAGAAATCCGTGCACAAGCAACTCTGCAAGCATAAAGAGATATTTCAATTACTGGACCTCTATGAATCCGGTTTCAGAGCAGGGCATAGTACAGAAACATCACTAACACACATTGTGGATGACGCTCTGAAATCCCTTGATCCTAATGATCCTATTGGACCAGTCTTCTGCTTTCGACACCATCAAACATGAAACCTTGATTAATCTTCTATAACATAGGATTAACAGGACCGGTCCTAAAGTGGTTTACCTCCTCCTTACACAACCGCACTCAAAGGATTAAACTCAACCAGTCCCTTGCTTCCAGTACCCAAGTCAGGACTGGAGTTCCACAAGGATCTGCACTTTCATCCATGCTCTTCAACCTTTTTAGGAGCCACTCACTGTCATTCTAAACCAGTCTAACATTCAATACCACATGTATGCAGATGACACGCAACTTTACTCCTCTCTAGATGACATTAAAACTTTAAATGAGGCTCTTTTGCAAACTCAACAATGGTTAGCCAATAACCATCTTTTATTGAATACCCTCAAACTGAATTCCTGCGGATTGCCCCCCACAATCAATCTGCAACTACCCTGAACTGGCTAAAGCAACTCACAGCCCTTAACTGCACCCGCTCGTGGTTGATTCAGCTAAATCGTTAGGCATTACCTTGGACAAATTACTTAATATGCAAGCTCACATCAGTGCCACTATTAGGGGTGCCAACTTTCATCTTAACACCCTCCAGAAAATCAAACATTTCCTTCCAACTGAAGACATAAAACCTGCAATACAATCCCTGATGATCACACGTCTTGAATATGGGCTGGTGACACATGCGGGGCTGCCTAAAGCAAGCTTGGCCCCCCTCCGAGCCATCTCAACACATTGGTCAGGCTAATCACAGGCTCCAAAGAACAAAATCACATTACACCAGACCTTGTGCAGCTTAACTGGCTGTCTATTGAAGTGAGGATTCGTTTTGAAATAGCTTGCCTCACGAATAAAGCCTTGCACTATTACACTCCGGCGTACTGAGCGAACAAGCTAATTTTTTCTGGCTCGAGTCAGAACTTAAGAAGTACATCCACACTTCTCTTGAAACCTCCCAAATTTAAGAAGAAAACGTACAAACGTGCTTTCACTGGCATTGCACCTAGAATTTGGAACGCTCTTCCTACTGAGATTAGAGCCAATCCTTCCACTATAGTGCCCATTTTAAAAAAGCCTGGCGCTGACCCGTCCATCTCAGCCAACTACCGCCCCATTTCCCTGCTGCCCTACCTGGGCAAGGTGCTGGAACGCCATGCCACCGCGGTCTTCAGCGCCCACGTAGAGGCTAATAGGGGACTGGCCCCCCGCCAGGCTGGCTTTCGCCCCAGGCACTCGACCGAATCAGTTGTGGTTTCGGTCTTGGACAACCTCAGGAAGGGTATGGACAATAACAATCATCAGGCGCTGGTACTCCTCGATCTCTCCGCCGCCTTTGACACGGTGGACCACACAATCTTACTGTCCCGTGTCAAGGCGGCTGGAATTGAGGGTTCAGCCCTGATTTGGCTTTCCTCCTTCCTGAGGGACCGCACCCAGGCGGTCCGGCTAGGAGACTTTACGACCACTCCACTTCCTGTCACTTGTGGTGTCCCCCAGGGCTCCTCTCTTTCCCCTTTATTATTCAACCTCTATATCTCTCCTCTTATTTTCGCTCTTCAGCAGCTGGAGGTCACCGTGTACAATTATGCCGACGACCTCCAGCTCATCTTTGACCTGTCCTCCTCTCCTCTCTCTGTCTCTAACTTTCAGTCTACCATGACCTTCATCAGGGACTGGATGAACCACAACCATCTTAAATTGAACCCGGACAAAACCGAGTTGGTTCTCACCGGTGGTTCGTCCAGTCCCTGGAACTCCCTCTTCTGGCCCTCCTCTCTTGGTTCCTCCCCCACTCCCTCAACCACAGTTAAAACACTGGGGGTTAAAATGAACAACCAGCTCACCCTTCATTCACAAATCAGCACTGTAGTTTCTTCCTGTTTCCTCACCCTCCGAACCATCCGCACTGTTTCCCGTTTCTTTTCCCCACAGGCACTCAAGTTGATCATGGCCGCACTGGTGATATCGCGGCTGGATTATGCCAATGCCCTCTACAACGGCATTCCAGCATACAGCCTGCGTAGACTCCAGATGGTCCAGAACCAGGCGGCCCGGCTGGTCTATGGTCTCCCACGTTATCATCATTCCACACCCCTCCTCAGGGAGCTTCATTGGCTTCCTGTTAAGGAACGTTCCTTGTTCAAGACCGGCTGCATGGTCTTCCAGGCCCGTCAAGGCACTGCCCCCGCTTTCATCTCCTCGCTAATAAATGAATACGTCCCTACCAGAGAGCTTCGCTCTTCTCCCAAATCCCTACTCCAGATCCCACGTTTCAAACGTAAAAAGTGGGGTGGAACTAACTTCTCTACCCTAGCCCCCACGTTCTGGAACTCCCTCCCTGATCACCTCCGTTCTGCCACTCATTATCTCTCTTTTCGTAAAGATCTAAAAACGTTTCTCTTCAAACAGGCCTTTTCCGTGTAATTTCCCCTCTTTTCTACGCCAGGTTTTATTTTGTCTCAGTTGTCGAACTCTCCACTAGCGCCAAGAAACCGTACGGTGCACGCTGCGCTTTATAAATGTTTTAAATTGGAAATTGGAAATTGGCCTATTTCAAGAAATAAGCTAAATTGATCTTTCTGAATGCATTCTCCATTTATTTCATGTTTGATGGTTAATTGTTATTTTACCCGAGGTTTCTCGCCCTATGTTGTGTCAAGTGCACGTTTGCTTGTTTTGCTGAAGGTTACAGGAGCTATTTTACACCCTAGGAAAAATGGATCTAGTGTGGCCCACTACCAGGTCCCTGATCTTGATTGTGTACTCCTTGTGGTGTCACTGTGCTGACCTCTATTGTACGGAGTTTATTCATGCTTTCGCCATGTGTACAGCACCCTGATACCCGCAAGGGTCATGCTCACGCTTTATAAAACTTTCTAAATAAATAATGTAAATGAAAGAGTACTTTATACTGTAAGGGACCGAAGGGGGAGAGCAGAATGCTCGCCCCAAGAAACAGTGCCTCAGAAGCAAAGAGCCATGCCCTCCTATGAGGCAAAACAACATTGGAGATGAATGACATGGCAAATGAATGGCTGTCTACAATCACAGAATGTAACTGTAACTGGCAATAGAACTGGAACAACATGTCTCATGGTAAGTAATCACATTTCTGCAACAACAGAGAATGTACAATCATACACCTCATAAATGACCTATTGTCTGTGTTACAGTCAAATAGATTAGGGTCAGAAAAAAGTATATATATCCATATACAGATACTGCAGAAATGGCAATGAGTATCCTGAAGAAGGATACTGCCACTGATAACATCAGCAGGAGCCAGGAACAGGAGTACCAGAGCCCCAGCATGGCAAGGAGCAGAGGTACTAGAGCCCCTGCCTGGGAAGTGCACAGGGAAGAACAGCACAAGGCAATATGCAGCAGGGACGTGTCTGGCGTAGACTCTACTGTCCATAGGCAAGAACCAGACAGGGTCTGAGCCGTGAGAGAAGACCTAAGCACGCCCCAACACCAGAGAATGAAGAGTAGACAATACCACCATAATCTAACACAGCCGAGACAGTGGCACAAGGCGTACCACAGGCACCCCGTGAAAGTGAACATACTCCCATATCGTGTTCATACAGAACACGGAAAGAAACCACTCTGGAGCGGAACAGGACAACATTCCCACAAGGGACACTTGCTTACGTCTAAGACAGCCAACTTAGACAAAAAGAGCACAGCCAAAAGGTGAAAGATCACGCTGGGTGAGCCAGGTGTGGCAGAAACCCAACAATACTCTGTAACAGTCTGCCTCCATAGAGACAGAAGAGTGCTACAGACCAACCGTAGACCACAACTCATAAGCCCTAGGAGAGAGCCACGCCAATCTTGTGGGTCTCACCAGAGGGTACGTCCTACAACAGCAGGAAGAGCGACGAAAGGAGAAGCCTAGAGTATGAACTATAGGACAATCCCAGAGAGACAAAAGATAATCATCCTAAGAAGACTCCGCAGGAGCCTTCCTTCAAAGCCTCCTTTGCAAGGAAGAGCTACTATACAATAGCCAACGAATACCCCACATATGGTATGTCTTATACATGGGACACCTCTTGAGATTAGCTCGTAGACAGAGGACTCAAATGAAATGCAGAAACAGCTGGCAAGCAGTACCAAATAAAGGCAAAAACAGCCAATTAGCCATGCTGTTCGTCCGGGAAATAAAATCTTGAAGCCATAGACGGATACCAGAAACAACAGTGACAATACTACAACCAAAGTAAAAGTCTTCAACAAGGACTAAAAATCACAGGATTTATGGAAACCCAGATATGAGACGTTGGACCGCTGAGTCAATATGACTGTCAAAAAGGGAGACCCCTTCAAAGGGAAAATCCCGAAGGCGCTCCTGAACATTCGCAGGAAAACTGCCATCGTGCAGCCAGGCATAGCGTCGCAGAGCAACTGACCTGGCCAAAGCCCAACCCACAGTCAGTGGTGTCCATGGCCGACCGAATGGAAAACTGTGTACGTTCCCAGCCATCCTGAAGCAGCCGATCCAGGTAAGCCCGCGGGTCCTCCAGAAGAGAAGGAAGGAGATGCTTGACCGATTCCCAAAGGGTAAAAGTAGCCCATGCAAATGCGCACAACGTGTTTAAGGACCGAAGGGCTGAGCTGGTAGACGCAAAGACATGGCGGTCACACAACTCCAATGAACGAGAATCCCTAGTGGGAGGAAGTAACAGAGGAGGAGAGGAAGGAAGGAAGGAAGCAAGACAGAGGCTGCCTTGACTACCAGTCCTTGAGCCCTAGGATAGAGGTACAAACAGACAGGGTCATCTGGAGCCGGGCGATGATGATGATGTGCAATAGCACAACCCACAGGGTCGCCTGATGATGGTCTTGCCCAAGTCCCAAGAAGGATGTCATAAAATGACCCGCCAAAAGGCAGCAAGGGTTCCACCTCAACGGCGCCCTGGTGGAGTAGATCCATCAGAAGGCAGAGAAACTGAGGGAGGCTGCATCTGTAAGATGTCCGCAGTCTTGCGAACTGCTCTTGCAAATACTGCACAAGCCTCTGTGGCCATTCTAGGTGGTGACAATAAGCCATATGCAGGCGACTGTTGTAGGCTAACCCGTCCACCAAAAGGCAGAGGCTCTGCAGCCCGAGGACCACGAAAAGCCTGGCAATGCCTTAGGGGCACCTACTCCGAGGAGCATTGAAACAACCCTGGGGGTGGTGAACTCTCAGAAGCCTCATCCTCTCACCAAAAGAGGAACAGCAGGGGACGGCACTGGCGTCGACCGACATCGAAACGGCGTTGCATCAACGACCACTGGAGAAGACTTGTCTGCCCGTCGTCGACTCAGCCTCCACCGACCTCGGAAACTGAAGTGAGGCATCAACTCGGGAGTCGAGATCCACACTGCAGCCACATTCGGTGCCAGTGCAGGTAGCCCCACAGGGCAGTGCGGTGACGCCACAGGAGGGCCTGACGTCTGACTGGGATGCCCCAAAGGGCCATGTCCCGACGTTGCAGCAACTCCAGAACCAGAGTCAGGTTACTCGATCGGCGCCGAGGGCGAACCTGCCGGCGAATTCCCAATCTGAGCCCCTACCCCCTCCGTGGAGCCCGCAAGAGCGCCAGGGAGAGGAGATGACCCAAAGATGGCCTGTAAAGCCTGAGAATAGGCTTCCATCTAGGATCTAGTCACCCCAACACAAGGAAATGGTGGGTAGGTGGGGGGTCGACTCCTGGGGGCCCGTGTCTGGTGAAGACTGGGAGCAGCGGGCCCCGGCATCACGATTATGGGAGGTCGACTACCTCCGTGACTTCTTCCTGTGCTTACCTGCGTCACTGTTCACGGACGCTAAAAGGTGTCGATAAGGCCGGAAAACAAAAACAGGCCAGAGGAATCGCTTCTCAACGCAGAAAAGAAGTAAACTGATGTCAGCGCGCCGGGAGGGACTTATATGGCTCCATTGACATCATATCCGTGGACGATGTCAGGATGGAGCCATGAAACGCCGTCCCCCGGCACACTGAGGTATTGCTGAAGATTTTCCAGATCCAGTCTGATGCCTGGGCATAGTCTAAGCTAAGGAATCAGCGGCTAGATGTCTCTATCAGATATTTGCAGTACAAACACACAGTTCTTGCAATGACTGCTAGACAGCCTAAACATAGAATGCATTCTATACTCTTCATAAAACAGAATCAGTAGTAATTCATATCCCCTATTTTGGACAAGCAGTTTTAAAAAAACAGATATCTGGTGCATGAATAACAAAAAACTTACACAACAGGAAAAACTTTAGGGAAGACAACACTGGCCTCTGCTAAATACTCGTAAAGAATTCTTTGGTCGAACTCATCTGTAGTGTATTTTACCAATGTAGCCTGTTGGAATAAAGAGAGGTTGATCAGATTTCAGCATAAGCATGTCACACAACCATTTCAACACTTCAATGCTGTTTATTGTACATGACAAGGTAGAAGAAAATAAATGGTTTTGTTTGCAATACTATTGCCATGGTGTCAACATGGTTTGTGTATTAAGCATAATGCCTGCACGTGTGTTTTACAAATGTACGAGTTACTTACCTACGGTAACGATGTATCTGGTAGAGACGATTCTAGCTGCAGATTCTTAAACGTAGAATTACCCCCAGGCATGAGACTGGATCTGGAAAGCTTATTGCCACAGCATCCCCACGCGCCGGGGGCACAGCATCACGCGACTCAGGAGTCGTCCGCATACGTGAAGTCAGCGAGGTCACATACGTCACCTATGTCAGTTTTCTTTGGAGAACTTTTCCGCGCCACAACGCGGAGCCAGCAGAGAAACTGTGGAAGCATAGGAACAGTGTGCGAAACAGCAGAAAAATGGAAAAGAAAAAGGAATGGTGACGAAGAACACCATAAGGAGCAGTGCCAACACTGCAGTTCCCCAAAAGCAGGGAAAGAAGAAAGAACAGAGCACATCCCTGAGCAGCCACCCTGCCAGTTATGAAAACAGTACCCCCCCTGAATACAAGGAACATATGCAAAATGTCATGACAACATGTAGCAGGACTACAACCCCAACCAAGACCCATGAAGAGGAGCCAGTTCCAAGACAAACAGGGAACAACAGACCTCCAAGGCAACCCCAGCTCCAGAGTGTGACAACCCCCCAACCCCCGAAGGGAGCCATGGCAGGGCACGACCAAATGACCAAACCCCAGAGGGTAGCAGAAGGGCCAGAACCTTCAGAAACAAGAGGGAAGGAAAGGAGGGACAAAGGAAGGTCAGACTCAATCCTGGAGCAACCAGAACAGAGGAGCACAGGAGTACCAATAGATCCAACCTCTACAGTGCCAGGAAGAGGAGGGAACAAAAAGCAAGACAACGTCTTGTCAAAAGAGCGAAAGAATGCACGCACTCATCATAGTCATCCACCGGGAGGCGAGTGCAGAAGGGCAAACCAAAGGGTCCTCGCAGAACGGGGAGGAAGGGCGGGCCATGAAGGAATCTGAGTCTAGAATCTTCTCTACCAGATACACCGCTACTGAAGGTAAGTAACGCGTACATCTGATAGACTACTAGCCGCCGGTTCCTTAACGTAGAATAGATACTCTAGCCATACTCACTGGGAAGGAGGGTCTGCGGAAGGACCCCACCAGCCTGGGCCTAACAAGGGCCCACAGGGGACTAGCCCCATGGACAGGACGAGGAACACCCTCCCCAGGCAAGGGGAACCCCACAAGCAGAACACCCCCGACCCCAAGAGGGATGTGGGAAGAAGAAAGAATTTAGAAGAAGCCAGTTCACCCGCCACAGAGAAACCAAGGGCAAGTTCAGGGAGGCCGAAGCACCCAACGCATCTACAAGGCAACAAAGCTTCCATCCAATGCCAGGACAAGGGAGAGGAAGAAGAAAGCCTAGAGGGCCCAAGGAAACGAGGGAAAAGAAGGCGAGCCCACCATAGATGGAAGGCAACAGACCAGACAGAGCGGCGCTGGTAGCAATCAGCTGCCGAAAGCAAGAACAGCCCGGTGCCCCAGGGAGACCGGGCAGGCTACGCCTGACAAGGGAGAAACACAGAACCATCTCAGCCTCCATGACCGGAGCATGAAGGCGAGGAAATGCCCGGACCCACTACTACGAGGGGTCCACGCACACGACCTAAAGAAGCATCAGCAACCTACATAACGCCATGGAGAGCAGAGGCCCGAAGGCGACCAGAACTCCCTAGCAGAGCGCAAGCTATATAACAGCTACCACTACCCCACATAGCGTAAGTTAAGTCCCAAGCCATGGGAACCCTCTTTGGAAGGAACTTCCGCAGCAGAGGAAAAAAAGAAAGCCATGGGGGAAAAAAAAAAACGCGGAAGGCTTACCAAGCGGCCCAAGAGACAAACAGGAGGCCTAATCTCAGGGCCAAGTTTGTGCAGACAACTCCAGCAAAACACACAGTCAACAAAGGGGCCGTCCAGCAGCCAACAACGCCAAAGTCACAGCAAGGAGGACTCGGATGGCCATAAACACACCCCACAGCAAGAGCAACTGGCCCAAAAGAAGGTCCAGAACCAGCTCAACTCAGCAGACACTGAGGAGGGGAAGGAGGAGGAGGAGGATAAGGCGGAGAAGGAGGAGGAAGACGGAGCCCTGCCAAGAACCTTTGGATGACGGAGTCAGCCTGGGCATGGAATAACAGGGTGCCATCGAATGAAAGAGATCAATAAGCCGCTCCCGAACATTTTCAGGGAACACGCCGTCCCGAAGCCAAGCATGGCGACGGAGGGCAACTGAGGAAGCCATGGCCCGGCTCAGCACCTCCAAGATGTCTAGAGCGGAGTGGAGAATAAATGCACTAGCTACAGCCCATCCAACGCATGATGCCGTAAGTCCACTTGAACAGTCTCTTGTGAAGCAGCGGATCCCAAGGACTCAGCCGAGTCCCACAAACAAGAGGAGGCCCTAGCCAACACACATAAGGTGTTATGGCCCACAGGGCAGCACTGGTCGAGGCGAACATTTTGCGCCCCCAATAGTCCAGCCATCGGGCCTCCCGGGACGGCCGAGACAACCGTGGCGCAGGGAGGGAAAACCAATCCGTAAAAGTGGACTCGAAACAGAGGGGTGGAGGGAAGGTACCGTGCAGAAGGTATTAAGGAACAGGATCCCCTGAGGCGGGGCACCTCCAAGCTCCCATCAGGGAAGAAAAGAGTGAACCCTCAAAGGTAAGCAATAGCTCCCTCCCACCATAGCCCTGGTGGAGTACCTCCAAGAGATGGTCCACCGGAAAATGAGCAACGGGTCTCTCATACGCAGAATGCCCACAGCCGTGGACACTGCGTGAGCGAAGGCCGCACCAGCCTCCGTAGGGCCCCGCGGCGGAGAAAGCAGCTCCTCCGTGGGCAACGGCTGCAAACTAAGGCGGCCGTCCCCGAAGACAAGCGGGCGGGCAAAGGCCAGACCTGGAAGTCAGAAGGAACCGAAGAGTGGGGGACCTGTTGCTCGTTAAGCGAACACCATGGCCTCGGGAATGGCGGGGAACCGCCCTTCGATGACGCTTGTGAAAAAGCCACCACGCGGCGGCCTGTCTCCGGGGAGGATGACACCATAAGGCACCCAACCTCCGGAGAAGAGGGAGCGTCTGAAGATGAATCCGCGGCGCGATGCCTGTCCGGCGTCGCAGAATACGCCACCTGAGGCAGGACGTCATCACCATCCAGCGCCGAAGGAGACGCCGGACAGAACTCCTCCAAGTCACACAGCGGCTGGAGCCGAAGTGGCCAAGGGACGCGCCGGAACTGCACCGATTCGACCTCCAATGAGGCAGCCGCCTGTGTGGAGGAACGAGGGGGACCAGAGGAGAGACACAAAACCCTCCGCCAGCCTCAGCCCAGAATGTGACGGAGGTGGACCGTCGATCCATGTGGTGCCGCCAGGGACGATTCAACCTCCGACTCGCCCTACGAGGAGGCAGCCACCTGCGTGGAGGAATGAGAGGGGCCCGGAGGAGGACGAGGGGTCCCTGTCCAGCCTCGAACAAGAGCGGGACGAGGAGGGTCCACCAACCCCTGTGGCGCACCCGGTCCAGCAGCTACTGGCGCCGTAGCGGCGTCACCTCAGCCGTAGACAAGGCCGCCGCCTGTCCAGAGGGCCAAGAGGGGCTTGAGGATGCGACCCGAGCCCCGGCGACCTCACGCAACACCACAGGGACTCACGCAGGAGTTTGCATCGAGGCAGAGGCATTGTGGTCCGAAGGAGGGACCCCCATCGCTGCGTGGTCCGAAGGAGGGTCCCTCTCGTCCCTGCATGGAGGAATGAGAGGGGCCGGGAGGAGGATGAGGGGTCCCCATCCAGCCTCAACCCAGAGCAGGACGAGGAGGGTCCACCGACCACTGTGGCGTCGACTGGGCCAGCAGCTGCCAGTGCCGTAGCAACGTCACCTCGGCCGTGGACAAAGCCGCCACTTGTCCGGAGAGCCGATGGGGCTCGGGGATGCAACACGAGCCCCTGCGACCTAACGAGACACCACAGGGACTCCCGCAGGAGTTTGTGGCAAGGCAGAGGCACCATGGTCCAAAGGAGGGACCCCCCCCCGAGGGCCGCACCCCAACAGCACCAGATCCTCCAAGCCTGGAGCCGAACCAGTCAGCCGGTGACGACGTGGAGGGCCCTGCGCAATGCAAGGGATCCGCTGACGCCCCAAGAGGGGAAAGAGGAGACGCCAGTGAGGCCTGCAAAGCCGCCGCATTTGTCTCCATCTGGACTCTCGACGCACCCTCACCGGGAAACGGTGGCTAGGAGGGCGACACGGGCTGCATCACCCGCGGAGAGCCCATGCCCCCGGCAGGCCGAACACCAGTACCCGGGGACAAGCTGCGACACTTACCCACCGGGGAGCGACGCTCCCGCGACATCGGAGAGGGATGAGTAGGAGGACGACGACGGCTGCTTCAAAAACCTTCCATAGAAGCTGATCGAGGTGACAAAGCCAATCTGGACAGGCGAGCCGAGAGAAGTTTCATGCAGAGCTCCCACCGCAACTTCGGCTTCAACTGTTGGCACACCTCACAATCAGTGGTGCTGTGATTTTCCCCCCAAACACCACTTGCAAATGAGGTGAGGGTCCATCGCAGTCATAAGACGCCAACACGACGTGCAAGTCTTAAAGCTCAAAAGCATTCACACACTGTTCCACCAAAAGGTATCACAACAAGCATTTACAATGCAATGGTCTCGGCATTATGCAAGGTAGAGCTATTGGCATTGCTCATGACTTTTTTTTTTTTTCAAATCATAAATAAATAGCATTGTCATTTACATTGCCAATAGCTTAATCGTTAAATAAATGGCAGTTATTTACAATGCCAATAGCTTAATCGCTCGCATATGCATGACCTATTGGATTTACACCCACACAGAGCCTCACACACACACACATACAGAGCCACCCACACAGTCATTCACATAGAGCCACCCACACACACACAGAGCCACCTACTCAGAGCCACCCTCACACAGACAGAGCCACCCACACATAGAGCCACCTACAAAAAAAGCTATCCACACAGAGCTACACACACACAGAGCCACACACACACACAGAGCCACACACACACAGAGCCACACACACACACACACACACACACACACACAGACACACACACAGAGCCACACACAGAGCCACACACACAGAGCCACACACACACACAGAGCCACACACACACACAGAGCCACACACACACACAGAGCCACACACACACACAGAGCCACACACACACACACAGAGCCCCCCCCACACACACAGAGCCACACACACACACACAGAGAGCCACACACACACAGACACAGAGCCACACACACACACAGAGCCACACACACAGAGCCACATAGGTCAGAAAAAACGCTCACAACGAGGGAACAGGGGGCAGGAAAGCAAGCACCACCAACGAGGGGGCAGGAGAGCAAGCACAACCAACGAGGGGGCAGGAGAGCAAGCACAACCAACGAGGGGGCAGGAGAGCAAGCACAAACAACGAGGGGGCAGGAAAGCAAGCACAAACAATGAGGCATTGTAGGGTGATGTTACATCCTACCTTTGGAAACTGATGTGCTTGTGCCACCTAAGGTAGGCCTCCCTTGATGGTGTGTTGGTCCACCCACCTAGACCCAAATGGTTTGACCTGAGACCTATGCATCTTCAAAACACCATGCTTTGGAACTCTCCTGCTGCCTCTTTGCCCGGTGGTCTTTACACTGGTGCCCTTTCATTCTTTGGCCTCCTGCTAGAGATCTGAAGCATCCCTGATCGGCCTCTTCACCTGGAGACTGACCTCAGGAACTACTGCAATAGGCTGAAGAGCTTCGTCTCCAAAGAAGCTGTGATCTATACTCAACTGCTATGCAATATATATTCAAAAAACATTAACAAACGCAATAGAATTAGTCTAGGCGAAACCTATTGGTTTTGCCAATGCTTGTTTATTTTTATTGTGTCCCCCTCAAGTTTTCGTTAAAGTGGTCTGTAACATTCACTCTGGTTCCTTGCCTTGTTTTCGCCTACCACAGCGTTGTTACTGTTTATTTCCGGCGCGTTACATCTTTAACCCAAGTGATACCGTTGCATTTTTGTGGGTTTTTATCGTTATGTATACACAGGTTTTAATTTACAGGCCCGCTGTCACTCGGAACATGCCATGAGTTTACTAGAGTGCAGTACTAGAGGCCGTACGTTATAAGAGCCAGGCTTTGGAGCTGGGCGAACCGGGGTGCAGTATCGCAGTCCGTCGCTAGAGGTCCCTGTAGAGCCGTGCTCTAGCGCTGGCTGAACCGGGGTGCAGTGTCGCAGTCCATCACTAGAGGTCCCTGTAGAGCCAGGCTCCTGAGCGATGTGAAAAGGGTGCAGAATCGCAGTCTGTTACTAGAGGTCCCTGTGTAGAACCATAATACAGCGCTGGCTGAGCCGGGGTGCAGTGTCCCAGTCTGTGACTAGACGTCCGTAGAGCTAGGTTCCTGCAGAATCTCAGTCTGTTACTAGATGTCCCTCTAGAGCCGTTCTCTAGCGCTGGCTGAACCGGGGTGCAGTGTCGCAGTCTGACTAGAGGTCCCTGTAGAGCCGTGCTCCAGCGCTGCGTTGACAAATGTGCAGTGTAGCAGTCAGTTCCATTAGGCAAAATATCGCCGACTATTGCAGTGCTTTGTAGTAGTAGTATCCCGCATAATCATTTCTAAATACGTAACATTGGGCGTAGGTTAAGTGCACTTTAGTTTGCTACTTTTAAAGCATGCGATGTTATGTTGTCGTTACCTGATGCACCCGTAGCCTAGTTGTATGCATAGTGCTTGCACATTTGTAACGCTTTAAAACGACTCTGACATACAGCACGTTAAATCGTGGCTTAATTGCTTGCTTTAAATCGTGTGAAAGAGACACCCTGTGTTTTCGAAGAAGCACTCGTAACAACGCTTAATCAAACCTAAGCCTCGATAGATAATAAGAGACACAATAGCCACTTGTGTGCTGAGCTGATCATTCCCAGCATTCGCATATACAGAGCCAGGCTCCTGCGCGATGTGAATAGGGTGCAGAATCGCAGTATGTTACAGTCTAGAAGTCCCTGTATAGAACCATAATACAGCGCTGGCTGAGCCGGGGTGCAGCGACCATAGGTAATAAATATTATCTTCTAAAACTGGTGTTGATAGAACAGTAGTTTTTCTGTGGTTTAAATGCGGCAATCCGCTTTGGAAGTTCTACAGGGTACAGGACTGTTACAATCACGGTTTCATTTTGTGTATAGAGGAACGTGTATATAATTGTGACCAAATATATAAATTATGCCTAGCTGTATCTAGTATGTAAAGGGACATGGCATTTCAAATTGTGTATTCTTATAACAAACCTGTATCCAAACTTTTAACTTTACCAAACAGCCTTAACAGTAGCCATAGTCCCGAGACTGACTTGTGGCTAAGGAGCTTAAAGGGTAAAAACTACTGCCGATGCCAGATCCCTAGTGTTTACACTGAATCTTGTACCATGTAAATCAATGACTTAAATTTGCATAGGATTGAGTGCTATGTAGAGCAGAAAATGCCATGCCGTATCAAGATGCTACTAAAATTGTTCGACGTTCAGTTTGGGGTTGGAAACAAACCTTGAAGGCTATGCTGCAATCATCGATTCTATGATTTTGGCCCATACAGCATTTAAATCATGCAGTATTTGTGAGAAACTAAAATAATCTTGCTGAACAGATTACACTATTAGTAGAATTAATGTCCATGAGGAGTTAACATGTCCTCAAGCTTCAGGTAATGCTTCTCAAAAAATTAAAATACTTCGAACTGGACCTACTTAACCTTACAAACATGAGCATAACACAAGCTGTGCCCACAATAACACAAGCAGTGCCCACCAATCAGAGGCCCCACACTTGGCTCAAGACTTGTGTAGGGGTGAAGCAACCACGCTAAATGAAATTTTGGTGGCCCCTCACTACATTTCGAAGATTGGGGCTCAATCATTTTGTACTACTCTGCTGTTTACACAGGAATATGCTAGGATGTAGTTTACATATTTTTACGTTGGTCTCTGAATTAAATGCTCATCGCTGTTATATTCTGTGATGTGTAAATCAGGAGTTCAATTTCCGCAAGGCCAAATCCTTCCCAGCTTACTAAATTGGTACCATTATATTTGGTGATAAAAACACCAATTATTTACAAAACTTCTAAAGACCAGAAGAGCAATATAAAATGAAGCAAACATCGATTTATTATGTTTTACAATAAGTATTTTCTCTGAAATAGATGGTTAGCTCTGACAAGCAATTGTATTTTCCAAATAATTCCAGTCCATATATGCTTGACTTCTAGGTTGCTTGGTGCAGCTGTATAAAAGTCGATTGCGAAGGTGACCCGTCAGCACATTTTGAAAACTATTCACAAGCAAATTACAAAGTGACTAATAGCTCATTATATGCCTACTGAAGTATTAATCTGTAATCTAAGAGGCGTTTAATGTTTTGAACCCAGAATTGTAAAGTTATGTAGGCATTAGGTAATACTTTGCATAATTTTACAGTCAATAGTACATGAATTAAAAAAAAATCGGGCTTCGCTTAGTGAAGGGGTGAGAGCCTTCTTACATCAGTAAAACAATTAGTATGAGGCAGTTAGCGCTGGTTGCACCACAGCCCTTTCTTTTCCTTTACCTTCAGTCATGGTGCACAGCTGTACAACATGGCTAAACAAAACTTTGACAAAGTCAATAACTCTTGCTTAGTTGAGACCTATTGGCTTTACCACAGTTTTAGTTTTTTCCATTCCCCAGTCACTGCTGCCAGCTTCTGGCTTTTCAGTCATACCATTGCTGCAAAACTCGAAGGTTTAGTAGATTTTTGTGCTCGCAAGACGTTTGAGCATGACAAATCCCTAATTAACAACCAAAGAAGTAAAAACATGCATATATGAAAAAAATGAGAGTTGTAAAATTGAGTGAAAACATAATCCATGTTCTTCTTTATCCTAGAAATTACGCTCGATTATGTGGACCTAACCTTCAATTTTGTCCAGAAATAAAATCGTTCTAACCCTTTGTAGCCAGGGGCTTGAAAAGCTGGAATATCCCCAGGCGTCAGACTGGATCCAGAAAGTTTTGCGTAGCAGTACCCCTGCGCGTCGGTAGGCGTCGTTTGCGGATCCGCGTCAGTCGTCGGCGTCGTAGTTGCCGGGATGACGTCGGAGTACTTAGACGCCGCCCTCGCACGCTGACGTCAGTTCTTGTACACAGCTTTCCGCCATGACATAGACCGACACAGGTGCCATGAAACTAGGGCCCTGAAAGGGATGACCTTAACCCTAGATATCGGTTCGCTGAACGGGGAGGATGGGTGGGGCGGTAAGGAATCTAATACTAACTACTGTTGCTTACAGATATATCGTTACCGAAGGTAAGTAACTAGTGCATCTGAAAGAAACAGGTTAGTTTTAGATTACTTACCTTAGAATAGATACCCCAGCAATACCAAACCCGGTGGTGGGTCTGCGAACCAAGATCACATCAGAAAGTCCTGGAGAATGGAACGGACGAAAAAGCCATCTCTACGGACTTGGGTGTCCAGGCAGTAGTGTCTAGCAAACGTGTGCAGCGAGGCCCACGTAGCTGCCTGACAGATGTCCTGCAAGGGGACTCCCCGACCCAGGGCAGTAGTAGCCGCCGAGGCCCGAGTGGAATGGGCCCTCAGCCCAACAGGGGGCTCCTTCCTAGCTAAGGAGTAACAAATCTTGATGCACAACACAACCCACCGAGAGATGGTCCGTTTGTGCACCCCCAGTCCCTTCTTCGCACCCACGTAACCAACAAAGAGCTGGTTGTCTACCCGGAACTGGCGCGTGCGATCAAGGTAGAAGGAGAGCGCACGTTTTGGGTCCAGACGGTGGAGCCTCTCTTCCTCTTTCGAGGGATGCGGAGGTGGAAAGAAGGTGGGCAAGGTGATGGACTGCCCTATGTGAAAGGCCGTAACCACCTTGGGCAGGAAAGAAGGACGCGTTCTTCAAACAACTTTGTCCGGATGGACAGAAAGGAAAGGAGGCTTAGAAGATAGAGCTTGGAGCTCACTCACTCTCCTGGCAGAGGTGATGGCAACCAGGAACGCAGTCTTAAGAGTGAGAAGACTAAGAGGGCAATTGTGAAGTGGCTCGAAAGGAGCACACATCAAATAAGTAAGAACAAGGTTCAAGTCCCACTGAGGCATCACAAAAGGAACAGGGGGAAACGTGCGTGATGCCCTTCAAGAAACTATTTACAACAGGGGACTTGAAAAGAGAAGGCTGATCAGGAAGTCTCAAGGAGGCAGAAATGGCAGAGAGGTAGCCCTTAATACTGCCCAGAGCAGAACCCTGCTGGGCAAGAGAAAGTAGTAAGAGGAGAACCTCTGATAGGGGGGTAGAGAGAGGATCCACAGCCTTTGCTGTGCACCATGCCACAAATGTGTTCCACCTGCAGGCGTATACCGATTTTGTGGAGGGACGCCTGGCTTCCAGAATAACATCACAGACTTCAGGAGACAAGTCAAATGGCCTCAACTGCCGCCGCTCAATCTCCACGCATGGAGGTGGAGGCTGGACAGGTTTGGGTGGAGGACCGTTCCCTGCTGCTGCGACAGAAGGTCATCCTGAAGAGGCAGACGAATCGGGGGAGCGACTGATATGCCGAGTACCTCGGGATACCAAACCTTCGTGCCCAGTCCGGAGCCACAAGGATGACTTGGGCCCGGTCGCGCCTGATCTTCTTCAGCACTCTGGATAGAAGTGGTATAGGCTGAAAGGCGTACAACAGACCGCAGCTCCACTCGCAACGAAAAGCGTCTCCGAGCGAGTGCTGCCTTGGAAATTCCAACGCGCAGAACTGATGACATTGCGCGTTCTCTTCGGTGGCGAATAAATCTAACCAAGGATCTCCCCACTGCTGAAAGAGGCCTTGCGCCACGTCCGAGTTCAGACGCCATTCGTGATCCATCATGCACCGGCGCTGAGTTCATCCGCCCTGGCGTTCAGGGAACCTGCCAGGTCTTGAACCACCAGGGTGATGCCCTGGTGTTCCAGCCATGTCCAGAGGCGCAGAGGCTCCTGACAAAGGGTCCACGACGCCACTCGGCCTTGTTTGTTGCAGTACCACCTCTCCGATGAAAAGGAGCTTTTGAGAGGGGCACAGGTGTGACTTCAGCACGTTGATGGAGAACCCCAGCGAGTGCAGGAGGTCGGCCGTAGTCTGGAGGTAGGAGACGACTGTCTGAGGCGAGCCCGCCTTTAACAACCAATCGTCGAGATAGGGGAAGACTGAAACCCCTAATCTGCGCAGATGAGCTGCGACCACCGCCATCACCTTCGTGAACACCCGTTGGGCGCTGGTAAGGCCGTGGAAACAGCGCGAGCCTAGGCCGCACCCGCCTTCGTAGGGCCAGCGGAGGGGAAAGCAGCTCCTCGTTAGGTGATGGCTGCAAGCTAAGGCAGCCATCCCCCAAGCCAACCTGAGGAAGGAAGAGCCAGGTCCAGAAAGAAGGAGGAGGGACAGAAGAGTGGGGAACCTGCGGCTCCTTTGGCAAAGACTGCGGTCACGGAGACGGCGAGGAGCCGCCCTTAGACGATGTCGGTGAAAAATCTGCGCCGCAGCGGTCCGTCTCTGGCGAGGATGACACCAGCAAGCGCCGAGCCTCTGGAGAAGAGGAGGCGTTTGAAGACGAGTCATCGACCCGACGTCGGCCTGACACCATAGAGTCCACAATCTGAGGCAGGACATAGTCGTCATCCGGCGCCGAGTGAGATGCCGGAAAGACTTCTAGCACAGCACTCCGCGTAGGAGACCGGGGCTGGGGCGGCGAGGGAAAGGCGTCGACCCGACCTCCGACAAGGCAGCCGCCTGCATGGAGGGATGAGAGTGACCCTGAGAGCGACTAGGAGACCCCCGCCAGCCTCGACCCCTGACGGGGTGAAAGGGGCCCTCCGGCGACCCCTGTGGCGCCGCCAGGACCAGCAGCCGCCGGCACCAAAGCGGCATCACTTCGGCCTCGGACAAGGCTGCCACCTGTCCAGAGGCCCGAGAGGGACTCGGGGTTTGTCCCGAGCCCCAGCGACCTCCCGCAACACCACAGAGACTCCCGCTGGAGTTTGCGGCGAAGCAGAGGCGCCGTGGTCCGAAGAATGGACCCCCGAAGGGCCGCACCCCAACGGCACCACATCCTCCAAACCTGAACCCAAGCCAGTTGGCGCCGGAGCCGCCGGCAACGTCACAGAGGGCCCCACACACTGCAAGGGATCCACTGACGTCCCAGGAGGAGAAGAAGGAGAGGGAGAAGCCAGCGAGACCTGCAAAACCGCCGCATATGTCTCCATCTGGGCTCTAGTCGCCCACCACACCGGGAAATGTCGGATAAGGGGACGAAAGGCGGGCCGCACCACCCGCAGAGCGCCCAGAACCTGACACTTGGGGACAAACTGCGACACTTACCGACAGGCGAGCGGTGCTCTTGCGACCTGGGAGAAGGACAATGTCGACGAGGGAGACTCTCCGCAGGGCGAGATGACAACGCCGACCTGGACACGCGGGCTGAGAGAAACATCATCTGGTGCTCCCGCCAAGACTTCGGTTTCATCTGCTGGCACACCTCACAATCAGTGGAGTCGTGGTGTTCCCCCAACCACCACATGCAGATGAGGTCAGAGTTTGTCGCCGACATCAGGCGTCCACAAGACGAGTACGCCTTAAAGCCCGAAGGCATTTGCACTGTTCCCCCACACACGCAATAGCGAACGGGAAAGGCCTAAACAGGCCCAGAGCACGATCCGGATCCGCGTTGCACGCGGAAAAGGAAAAAACTGACATAGGCGCGCCGGGGTGGGACTTATGAGACGTCGCGGACAACACCTGGGCAGAGTCGCGTGATGCCTTCCCCCCCCAGTGCACAGGGATGCTGTGGCAATTTTTTTCTTCGGATCCAGTCTCACGCCTGGGGATAATTCTACGTGAAGGAATCTGCGGCTAGTAGTCTCTATCAGATTAGATACCCAAGCAATACCATCCCCAGAGGAGAGACTGCAGACAAGTTTAGAACAGGAAGTCCTGAGACAGAGCGGCCAAAAAGGCCATCCTTGTGGACTTGAATGACCAGGCAGTAGCCCTTGGTGAATGAGTGCAGTGACGCGCACGTTGCAACGCCATGGTTGCAGCCTTAGCTCTGGTGGAACGAGCTCTTAAGCCTTCAGGAAACTGTTTCTTGGCCAGAGCATAGCAAATTTTGATGCAGAGAATAACCATCGCGAGACAGTCCTCTGCACCTCACGATCTTTCTTTGATCCAGTTACACCACGTAGAGTTGATCGTCCAACCGGAACTCTTTCGTGCGGTCAAGGTAGAACGACAACACTCCTCCTCTTTAGAGGAGTGCGGAGGAGCATAGAAAGTGGGTAAGGTGACTGATTGCCCCGCGTGGAATGGTGTTACCACTTGCGGTAAGAAAGAGGCCCTACTTAGAAGCACCAAGTTATCAGAGAAGATGGTCAGGTATGGAGGCCCGGATGTCAGAGCCTGCAATTTGCTCATCCTCCTGGCAGAAGTTATTGCCACCAAATAAGACTGTTTTGATGGAAAGCAGCCGGATAATTGCGCAGAGGCTCGAATGGAGCGCACAGCCGGAAGGTGGGAGCCAAATTAAGGTCCCAATGAGGCATGATGAAAGCAGCAGGTGGGAACATATGTACAAGCCCCTTAAGAAATCTGTTTACAATAGGAGATTTAAATAAAGAGGGGTTGGTCTTGCAGCCTCAAGAAGGCAGACAAGGTCAAAAGGTACCCTTTAAGAGTGCTTAGAGCACAGACCTGCTGGTAAGGGTCAAAATAAAGAGAACGACATGAGAAAGGGAAGCAGCAATAGGGTCAATAGACCTTTCTGTACAATAATTTACAACTTTCTGTCACTGGCAGGCGTACACGGTCTTGGTTGAGGGACACCTGGCTGCCAAAATCACATCAGAGACTTCTGGAGGAAGATCAAATGCTGTCAACTGTCGCCGCTCAATCTCCACGCAAGAAGGCGTAGTATTGACAGGTTTGGGTGGGGGACCCTCCCCTACTTCTGCAACAGAAAATCCTCCCGAAGGGGCAGCCTGATCGGAGGATCGATGCTCAGTTGGAGAAGCTCAGGACATACCAGACTCTCTGTGCCCAGTCTGGAGCCACAAGAATGACTTGGGGCCTGGTCGCTCCTGATCTTCTTGAGCACTCTGGACAGGAGTGGCATTGGAGTAAAGATGTACAGAAGGCCTGAGCTGCACTATGGACGGAAAGTCTCGCCAAGCGAGTGCCGCCCTGGAAACTCCAGCAAGCAAAACTGGTGACATTGCACATGCTTGGCAGAGGCAAACCGATCTAACCCAGGCTATCCCCACTTCTGAAAAAGACTTTGTGCCGCCTCCAGATGGAGATGCCATTAATGATCTGCTAGGCATCGCTCTTGAGTTCATATGCCCTGGCGTTCAGGGAACATGCCAGGTGTTGAACTTCAACCACCAGTGATATGCCCTGCTGTTCTAGCCATGTCCAGAGACTCAGGTCTTCCAGACAAAGGGGCCCGGACCCCACCTGCCCTGTTTGTTGCAGTACCACATTGCAGTGGTGCTCTCCATGAATACCTAAAACAGCTTTCCCTTGATGGAAGGAAGAAAAGCCCTCAACGGCAAGCGAATCACTCGGAGCTCCAGCAAGTTGATGTGGTGTCCGGAATCTGCCGGAGACCAGACACCTCTGATCTCTACCCCTCCAGGATGGCTGCCCCATCCCAGGAGTGGCACATCGGTCACCTCTGTGTGGCCCGATGGGGAAGTGAGAGGGGTCTGCCTCTGACCCAATCACGGTTGGTCAGCCACCACTGCAGGTCCTGCGCAGTTCCCTTTGGGGTCTGGACCATGTCTGAGAGCTTCCCCATATGCTGTGCCCACTGGAACTGCAGATCCCAGTGCAGTGCCCGCATATGCCATCTTGCATTTGTCACTAGCATGATGCAGGAGGCCATGAAGCCCAGCAGCCTCAGAGTCTGTCTCACTGAAATTCAAAATAGAGGCTAAAACATTGGTGGTATAGCCTGAATATCCAGGACTCGCCGCTCTGGAGGATAGGCCTGAAACTGCAGTGTCCAGAAAAGCTCTGATGAAAGGAAGGATCTGAGAGGGAGTCGGGTGTGACTTCGGCATGTTGATAGTGAACCCAAGGGGAAGCAGGTACGCCATAGTCTGCAGGTGGAAACAACAGCCTAGGGTGAGCTCACCTAAAACATCCAGTCTTTGAGATAAGGGGAAGACTGTCCCCCCCTGATCTGCGCAGATGAGCCGTGACCATCATCATCACCTTGGTGAACACTCGAGGTGCGCTCAAAGGGCCAAAGGGGAGCACCGTGAACCGAAAGTGCTCGTGGCCTACCATGAACTGCAGGGATGAGTAAGCAGGAAGGGAATGTGAAAATAGGCATCCTTCAAGACCAACGCTACCATCCAATTTCCGGAGTCTAGGGAAGACAAGACCTGAGCCATAGTAAGCATCTTGAACTTTTCCTTTTTCAGGAAGTAGTTGAAGGCTTGGATAGGGTGACGGCCTTTGTCCTTTTCAGGACCAGGAAGTAGCGGGAATAGCAACAACAGCCTACTTCTGGCACTGGAACTCTATCTATGGCTCCATTGGCCAAGAGAGCCCGGACTTCCTCCTGAAACAAGGTCAGGTGGTCCTCCATCAGCCGGTCAAAAGTATGGAGGGAGGGGTAGTCTCAAAAAGTAGGGCGTAGCCCTTCCGGACTATCTGAAGAATCCACTTGTCCAATATGATGGTTTGCCAGTTGTGCAAGTGATAGCTGATCCTGCCTCCAACAGGCTGCCCATTCTCCTGAAGGGCAGGACTAGGAAGGTTTCGAGGCTGCAGAGGATGAATGGGGTGGGATTGGACTGACCGGACCTTTGGCCACATGATCCCCGGGTTTAAAAGGAGCCACGCCATTGCCGCGCACAGGTTGCTGAACTTGCAGGGTCTTGTGGCTGAAATATCACTGGCGCGGTTGAAAGCATCTTCCCTGGCCACAGAGAACCCAAGGAATTGCCCGTAGTCCATGAGTTCTTAAAGCATCCCACTGCCATGTCAGCCTTGTCTCCGAAGAGAATGGTGCCATCAAAGGGTATGTCCATATGGGACACCTGGACATCCCCAGAAAAGCCAGAAGTCCTCAGCTAGATATGGCGTCGAATACCCACCATTGATAATATTGCTCTGCCCAGTGAGACTGTGGTGTCAAGCCCACAACGAATGGTGAACATGGCCGCCTATCTGATATCGCTTGGGAGAAAGGCCCGGGTCTCCTTCGGAACCCGTGGCAGCACCTGCGCAACTGTTTCCCATAAAGAGTTGGCATAACGGTCCAATAGGCATGCAGTGTTCACAGACCGTAATGCAAGGCTGGCGGAAGAAAACATTTTTTTGCCCCAAATATCCAGCCTCTAGATTCCCAGTCAGGGGGTGCGGAAAGGAATGTGCCTTGTGAGGTAGAGGCTTGGATTATCAACCTCTCGGGGGTAGAATGGTTGGTGAGGAATTTTAGGTCACCCGGGTACATAAGGTACTGCACCCTTAAGGCAATTATAAACGTAGTACGATATGTGGCTAATAGAGGTCCCTTTACAACTCCACAAGGACAGCTAGTAACAGCCTGTGGTATTGCCCTTTCCTTTCTTAGTGGATTTTTTTTATTCCTTATGCTAATGCTGGGATAATTTTTATTTAAAAAGTAACAAATATTGTTATTTGCAATAACTTAAACCTTCAACAGCCTTGAGACCTTGGTGGAAGTTCCTTAGTGAGGCATCAATTAGTGATGGAAGAATACGGAAGCAGAGTTAGCTGCCTCCTGCCTGTCCGCCGGGAGGAGCGGATGTGCCCGGGGGTACAGGCAACACAGGCTGGCAAATTGTACACATGTGGCAAAGCGGATGATTCCGGATCTCATCTCAAAATGCGAGAAACTAACAATGTGGCGATAAAAACTCTTGTCATGCGGTGCGTGCCAGCGGTGCGTTTGCTACCGGCCGTGAGCGAAACCTCAATAGATACAGCATCAAACACATTTGCTCCCAAAAGATTCCACTCGCTTTCTGAGTGTTAAAAACATAAAGTCTTTGTTTTTGAAAGCGCCCCATGCCGCGATTTAACTTTAAGAATGGCGGGCGCGCAACCTTTCTTTATTGATGACTCACCGTATTCACATTGCAAAACATAAGCCATTGTTTAAGTGAATGGGCGCCATGGGGCGCTTCCAAAAACAAAGGTTTTCTGATGTTTGTTAACTTGAATACGGCGAGCCGCGTATAAAGAAAGGCGTGAGCCACCATTCTTAAAATGAAAGCAGGCATGGCGTGCTTTAAAAACGAACTACTTTCTGTTGTTAAATTGGAAAAGAAAAAAAACAGCGCTGCCACTATATCGAACAAGGAGGGTGAACGCATTAGCAAATATAAAGAGCAACTGTTCATAATTACGAGGAGAATAATGAGGAGAGGGAGCAGGCGTGGATCAGCATCGGGGGCAAGATGGCGGCCGCTTGAGTGGCCGGTGCAGAGAAGCGACGAGGACACGGTCTGCTATGTCTGTAGAGAACCGGATTCAAGCTAGCGCATGGACAATATCGTTTTTTTTCCCTTTGCACGTTCGAGAATGGCGAGCGGAGTGACTCGGAAAGATGTTTGGTAGCACTCACCTCGGAGTATCGAGGCTGTTGCTCGGCAGGTATTGCAGTCTCTCACGCTAGCCCGCTACGCTTCTGGAAGTGGGCGGAGTCAACCGCGGAGCCGAACGCGGAGCTCAGAATCTAACCGTAGGTGTGTGGGGAAGTGGCACGGAGCGGTTAACGGTGCTCGTGGCTGTCCAGGTCTGCAAGAGAGGGATCACCTGCGAGGAGCCCAGCATAGAATGGCACCGAAAGTGAACCAGGGCACAAAATCCGCCAGCAGTAGAAAAGAAATGCTGAAGGAGGAAGCAGGGAATGCAGCCCAGGACGCTACTGGCGGTGATGAAAATCCTCTGCTTGAGCAACAAAAAAAAAGCAACATGGGGCACCTAAGACCCGGCAGGCTACGGCGTCAGTTTTGGAATTGTTGGTGAAAGCGGGTAAGGAGAAGGGGGTTAAAGACTTGGGAGAGAGCAATGCTCCAGTTGTAGCTCATGAGTTGGCTGCCCACTGTATCCCCCCCCCGCTCCAAATTCCAGTAGAAATAACTTTGGCAGACTCAGAGGCAGAGGTGGAGGCGACAAATCCAGCGCGTCTACCACTTGAAAATGAAAACTTGGCGGTTACTGATATTCTTGAGCAGCGAATATACACCCTGCACCCTCAGGCTAAAAATACAAAGGAGGATATTATTAATGCTGAAGGGGAGGCAACTGTCTCTTTAGATCCCCCTGTAGCCAAAGAGGAACCAATATCAAATGGGGCGGCAGGAGGGGTTGGAGGCGATAAAGAAAATGATCCAAGCGAAGCCTTCTTTTCTGTCTCCGATGGGGGTGAGTGGTCCGAAGAAGATGAGGAGCATAGCTCCTGTATTGAGACTGACACTGATTTGGAGGATAACGCGCCGGCCACCACCATGAAGGCAAAGAAAGCTGTTTGGGGTCAAGAGATGGAGCAACAGGAACTAAGCTGGGATCATTCGTCGGCTCAGCCCCTATTAGGTAGCCCCTTAGTAGAACAGGCGCAAATGTCACTACTTGAGACCATACATCAGGAGATATTGGCACATCGCGAAGAAACACGCCAGGACAGCCGGAAATCACAGGCTGCAATGAGGAAAATGCAGGGAGTGGTACGGAAACTTTCAAAGGCATGTGCTACCACCGGGGACAGAGTGACAAATCTAGAAGAGAGGGTGGTGGTAGCAGAGAATGAGATGGCAGCGGCCACATCCAAGGTGGACGCTCAGAACTCCCAAGTGATAGACATGCAGTGGAAGCTGGAGGAGATGGAGAATAGACTTCGGAGAAATAACTTGAGAGTTCTAGGTATTCCCGAGGGAACAGAAGGGACAGATATCCGAGCCTATACTATCAAACTCTTCCAGCAGGCTTTCCCCGAACTGTCCGGCTGGGACTGGTCAAAGGAGATACAAAGAGTGCATCGCACCCCTTTTAGACTAAGAAGAAATGCCAAAGAGGGGGATAAACCTAGGGCGGTGTTGATATTTCTGGGCAATTTTATACTTCCCCAAGCAATCGCGGAGAGGGCTAGACCCGATGCCAAGAAGAACTGTGACGGGATATCCTTCTTTGTTCGCCCGGACTTCTGTCATGTGACAGTAGAAAGACGCTGGCGTTTAAGGGGGCTGATAAAGCCCTTTCAAGATAGGAAACTCCAAGCATACTTAATAAACCCAGCCCAGCTAAAAATCATTAATGAAGGGAAAACAATATACTTCTCGTCTGAAATTAAGGCCAAGGAGTATCTGGACAGCCTTGATAAATAGACATATATAGTATAGTATCTGTTCTCCCCTGGCTTAACGGACAGAGTCTGTACGCGCGCTAATGCTTAGATGTGGTTGTTTAATTTTTGTTTTCATTTTCAGTTTTCTGGTTTTCTTGGGTTGTTTAGCAATTGAGTTAAGGTGTTTTGGTATCCTCATCGCAACTGCACGTCCATCACATGCACAAACTAGAGTTGTGCGCGTCACAGTGTGGGTGGGCGAGCAGGGAGGTTGGGTGGAGGGAAGGGAGTATGGGGGTGGAAAGATGAAAAATGAAAAAGAGAGTTCAAAGTGCGTCAGTTTGGTTTTGAGTATATTCGGACACAGGGAGCAGTTGAGAATGAATAACAGGATTAAATGGCAGAACAGGATGGTATGTCAAACTAAAAGTAAGGATGTCAGACATTAAAATATGTACAGTGAACACGGGGGGATTAAATGATTGGAGGAAGAGACAAAGACTGGCCCACTTTGTTAAGTTTAATAAAATTGATGTACTATGCCTCCAAGAGACACACCTCCCATGGGCAAAGAGGAACCTTCTGTTAGTGAATGGGTTTGACCTGGTCGCCTGCTCACTGCAAACTTCAATGATTAGAGGGGTTGCCATTCTGGTAAGGAAATCTCTGGGAGGGGTTAAAAAGATGAGAGCAGATAATTGCGGTAGATGGGTGATTGCAGAGCTTGAAATGGGCTTTACCATCTGCGTAATCTATGGTTCGAATGGTGATGACCCAGAGATCTTTGATTTTCTCGAGATCGAATTGGTGGGCTGGTTGGCACCCGTAATAGTTTGTGGAGACTTGAATATCTCAGCCAGCTGGGGGGGGAATGTAAACTATATTGGTCGGAAGCCACGGGTTTATAGGGCGATTAAAGCTTTGATGGAATCAATAGACTTAGTGGATATTTGGGGGACTAAAGAGCCCCTTAATTCTGGCTTCACATACTTCTCAAACCCAGCTCAGAAGTATTCTAAGTTGGACTATTTGTTTATTTCCTCCTCAGAGATTAACAGAGTAGCTATATCTAAACTACCGAGGGTGCTTTCGGATCACAATCCTTTAGTAATAACTTATCAGAGGAGTTTTAACAGAAGAGTTAGACCCCAATGGTCTTTTGAGAGGAAACTACTGGAGGTTGTCAGATTTTCTGCCCACATTAAGAGCTGGTCTGATGACTTTTTTTCTGCTAATAGATATAGCTCCTCCCGTAACATAGTATGGGACTCCTTTAAATGTGCTCTGAGAGGAGAAACTATTAGTTATTCGACAAAACTAAGGAACGAAGACAGGAAGGTTGAACTGAAACTATTAGAGAGGCTTACAACTATAGAAGAAGAGCATGTAAAGGTTATTGCTTTGGGTGGGGATGGTAGTAATAGCCATAAAGCACTAATGACCGTTAAGGCAGATCTTCAGAAAATTACCACTCAGAAGGCGATGGGGGAATACCAGGCCTCAAGAACTAATCGTTATGAAACCGGTGAACATGCTGGTAGAGCCCTGGCCCTCCGACTTCGGCAAGAACGGTCCAAAAACACTATTAAGAAGATAGTAGAAAGGGGCAGAGAATATACAGACACCAAAGACATCCTGCATGTTTTTAGAGATTTTTATCAAAATCTATACGATGAGGAAATTAGGATTGGAGAACAACAGACAAACTTAGAGGATTCAGGCCCATGCCTTGATGCTTCTCTCCAAGAAGAATTAGACAGGGACATTACGGAATTGGAAGTTAAAGCTGCCCTTCAGGAGTTAGCCCCAGGGAAGGCCGCCGGTCCGGACGGCTTCCCCCTGGAGGTTTATAAATGTATCGAATCAGAAATCGTAGGTTTGTTGGTAGACCTCTTTAATGGGATAGTATATACGGGACAGACCCCGGATTCTTGGAAAGAGACAAACATCATCATCTTTCATAAAAAAGGGAAACCTAGTGAGAATCCGGGGTCCTATAGACCGATTTCTCTGGTTAATTCTGATGCTAAGTTATACTCCAAGATATGGGCCTGGAGATTGGGCAGGATTATTGGCGGCCTTGTCTCCCCTTGGCAGCATGGGTTTGTTCCCGGACGTGGCACGACGGACCATACAAGCAGAGCAATAGCTATATTCGACGCCCATGCTGCCACGGGGGGGGGGGGGGGGGGGAGGGGAGGTCGCCATAATCCTGCTCGACGCGGAGAAGGCTTTCGACCGTGTGGTCTGGAGCTATCTCTGGGATATTCTGATAGGAAGAGGCTTTGGGGAAAAAACTATTGGGGCATTGAAAGCAATGTATCAAGATCCTGTAGCTAGAGTCACGGTCATGGGTGAAAAATCTAATATATTCTCTATTAAAAGGGGAACACGCCAAGAATGCCCGTGCTCCCCAATTCTTTTCTCCCTGTATATCGATCCTCTTAATCAGGCTATATTGGGGTGCCCTAGGCTAAAGCCAGTGATAATTAATGGTTTTGAAAACAAAATATTAGCTTATGCAGATGATCTGGCTGTATTTTCCTCCGACCCTCAGCATGCAATGGCAATTTTGGTTGACCTGACAAAACAATTTGGTGCTAATTCAGGATATTTACTGAATGAAGCAAAGACGAAGATTATATGCACAAGGAATATAGTAAAGACAGATTCCAGATATGTGGATGCTGCAGTCTACTTAGGGGTAACAATTAATGCTGCAGTAGAGAAAATAGTGGAAGGAAATTATGTACAACTCATTAAAACAATAGAGACCGATCTGAGAAGATGGGATGGTTTGCATCTCTCACTGATCGGAAGGATAAATGTGGTCAAGATGTCAATGTTACCCAAGATTTTATATCTCTTTCGGGCCATACCACTATTCGTTGAGGAAAACATAATGCTGAATATGGAATCTGTCTTTATTAAATTTATTTGGCAATATGGTAAGGTTAGGCGGTCTACAAATCTCCTCTCTCTCCCAAGGGAGAGGGGGGGATTAGCGCTTCCCAACCTAAGGCTATACCATTGGACTTGTCTCTTATCCCAAATGACGATACTCTTCCAGTCAGTTGCCCCTAACAATAATGTAAGCCCTGAAGCTTTTCAGCCCCCCTCTATTTATGAGTTATTGTTAGGAAGAAAGGCGCTGGGCATAATGTTATGTGAGGTAGATCGAAGATTTTATAAAAAAGCAAGATACAAAATCATTGATAGTGTCTGGAGGGTATGGAAGTCTAGTAGAAACCTGTGCAATATTCCCAAAATTAACCCATATATCCATATTTGTAATTTTAGTCTTTTTTCAAGACTAGGGATAGAGAGCACCCTGAAAATTTGGAGGGGGATGGGTATTAAGACTCTACGGGAATTAATGGATGGGGATGGGATTGTAAGCTTTGAGGCCTTACAAAAGGGCTTTGGAATTCCAGATAACCATTGGTTTGTATATACCCAACTGGCTCGATCCCTGAAGGCTATTAAACCAAAGCCGCCACCTCCAGGTAACAGTCCCCTCCTTGATGCATTGACTAATGGGTGTAAAAAAATTAAGTCTATATATAACATTCTCATTTTAGAGATTCTAGACGATGTTGACAAGACAGAGGTAGCATGGTCTAATAAACTTGGAAACCCAAATGTAGATGTTGACCTGGCTCTGGCGTTGAATAAAAGGATATTTAGAGCCACAAATTTAAGAGCCCAGCATTATAAAATGGTGTTTAACCTATACTACACCCCAGCTAAATTATTTGCATGGGGGGTAAGAGCTGATGATACTTGCCCAAGATGTGGGGGGGTACAAGCAGACTCAATGCATATGTTTTTTAACTGCAGACTCCTGACCCCAGTGAAGAATGAGATTGAAAAATTTTGGGAGGGGCTGCTAGGTCACAAGATCGATCTATCCCCTACCCTGATGATCTTGGGCACTGACTCTATTCTAAATTTGGGCAAGGAAGAAGAAGCTCTGGTCTTTATGTCTGTGGCCGTGCTTAGGATTCTGATATCAGCGGGGTGGAAGGACACTGCTGCACCGTCCTTCTAAATGTGGCTATCCAGGTTCCTTGGAATACATAATATCGAGACCTGTCTATATGAGCGAAAGGGGGTGAAAATACGGGACTTTGGAAGAAGGTTTTGGGCCCCGGTCACTAATTGGAGGCAGATTAATTCAATAACTGTATGAATTGCTATTTTGTATAGCCATTGAATATTTATTGGAAATAGGCTTTTTAATAACTGAATATTGATGGTTTTATGCACTTTTTTCTGGTATTGGTCTTAAGTATTTATTTAATGAATTTGTTGATCAATTGTTGTTTTCTATGTCCGGTCTAATCTAATATTGTATTTTACTCAAGTGATGTATTTTTGACTCAATAAAAAAAAAAAAAAAAAAGAAGAAGAGGGAGCAGGCGTGAAATATCAATCGCACAAAGAGGCTGCAGGCTTGGACCAGGAGGCTGGATAAAGGTGACCACTGGCAGGTAAATTAACATGTCGTAGGAGGGCTGGGAACTGTCGGCTGGGCTCCGCTAAGTCAGGGGGCTGAGGATGCAGAGGTGCCCTTTGGTGACATATTTTCTTTACCGGAGCCAGTCACGGCACCCCTTCAGGATGAGGCTACAGGCATCTTCGTCGAGTCCAGAAGAGGTCAGCCAACGGGGAGACGTCACTAGACTGGCGAGCCACTCAGTTTAGAGCAGAGGATGTGGGGTGGAGAGTGGGCAAGGATCGGAGTTCCAGCTGGACCCTGAGTCTATGTAGTTGGTTTTTTGCTGGACAGGGCCACTGTCCTCAGGAGAACTGTTATTTGTTGAATCGTGGGTAGTCTTTCTTGGATTCTAGAAGTTTCTGGCAACAGGACAGGCGTCGTCTTATTGGCAGGATCTTTGAGCAGGAGTCAGGCAGGTAGGGCTGGAGCCAAATTTGCAATCGTCTTCAGGCTTGGCTGCATGGTGTCTTCTTCGTCCTTTGCTTCTTAGGTCACAGGAATCTGAATACTGAATTTAGGGGTGTTACAGGTGCAGGCAGATGGAAGGAAATATGCTCCTTACCTTTAGCCTGACTACACCCTTTGAATGTCACCTCCCTTTGGGGGGAGAGTATCCCCTAACCTGATTGGCTAAAATCCTTTCATTCAAGATGGAGCTTTTTCTAAGTAGGGTGTCACCTTGGTGCAAGGTACCTTAGGTGTGGTCCTGGAAGAGAGGGGACACACCACTCCAGACTACTAATTTGCCTGCTAACCTTGCAGCCAAAAGTGGGGCCTGGTCAGGGAGGCGGCATCTCCACCAGTAGGAGAGGCCCTGGCTAGCATATCAAAGGGCAGAAAGCCTTTAAGTTTCACCTCCCTGAATGCTGTTCCTGCTTGGGGGTAGGTGTGAATCACCTCCACCCAAGCAGCCTTTGTCCATGACCCACGAGAGCCCATGGCTCCCACCTCAGCAGATCAGAAATATGTCTGTGTGTGGCAGGATGGTGCAGACCAGTTAGCTGTACATGAGGGAGTTGGTCGTTTTTCAAGGAACATCTCTAAGATGCACTCTGAGTGCATTTTATAATGAATCCAACACTGGCATCAGTGAGGGTTTATTGTGCTGAGGAGTTTGATACAAAACTTCCTAGTATTCAGTAAAGCCATCATGGAGCTGTGGAGTTCGTAATGACAAACTCCCAGCCCATGTCAAAGAATTGACTTAGACACGTAGGGGCATATTGCTCATGTAGCTTTGCCCTCACCTGTGGTATAGTGTACCCTTCCTTAGGCGTACTAGAGGGTGACTTACATATGCCACAGGCAGTGTTTGTGGGCATGGCAGAGATGTGTGTCATTGTTGACTTTTAGGTTTTGTCTGCACCAAAACACACACAGCCTGCAATGGCAGTGTGGGTTAGGTGAGGGGTCTCTGAGGGTAAAACTGCTCTGTAAGTGTATGACCTGCACACCTGTTTAATCTGTATTAATCAACGCTAAACAAATTTTGAACAATAAGGGATTACCCTGCTGAGGGTTGTGCCCACAACCCTCTATATGAAAACTGCTCTGTCGAGGCCTGGAAGCATCCAGGTCTGCAGGGTCCTCTACCTACAGCCCCAAGGGTTTCTGCCTACTGTATTTCCTAGCTTAAAAAATATTTAGTGAAGTGCTTTGCCTTCAAATTACCTCAATGAATAAAAACACTCATGATACAAAAAGCATTTTAGTACATATATTAAAAAATAATAATTTGAACAAAAGCTTCCTCGTTACTTTCACAACATATCAGAAAAGGAATACCAAGTGAACAAACAAGGTTGATATTTACAAGCAAAAAATTATGAAGAAAACCTAATGCATTTCGGGTTCAACTGAACCCTTCCTCAGGGGTAAATGGAAACTAAAGAACTAAAAACGTTGACATTTGTTCTTCAAGACTTCAGATTCTGTCGTTGGGCACTGCAATGCAAACATTGAAAAACTAAATATGAAGTTAAATAACTGTATGTACACGTTCGAAACATACATGTCAACATAGGTGTAGGATTAGCACATTAGTTGGAATGGAAAAAAGATCCAGTAAAGAAGGAAAGAAAAACCCAAATAGTACGGAGAGTGAATAGAATGATCAAAAAATTTAGATGCGTGCGAGTTCCCCAATGTAGTGAAAAAAACGTTGTGGCAACCAAATCCCATCCAAACCGATGCAGAGGTGATAGTGACTGAGCTGTCAGGTGTACTTCACAGCTGAAAGATGTAGGTGACTGCCTTTTGAAAACCATAGTCCGATGCTATTATTATGATCCTGTGGGGAGATCTATAAAACACAGAGCGCCAAATAAATGATCAACACCTCTAATTCCCTCGGAATCCTATTCAGGATACTGTTCTCTATCAGAATCTTACCCATGAAAAAAACTCCTTTGACTACAACAATGGATCCCTGCCGGGTTCACCACTTCTGTGAAACTGAGATAAACGACATTACAAAAAAGAGTCACTATGTTGTTACCACTGTCGAATATCGTCCCTTGTAGTGAGCTAACCTGCACAGTGGTCCGTCTGTGAAAGGCGTAAGGTCGTGAAATTATCCCCGTACGGCTTGCGACGCCTTAACACTAGCAAAGTGCCTTAAGATGGAAAAAGACATGCAATGTCTTAAAAAATACTCTCGATGCGTGTATGTGTTAACAGAACACCGACCGCGATGATAATAATAGTACACGTACCTCAGTATGTGGTGCGTGTCCGCTAACTCCCTTCACTGTTAGACTTCCAGTCTGGGTCCCGGAATCCTTCCGCGACCTTGTATTAAAGCCGCGCCCTGACTAAACTTGTTTAACGAGTGTGTCAGAAAAAAAAATAAGGTCAACGTTTCTAGATGTGGTTCAACGCGCATGCGTGAAAACCAGAATGCCCATCCAAATAAAAACATCCGGGTTAAGCCGCGGACGTATTTGGGAGCTTACTTTTCGACTCACTTTATTGACAATCTCAATGAAAGCAAGTCCCTCATGTGATTGCCGAGTTGTCCTGAGAAGTATGAGAGTGATAAGAAAGAGAGAGAAATAAGAAATGTGCTGTTCCTTTACAATGTTTTCATAGGTGATGACATACAATTGTTCCTCCAAGCAACATCGTATAATACACTCAATGCTTAGACAATTAATGTACTGCTGCCAATTCTAAATGAGATTACACTGGAATTAACATCATATATAACAATTTATAGAAGCCTGGTGATTGTATTTAGGTGGATCAATGATTATAATTAACACAGTAACTCATATTGATCATTTAAGCCCCCGGGGTTCATAGTCCCCAGAAACTTGATCCAAAAGGTTTCTCTGTGAGCCAAATGTGTGTGATGATCTTTCCCACTGATGGATTCTACCATTTCTAACACTGTAAAACAAATTTGTGGGATGTTATGTGCCTCCTGCATCCAATGTATGGCCAAACTAGATGATGTGTGTAGATTTTGTATTGTGCTTTTGTGCTCTATGATTCTGGTCTTGATCTTTTTGGATGTCCTCCCAACGTATACCAAGCCGCAAGGACAGCGGATCGCATATATTACTCCTATGGTGTTGCAATCGGAGTTGTGTCGTAATGCACAAGTTACTACATGTGTAACAATATATCTTTAAGAGACATTAGTTAGTGATAGATTCCTTACCTTAGAATATCCCCAGGCGTCAGACTGGATCCGGAAACTTTTGCGTAGCAATACCCCTGTGCGTCGGTAGGCGTCGTCCGCGGCTCCGTGTCCGTCGTCGTTAGCGCCGGAATGACGTCGCCGGAGTACTTAGACACCGCCCTTGCGTGCTGACGTCAGTTCTTATACACAGCTTTTCAGCGCCAGATACGCAGAGCCATGATAGAACCAACACTGGTGCCATGAAATTAGGGCCCTGGAAGGGGATGACCTTAACCCTAGATATAGGT
This sequence comes from Lissotriton helveticus, assembly GCF_964261635.1. Taxonomy (NCBI): domain Eukaryota; kingdom Metazoa; phylum Chordata; class Amphibia; order Caudata; family Salamandridae; genus Lissotriton; species Lissotriton helveticus. Next base: position 244,802,331 of record NC_136061.1, on the reverse strand, counting down.
TCGCAGAACGGGAAGGATGGGTGGGGCAGTAAGGAATCTATCACTAACTAATGTCTCTTACAGATATATCGTTACACAAGTAGTAACTTGTGCATCTGAAAGAGACACGTTAGTGATAGATTCCTTACCTTAGAATAGATACCCCAGCAATACCAACCCCGGTGGTGGGTCTGCGAACCAATAATCATACCAGAAAGTCCTGGACGACGGAACGGCCAAAGAAGCCATTCCTCCGGACTTGACTGTCCAGGCAGTAGTGTCTCGCGAAGGTGTGCAGCAAGGCCCATGTAGCTGCCTGACAAATGTCCTGCAAGGAGACTCCTCGGCCCAATGCAGTAGTAGTCGCCGTGGCCCGAGTGGAATGGACCCTCAGCCCAACAGGAGGCTCCTTTTTAGCCAAAGAGTAGCATGCCTGGATGCACAACACGATCCACCGAGAGATGGTCCGTTTGTGCACCGCCTGTCCCTTCTTAGCGCCCACGTAACCAACAAAGAGTTGGTCATCCACCCGGAACTGGTGTGTGCGATCCAGATAGTATGAGAGCGCACGTTTTGGGTCCAGACGGTGGAGCCTCTCTTCCTCTTTCGAGGGATGCGGAGGCGGAAAGAAGGTGGGCAAGGTGATGGACTGCCTGATGTGGAAGGCGGTGACTTCCTTGGGCAGGAAAGAGGGTCTTGCCCGTAACACAACCTTGTCCGGATGGACAGAAAGGAAAGGAGGTTTGGAAGAAAGAACCTGGAAGCTCACTCACTCTCATGGCAGAGGTGATGGCAACCAGGAAAGCAGTCTTCAGAGTAAGGTGACGAAGAGGACAGTTATGAAGTGGCTCAAAGAGAGCGCACATCAGATAAGTAAGTACAAGGTTCCAGTCCCACTGTGGCATCAAAGGAACAGGAGGGAACATGTGTGTGATGCCCTTCAAAAACCTATTTACAATTGGGGACTTGAACAAAGATGGCTGATCAGGTAGCCTTAAGAAGGCGGAAAGGGCAGAAAGGTAGCCCTTGATAGTGCCCAGAGAAGAGCCCTGCTGGGCAAGAGAAAGAAGGAAGAGGAGAACCTCAGAAAGGGGGGCAGAGAGTGGATCCACAGCCTTTGCTGTGCACCATGCCACAAGTCTGTTCCACCTGCAGGCGTATACCGACTTTGTGAAGATACGCCTGGCTGCCAGAATGACATTACAGACTTCAGGAGGCAAGTCAAATGGCCTCAACTGTCGCCGCTCAATCTCCAAGCTTGTAGGTGGAGACTGGACAGGTTCAGGACCTGCTGCTGCGACAGAAGGTCCTCCTGAAGAGGCAGACGAATCGGGGGATCGACTGGCATGCTGAGTAGCTCTGGATACCAATATCTTCGTGCCCAGTCCGGAGCCACAAGGATAACCTGGGCCCGGTCGCACCTGATCTTCTTCAGCACTCTGGGCAGAAGTGGTATAGGCGGAAAGGCGTACAATAGACCGCAACTCCACTCGCGCCGAAAAGCGTCTCTGAGCGAGTGCCGCCTTGGAAAATCCAACGCGCAGAACTGATGACATTGCGCGTTCTCTTCTGTGGCGAATAGATCTAACCAAGGCTCTCCCCACTGCTGAAAGAGACCTCGCGCCACGTCCGAGTTCAGACGCCATTCGTGATCCATCATGCACCGACGACTGAGTTTCTCCGCCCTGACGTTCAGAGAACCTGCCAGGTGTTGAACCACCAGGGTCACCCCCTGATGTTCCAGCCACTGCCAGAGGCGCAGAGCCTCCTGGCGTAGGGTCCACGACCCCACCCCGCCCTGTTTGTTGCAGTACCACATGGCGGTGGTGTTGTACGGGAACACCTGCACTACACTCCCCCGGACAGAGGGGAGGAATGCCTTCAGCGCAAGCCGGATCGCCCGCAGCTCCAGAAGGTTGATGTGGAGCTGGGACTCCGCCGGAGACCAGAGGCCTCTGATCTCCGCCTCTCCCATGTGGCCCCCCCAGCCATTGAGGGACACGTCCGTCACAACTACGTGCTCCGGTTGGGGTAGGGAGAGGAATCTGCCGCTGACCCAATCGCGGTCCGCGAGCCACCACTGCAACTGTCTTGCAGTGCCCTCCGAGATCAAGACATGGTCGGACAAGTTGCCCTGATGCTGGGCCCACTGAAACTTTAGGTCCCACTGCAGAGCCCGCATCCGCCACCGGGCGTGATGCACCAGAAGCAGGAGGCCATCAGCCCCAGAAGCCGCAGCGTCAACCTGACCGAGACTCGGGATAAAGGCTGAAAGATCGGAATCAGAGCCTGAATATCCCGAACCCGCTGTTCGGGAGGATAAACCTGAAACTGCGCAGAGTCTAGAACCGCTCCTATGAAGAGGAGCTTCTGAGAGGACCACAGGTGTAACTTCGGCACATTGATGGAGAACCCCAGCAGGTGCAGGAGGTCGGCCGTAGTCTGGAGGTGGCTGACGACTGTCTGGGGCGAGCCTGCCTTCAACAACCAGTCGTCGAGGTAGGGGAAGACTGAAACCCCTAACCTGCGCAGATGAGCTGCGACCACCGCCATCACTTTCGTGAACACCCGTGGGGCGCTGGTAAGGCCGAAGGGGAGCGCGGTAATTTGAAAGTGCTCGTGGCCTACTGTGAACCGCAGGGAACCCGGTGGGCTGGCAGGACAGGGATGTGAAAATAAGCATCCTGCAAGTCCAACGCTACCATCCAGTCTCCAGGGTCTAGGGCAGCTAAGACCTGAGCCAACGTCAGCATCTTAAACTTCTCTTTCCGGAGGAACCCGTTGATGTTCCGTAGGTTCAAGATAGGGCGTAGGCCCCCTTTGCCCTTCTTGGGTACCAGAAAGTAGTGGGAGTAACAACCACACCCTACTTCTGGCCCAGGAACGTGCTCGAAGGCCCCCTTGGCCAAGAGGGCCGTAACTTCCTCTTGCAGAAGTTGCAAGTGATCCCCCCCGACACACGGTGGTATAGCGGTGGCATGGCTGGAGGGGTCGCCTCGAAGGGGAGGGAGTAGCCCCTTCGGACGATTTGCAGCACCCACATGTCCGACGTGACAGTGCGCCAGTGGAAGTGATGATGGCGAACCCTGCCCCCCACAGGCGTCACATGGGCCTGAAAGCACGGACTAGGAGGGTTTTGAGACGGATGCTGCAGGGGGAGGTGTGGACTGGCCTCGTCGTTGTCCCCGACCGCCGCCACGGCGGTTTACACTGCCGCCACCGAACTGTGTGTTACTCTGCAGCGCGTGGCTGGCAGCACGTGTGGGGGCGCCCCTTCCTTGGCCACGAAAGGAGCGAAAGGCACCCGTTTGCTGGTGGGGTCCGAGAGGCCCAAGGACTTGGCCGTAGCCCTGGAGTCCTTAAAACGCTCAAGCGCATGGTCTGCCTTGTCGCCAAAGAGGCGACAGCCATCAAACGGCATGTCCAGAGGGTGGCCTGGACATCAGCCGAAAAATTGGCGGTCCTCAACCAGGCGTGGTGTTGAACCGCCACAGTCGTTGCCATCGCTCTGCCCAGTGAGTCTGTGGTATCCAGGCCACACCGGATGGAATAGCGTGCCGCATCTCGACCCTCCGCAAGGGCTTGGGCGAGTTTAGTCCGGGCCTCCTCCGGACATTGTGGCAGCACGTCCGGGACCGTGTCCCACAGAGTGTGGGTGTAGCGGCCTAAGAGGCATGCGGTATTGACTAACCGCAGTCCCAAACTCAAGGACGAGAACACCTTCTTACCGAATTGTTCGTACCTCTTGGTTTCCCGATCGGGCGGAGCCGTCGGGAATGCGGTCTGGGAAGTAGAAGCCTGGATAACCAGGCTCTCGGGGGTGGGGTGGGTGGACAAGCGTCTGGCCACGTTCCTATCCACAGGCTGACCTGTAGTGGGCTTGGACCAAGTGCCCAAAAGAACGTCACACAAGGCCTCATTAAACGGCAGCAGGGGCTCAGTCAAGCTTGCCTGCGGTTTAAGGACCTCAGTGAGCGGGGAGCTCTAGGCCCAATGCCTTACTGCCCGTGTCAACACTACACTGTAGGCAGCCCCCTCCTCCGTAGCCACGGTTGGAGGGGAGACAAAACCAGTGTCTGGCGAAGTGTCCAGTCCACCGGCATCCCCAAGCTCATATGCCCAGTCCTGTTGAGACTGGCACTCCTGTGCCAGAGGGTCCACAGACCCCTCCCAATCCCCCTCGTCACCCATCACCTGAAACTCAGGCTCAAGGGATGGGGCTGGTTCGTGTAAGTAAAAGTCTCCGTACGACGTGGAGAGCGGCGCCCAGCAGCGCGTCTCCGGCGCCGGAACCGAATCAAGGGTAGGATTGGGGACGGCGTCGCCGGGGGCGACACCCTAGGGGCCGGCATCGATGAGGTCGTGAGGTCGACCGGCGACGAGCCGGAACCGGATCCAGTGGGGGCCTGCGGCGCCGGGGCGGAAGCACCCGATCCGCTAGGCCCCCCAGCCGGGACTGCAGGGCCCGAAGGCGCCATGGAGCCCGGCAGAGGAGGGAGAGACCTCATGGCCATGAGGTACCGCTGGACCTCCTCTGGCGGCGCCTCGTGCCCAGGGACCAGAAGGTATGGAGCAGGTTGCGACGCCAGCGACTCCGTCGGAGCCGCGTGGGTGGTGTCACCCGAACCCCCGGCTGCGTCGCGCGAGCGTCGGGGTGGGTCGGAACAGCGATGACGCCTTTCCGACCTCTCATGCCTCTTACCTGGATCCTGAAGACCGATGCTGACTCCCGGAGCTACGAGGGCTCTGACCCCGCGACCGGTCCCTCAACCTCCCGTAGGACCGGGACCTTGAATGGCGCGGGGCCGACTGCCGGAGCTCAAGCTGCTTGCGGGACCGCTCCCGCCTAGCCTTAGACATCAGGGCCCGGCAGTCGGAGTAGGTTCGGTCGTCGTGGTCGAGGCCTAGACACTGAAGACACCGGCGCTCTTGTAATAATGAACACCAATTTCTATAACCAGAAGGTGGATCAGCACGTGCAAGACACAGACACTTACATTAGATTAGATCGTGATCCTACAAATTAATTCAGCAAACTCTTGGAAGGAATTGTTTTAAATGCTGAAGAAAAGGGGCTCATCAATGTTTACACCAGGAAATATCAACTACCCACATCGCCACAAATACCTCATATCTACATGTTACCTAAAATTCACAAGCATCTCACAGACCCACCGTTACGTCCCATCGTGGCAGGATGTGGATCGATTCATGAACCACTAGGGCGTATCATTGATCACCACATGCAACCTCTCGTACAAAGTTGGACAACGTACATCAAGGACACAACTGATTGTCTTCTTAAATTAAGAGAAGTGAGCCACTTGGTACAATCAGATACACTACTATGCCCAATTGATGTAGTAGCATTATACACATCGATCGCCCACATGGAGGGCATGGAAGCCATGGAGTGGAGATTGTTGAACTCGGATATCAATCAGGATTTGAGTTTATTATTACTGGAATTTCTACACTTTGCACTTTACCACAGTTACTTCTCTTAGCAAAATCATTACTATTTGCAACGCACAGGTACATCCATGGGCTTTACGGGAGCACCGTCCTATGCAAATATTTTCATGGCCCATTTTGAAGAAGAACACATTCTAAGGAATCCAAAGTAGAGCACCTACTTTTATTTCTCAGATTTATAGATGACATCTTCATAATCTGGAAGGGGAGCAGATCTAAACTTGAAGAGTGTCTACAGGACATCAATTCTAAGAATCCAAGGATAAAATTCACACAACATACAAGAGGACCGAATTCAGTTTTTGGATATAGATTTACAAATCCTCTTTCGGAATCCCGACGACAGTATTTCGAAAACCAACAGATGTCAACAACGCTTTACACTACAATAGTGCACATCCAAAGATGTTGAAAGATCCCTTATAAAATCACAGTTGATACGCATCAAGCAAATTTTCTCAGACCAGTAGCAATGAGAGGATTTGATGAAGGAACAAATTGAACGTTACAAACAACGTGGTTATCCTGAAGAAATACTGGAGAAAGCACATAAAGAGTTAGTTGCACTTGACAGAGCTAATCTACTCAAGAAATCAAGCAAACCATCTACTGAACGAACGGTGTTCATTTTGAAACAATCTGAGCAAGCTGCAATGATTAAAAAGTTTATTCACCAAAGGTGGGAGATCATAGCGAATGAACCGGATTTTGCGAATTTATTCATGAACACTCCTATTTTCGCACATACTCGCCCAAAAAACATGGCAGAGTTATTGAAAATAAACGATCTTTAATGCCTTCCAGGTATAAAGGTATGAGCAAATGCCACAATTGTGGCCAATGTGGCAATGTCATAGTCAGAAATGAATTTGCGCATCCCAGAACAGGGAAAATGATCAAATTACGACAACTCCGATTGCAACACCATAGGTGTAATATATGCGATCCGCTGTCCTTGCGGCTTGGTATACGTTGGGAGGACATCCAGAAAGATCAAGACCAGAATCATAGAGCACAAAAGCACAATATGAAATCTACACACATCATCTAGTTTGGACATACATTGGATGCAGGAGGCACATAACATCCCACAAATTCGTTTTACAGTGTTAGAAAGGGTAGAATCCATCAGTGGGCAAGATCATCACACACATTTGGCTCGCAGAGAAACCTTTTGGATCAAGTTTCTGGGGACTATGTTACTGTGTTACTTATAATCATTGATCCACCTAAATACAATCACAGGCTTCTATAAATTGTTATATATGATGTTAATTCCAGTGTAATCTCATTTAGAATTGGCATCAGTACATTAATTGTCTAAGCATTGAATGTAATATACGATGTTGCTTGGAAGAACAATTGTATGTCATCACCTATGAAAACATTGTAAAGGATCAGCATATTTCTTATTTCTCTCTCTTTCTTATCACTTTCATACTTTTCAGGACAACTCAGCAATCACATGAGGGACTTGCTTTCATGGAGATTGTCAATAAAGTGAGTCGAAAAGTAAGCTCCCAAATACGTCCGCGGCTTAACCCGGATGTTTTTATTTGGATGGGCATTCTGGTTTTCACGCATGCGCGTTGAACCACATCTAGAAACGTTGACGTTTATTTTGTTTCTGACACACTCGTTAAACAAGTTTAGTCAAGGCGCGGCTTTAATACAAGCTCGCGGAAGGATTCCGGGACCCAGACTGGAAGTCTAACAGTGAAGGGAGTTAGCGGACACGCACCACATACTGGAGAAGTGTGGCTCACTGGTTAGAGGAGGCAGACCCTGAAGCAGAGGTCAGACCCGGGACCAGGGTTCAATTCCCGACGCGGCAGGGTCTTGAGCCCAAATATCCACAGACTCGATAATTCTCGTTTCGGTGCCTACTCGAATCACGGGTTCACACTCTGCAGCTCTGGGCATCAGCTTGCTTAATCTCCACTATGGCCCCCCGCGGCGGGATGCCTGGCTTTCACCTTGGGGAAGCCCAGTACAGGTATCTCACAGGGGAAAAAAGCCAGGACGGGTTCCCAAGGCAAGCGCCGAGATGCCTACGGGTAATCGAGCGCTATATAAGAACGCATAATAATAATAATAATAATTATCATCGCGGTCAGTGTTCTGTTAACACGTACCAAGAGTGTTTTTTAAGACATTGCATGTCTTTTTCCATCTTAAGGCACTTTGCTCGAGTTAAGGCGTCGCAAGCCGTACGGGGATAAGTTCACGACCTTACGCCATTCACAGACGGACCACTGTGCAGGTTAGCTCACTACAAGGGAAAGAACACGGACGATATTCGACAGTGGTAACAACATGGTAACTCTTTTTTGTAATGTCTTTTATCTCAGTTTCACAGAAGTGGTGAACCCGGCAGGGATCCATTGTTGTAGTTAAAAGATTCTGATAGAGAACACTATCCTGAATAGGATTCCGAGGAAATTAGCGGTGTCGATCATTTATTTGGCGCTCTGTGTTTTGTAGATCTCCTCACAGGATCATAATAATAACATCGATCTATGGTTTTTAAAAGGTAGTCACCTACATCTTTCAGCTGTGAGTACACCTGACAGCTCAGTTACTATCACCTCTGCATCGGTTTGGATGGGATGATTTGGTTGCTAGAACGGTTTTTTCACTACATTGGGGAACTCATGCGCATCTAAATGTTTTGATCATTCTATTCACTCTCTGTACTATTTGGGTTTTTCTTTCCTTCTTTACTGGATCTTTTTTCCATTCCAACTAAAGTGCTAATCCTACACCTATGTTGACATGTATCTGTTTCTAACATGTACATACAGTTATTTAACTTCATATTTAGTTTTTCAATGTTTGCATTGCAGTGCCCAGCAACAGAACCTGACGTCTTGAAGAACAAATTTCAAAGTTTTTAGTTCTTTAGTCCAATGTAATGGCCACCAGAAAGGCCTTTTTAAATGGTTATGATGGTTTGATGATTGAGAGCTGCAGAGAACAGCCTTGTAGGGGCTCTAAGGGAAGGGCATCTAATTGTGAGGACCAAATTAGGGTCCCATTGAGTCATCACCAAAGGGGTAGGGGGAAACAAGTGTTGCAAACCTTTACAAAAAAAGATGTGTCACAACCAGTGACTTGTACACAAGTGGTTGATCCGGTTGCTGCAGGAAAGCCGAAATGGCCAAAAAGCAACCTGTAATAGCGCCCAGTGCAAGTACTTGCAGGGCTAGAGAAAAAAACGACAGCAACACCTCCACCAGACAGAAAGGGGTCCACCTGGATTGAGGAACAACAAGCCACAAACATATCCCAACAGTAGGTGTATATAGTCTTAGTAGAAGAATACCTGGCTGTCAGGAAGCCATCACAGACCATGGGAGGATGATTGAAAATTGTCCTCTTTCGGCACTCAATCTCTGTACATGAAGGTGAGTGTGCGCAGGTTTGGGTGCAAGACCCTGCCCTGTGCTGCGAGGCGGTCCTCCTGAAAGGGCAGCCTGCCTGGAGGACCGAAGCTCATGCTCAGAAGGATGGGATACCAAACCCTCCAAGCCCAATCTGGGGGCACAAGATTTTATTTGGGCCCAGTCTGTAATGATCTTCTTGAGCGCTCTGGGTAGGAGTGGTATCAGCAGAAGTGAGTCCCAAATTCCACTCAAGGTGAAATGAGCCAGAAGTGCGGACATTCTGCATTCTTTTGAACAGATCGAGCCAAGGTTCTCCCGGGTGTGGAAGAGACCTTGTGCCACTTTTGAATGTAGTCACCATTTGTGATCTGCAAGGCATCGACTGCTAAGTTTGTCTGCCAAGGAGTTCAGTGAGCCTGCAAGGTGCAGCACGATCAGGAAGATGTCCTGGCACTCCAGCCAACTCTAGAGGCAAAGACACTCCTGGCAAAGAGTTCACAACTCCACCCTGCTATGTTTATCAATACCCCATGCAGGTGATGTTTGTGAACACCTGATTCCACCTTCCTTTGATGGGTGGATGAAAGGCTTTCAATGCTAAACGAATCGGCCTCAACTCCAGAAAGTTGATATATAGCTTGAACTCTGCAGGAGACCACAGACCTCTGAACTCAACCTCTCCCAGGTGGCCGGGATCAGTGGAAACCCTTCTACTGCCGCTTTGCCAGGAGTTTCACAGCCCACTTGAGAATCACATTTGGATTCAAAGACATACGATTAGAGAAAGCCTCTCAGATGGCTCGACCCCAGGCACCACAGACAAACCAAGTGTGGGTCAAAGACAGACATATGTTGGAGACAATCTCCTTGTGGTTTGAACATAGTGGGTTTATTGTGAGATATGTCTCTAGCACCCTCGGAGGGACGCTCAAAAAAGGAGTAGAGAAAAGTAAAAAAAGGCAGCCAAAAAATGACTGCGGTGCTCTCCAGATCTGCGCTGCTGGCACGAAAAGAAAGCAACTGATGTCAATGAGCCAGGGTATTGTTTATATGGGCACCATGACATTACTTCCAACATGGACCAAATCAACGCCACCTATCAACGCGCAGAGGTAGTGCTCAAGAATTTCTGGATCCAATATGGTGCATGGGAAATATTTGAAGGGTAGGAGTCTCAATCAGAAAATCTGCTCCTGACATACGAATTTCAGAATCAACTTCAGTTGACAGACATAAGGAACAACTTAGGTCAATATATATTTGTTAAATTAAGGAAAAAGGAGCAACAGGAATCTTAATTAGTCAAGTGGGGAAAAAGTGTAGGTCACAATTAACTACTTATTGTGTCCACATTAATTCACTCTCTCTAAAAAGCATACTTTTCACCTTTAAATGGTCAATATCCTGTAGGATGGACTAGTTTCACAAACTGCTCTGTAGTGTGTGTTAATATTTTGAAGATGGTATCCAAGCTGTGGGTACATCCCCTGTAATAACACCACAAAAAGCAGTTATTTTTAACCTGCAGGCCATATAGCACATGTACTGCAGTTTTGACTGAAATGTTGCACTGCCTCTCGCCTCATTCTGAACCTGTGATAATAAAACCCATTTATATTGGAATAATATGCCGAGTTTCAAGAAATCTGTATACCAAGCACACTTTGCCACATCCAGGGAAATTAGGATTACCGCATCTTTTTTGAAGTCAGATCTTGTTTAACTGAGTATGTGACCATTACCTCCGGGAAAGCCAAGTCAAGTGGAAAGTTTCATGACAGAGGAGTTTCCCCCATACACTGCTTTCAAAGGAATTTCTGGGAGCAAAGTGTGTGGCACTCGCTGACAAACTACAGGTTCTACAGATGGGAAGCTGCATGTGCTAAATATTTTAAGGAGAACCTTCTGCAAAGCTTCTAAGAATGGCACATAGATGTCAATCTGCTGAACCTGCCCAAGGCCCAAATCTAGATATTCACTTTTTTGAGAGAAAGAACACTTGAACCACCACTGAGTCACCTTGTTTAAACCATGCACAGCAGCTGTTTTATAGTTAGATTTTATGCATGATGTTCCGGGACCCAAAAAGTATAAATGGCCATTAAACTTGCCACAAAGTCTCACAATTCCAAGATGCTGATGTGGAAAGCTGACCATGGTAATTTCACAGGCCATTGAAGGAGTACTTATCCAAATACAAACTCAATCACAAAAGGGAAACATTAGTGACAACTGCCACTTGAGGAGTGTCTGAGCGAAAGAATTCTACAGTCAGTAGCTGATCCACAAGTTACCTACTTGTGTAACGATATATCTGTAAGAGACATTAGTTAGTGATAGATTCCTTACCTTAGAATATCCCAGGAGTCAGGCTGGATCCGGAAAGTTTTTCTGCTTAGTAGTACCTCTGCGCGCCAGTAGGTGGCATCCTGCGGCTCCGTGTCCGTCACTGGCGTTGTAGGCGCCGAGATGAAGCCACGGAGAGTACTTAGGCGCCACCCATGCGCACTGACGTTCTGTACACAACTATTTCGCGCCGAAACGCAGAGCCATGCAAGATATTGACAATTGGTGCATAAACTAAGGGCCCTAAAAGGGGATGACCTTAACCCTAGTAATCAGTTCTCAGAACGGGGTGGATGGGCGGGGCGGTAGGGAATCTATCACTAACTTATGTCTCTTACAGATATATCGTTACACGAGTAAGTAACTTGTGCATCTGAAAGAGACACGTTAGTGATAGATTCCTTACCTTAGAATAGATACCCCAGCAATACCAACCCCGGTGATGGGTCTGCGAACAAGATTACACCAGAAAATCACGGAGCACAGAACGGCATAAAAAGCCGCACCTACGGACCTGACTGTCAAGACAGGAGTGCTTGGTAAACGTGTGCAGCGAGGCCCACGTAGCTGCCTGACAAATATCCTGTAAGGGGACACAGCGTCCCAAGGCAGTAGTGGCTGCAGTAGCCCTGGTCGAATGGGCACGCAGCCCCACACGAGGCTCCTTCTTGGACAAGGAGTAACATGCTTTCATGCACAGAACGACCCACCGGCAGATGGTCCGTTGGTGCACCTCCCGACCTTTTTTAGCTCCCATGTAGCCAACAAAGAGCTGATCATCCACCCGGAACTGCGATAGAATGCGAGCGCACGTTTTGGGTCCAGACGGTGGAGCCTCTCCTCCTCCCTTGAAGGATGCGGAAGCAGAAAAAAGGTGGGCAAAGTGATGGTCTGACGAATATGGAAGGGCGTGACAACCTTTGGCAAGAAAGAAGGACGGGTCCTTAAAACCACCTTGTCCGGAGGAACAGAAAGGAAAGGAGGTTTGGAAGAAAGAGCCTGGAGCTCACTCACTCTTCTGGCAGAGGAGATAGCAACCAGGAAAGCGGTCTTTAGAGTGAGAAGACGCAAGGGACAGTTATGAAGGGGCTCAAAGGGAGCGCAGATCATAAACGTCAAGACAAGGTTCAAGTCCCACTGAGGCATTATAAAGGGCACAGGTGGAAACGTGTGCGTAAATCCTTTAAGGAAACGGTTAACAACCGGTGACTTCGAAAGAGAAGGCTGATCTGGAAGCCGTAGAAACGCAGAGACGGCCGAAAGATAACCTTTGATAGTGCCCAGAGCAGAGCCCTGCTGGGCCAAGGAGAGAAGGAACAGAAGAACCTCAGCGAGAGGGGCAGAAAGGGGATCCAGAATCTTTGCTGTGCACCATGCCGCAAATCAGTTCCACCTACAGGCATATACCGTTTTGATGGAGGGACGCCTGGCTGCCAGAATGACATCACAGACTTCAGGAGGAAGATGGAAAGGTGTCAACTGTCGCCGCTCAATCTCCAAGCATGGAGGTGGAGGCTGGAAAGGTTCGGGTGGAGAACCGTCCTCTGCTTCTACGACAGAAGATCCTCCTGAAGAGGCAAGCGAATCGATGCTCATACTGAGTAGCTCGGGATACAAAACGCTGATAGCCTAGTCCGGAGCCACGAGAATCACTTGGGCCCGGTCGCGCCTGATCTTCTTCAGCACTCTGGGGAGAAGTGGTATAGGCGGAAAGGCGTACAACAGACCGCAGCTGCACTCGCGACAAAAAGCGTCTCCGAGCGAGTGCCGCTTTGGAAATTCCAACGCGCAGAACTGATGAGATTGAGCGTTCTCTTCGGTGGCGAATATATCTAACCAAGGCTCTCCCCACTGCAGAAAGAGACCTTACGCCACCTACGATTTCAGACTCCATTCGAGATCCATCAAGCACCGGTGGCTGAGTTTGTCTGCCCTGGCGTTCAGAGAACCTGCCAGGTGTTGAACCACCAAGGTAATGCCTTGATGTTCCAGCCATGTCCAGAAGCGCAGAACCTCCTGACATAGGGTCCAGGACTGCACCCCGCCCTGCTTGTATCAATACCACATGGCGGTGGTGTTGTCCATGAAAACCTGCACCACACTTCTCCGGACAGAGTGAAGGAATGCCTTTCAGTGCAAGACGGATCGCCCACAGCTCCAGAAGATTGATTATGGAGCTGGGACTCTACCGGAGACCAGAGGCCTCTGATCTCTGCCTCTTCCCATGGGGCCTCCCCATCCCAGGAGGGACTCATCCGTCACCACTGTGTGCTCCGGTTGGGGAAGGGAGAGGGACCTGCCACTGACCCAATCGCGATTAATGAGCCACCACTGCAACTCTCGTGCAGCCCCCCCCCCCCCCCCCCCCCCCGAGATCTGGACATGATCGGACAGGTTGCCCTGATGCTGTGCCCACTGGAACTTCAGGTCTCACTGCAGAGCCCGCATATGTCACCTTGCATGTGTCACCAGCAGGATGCAGGAGGCCAGCAGGCCCAGAAGCCGGAGGGTCATCCTGACTGAAACCCGGGATAGAGGCTGAAAGAGCGGAATCATAGCCTGAATATCCCGGACTCGCTGCTCGGAAGGAAAAACCCGAAACCGCGTTGAGTCCAGATGAAAGGGAACTTCTGAGAGGGACTCAGGTGCGACTTCGGAACGTTGATGGAGAAGCCCAGCAAACGCAGGAGGTCGGCCGTAGTCTGGAGGGGGGTGATGACTGCCTGGAGCCCGCCTTCAACAGCCAGTCGTCGAGGTAGGGGAAGACTGACACCCCTGACCTGCGCAGATGAGCTGCGACCACCGGCATCACCTTCGTGAACACCCGAGGGGCACTTGTAGGCCGAAAGGGGGCACGGCAAACTGAAAATGCTATTGGCCCACCGTGAACCCCAAGTAACGCCTGAGGGCCGGCAGGACGGGAATGTGAAAATAAGCATCTTTCAAGTCCAACGCTACCATCCAGCCAAGACCTGAGCCATGGTCAACATCTTGAACTTCTCCTTGCGAAGGAAACGATTGACGTCCCGGAGGTTCAAGATGGGGCGCAGGCCCCCTTGTCCTTCTTGGGGACCAGAAAGTATTGGGAATAACAACCACTCCCTACTTCCTGACCGGGAACGCACTTGATGGCCCCCTTGGCCAGGAGGGCAGAGACTTCCTGAAGGAGAAGAGCCAAATGATCCCCCGAGAGCCGGTGGTACCGAGGGGGCATGGCTGGAGGGGAGGACAGAAAGGGGAGCAAGTAACCTTGGCAGATTATCTGTAACACCCACTTGTCCGAGGTAATTTCGCGCCAGTGGTGGAGGTGGTGTCCGACCCTGCCACCCACCGGCGTGGGGTGCTCCCTGAAGCTCGAATTAGGCAGGCTTAGAGGTGGAAGCAGCGGGGGTGGAGGTGGACTGACCCGCTCGCTGGTTGCCAGACCCGCCCCTGTGGAAGCCACGTCCACGGCTGCGCTGAGACTGGTTCTGCACAGGCTTAGTGGAGGAGCCTGCTTAACCTGGCAACGGAAGGAACAAAACCCAGAAGTTGCAGGGTTCTTTGTGGAAGGACCCAAAGACTTGGCCGTGGCCCGCGAGTCTTTAAAGCGCTCCAGGGCATTGTCAGCCTAGTCGCCAAAGAGGCGGGAGCCATCAGAGGGCATGTCCATAAGCGAGCCCTGGACATCGGGTGAGAACTCGGTTGACCGGAAGCAGGCATGGCGCCGCAACGCCACAGTCATGTAAATCGCCCTGCTCAACGAATCAGCGGTGTCCAGACCACACCTGATGGCAAACTTTGCTGCATCCTTGCCTTCCGCAACCGCTCGGGAAAGGACAGCCTGGACCTCCTCAGAACACTGAAGCAAGACCTCAGCTACCGAATCCCACACCGTGTGGGAGGAACGGCCCAATAAGCAGGCGATGTTAACCAACCGCAATCCCAAGCTGGCAGAAGAGAACAACCTCTTGCCATATTGGTTCAGCCGCTTAGAGTCCTTATCCGGCGAAGCCGTGGGAAAGGCACTCTGCGATGTCGAGGCCTGAATGACCAAGATCTCAGGCGTGGGGTGAGTGGTCAAGAAGGCAGGATCATCAGGCGCCGGGCGATGACACCTAGCAACGTTCTTATCCAACGGTGCCCCCGATGCCGGCTGCAACCAAGTGCCCAAGAGGACTTTGGTAAGGGCCTCGTTGAATGGGAGCATCGCTTCCGAAGACATAGCTGCCATTTGGAGCACCTCCGTAAGGAGATGGGCCACTGTAGGGAGGTCGAGATGGAGAGCCTAAGCAGCCCGACGCAGCACCATAGTGTAGGAAGCACCCTCCTCCATAGTAGGCGGAGGTGAGGCAAAACCCGGGTCAGAAGACGCAACAAGTTCACCGCATTTTGAAGGTCATCCACCCAATCCTGCTCGGAGTCACAATGCCGCGCAAGGGGGTCTTCAGAACCGTCCCAGTCCTCATCCAGCTCCGGAGTAGAAGGAGCCGGCCGGAGCCGGAGAGGGGGCAAGCGGCACCGGGAGCGGCACCAGGATCCCAGGCCACAACAAAATGGTCCGGAAACCGGGACAGGGGCGGGATAAACGGCACCCAGGGGCCGGAGTCGAAGGCAGCGCTGGGGCCAGCGGCGCTGCACCATGGCCGGATCCAAGGGCGCTGGATCCAGTGGCTCCGGGGCCGGCGCCAGAGGCGGTACCGCTGGGCCAAGAGGATCTGGACACAGGACAGCGGGGCCCTCAGGCACACTGGCGGGGGCCCGAGGCCTAAAAAGGCGGTCCATGGCAGCAAGAAACTCTTGCATCTGTTCGGGAGTCGCCGACGGACCCGGGTATAGCAGGTAGGCCGCGGGACTCCCAGGCTCTGGAGGAGCCGCAGGGGCAGAGCCCCTGTCCCCTTCATCCGCCTTCAAGGAGTGACGGATGTCGGAGAGCGAACACGCTTCTTTGACTTCATTTCATGGCGTCCCTTACCGGAATCTGAAGGTGAAGACTTCCCGTCCCGTGAGCAGTCCCGTGAACGGCCTCTAGACCCAGAGCGGCGGTGAGAGGAGTGCGATGCTTCCAGCAACTTCCAGCGCCACTCCCGCAAGGCCTTCGAGCCATGGCTCGACAGTCTCAACAGTCCCGGGAGTTATGGTCGGTCTCAAGGCAGTAGAGGCAGACATCGTGGGGGTCGCCACTGACATATTACGGCGGTATGACCCACAAGACTTAAAGCTGGGCATCCCTACGTGCACCAGGAGACAAGAGAAGGTGACAAATGTCCCAAAAAGTAGTCCAAAAATTACTGAGGTACCTGCTCAATTAGGATCTGCGCTTTCGGCGCGGAAAAAGAAAGAACTGACGTCTGCGCGCATGGGTGGCGCTTCAGTACTCTCCGTGACGTCATCTTGGCGCCTACGATGCCAGTGATGAACGCAGAGCCACAGGACGCCACCTACTGGCGCGTAGAGGTACTGCTAAGCAGAAAAACTTCCCGGATCCAGTCTGACGCCTGGGCATATTCTAAGGTAAGGAATCTATCACTAACGTGTCTCTTTCAGATGTGAGTTGTATTGCCACAGGACATTGAAGTGGGGAATACTTGATGTCTGTACCAGGTCAGACAGGTGGTCATAAGACCGTATTTTCCAACAAGTTCTGAGATTTTCTTGAACAGTCTCCATTGCATGCTGCATACGAGTCACCAGAAAGATAAAGGTTATAATTTGATGCAGAAAAAGAAGTGGTAGCCTGAAAAGTGGGATCAAACGAAAGGTTGATGTTGATTCTTGTCCTGTGGCAGAAAAACATTCCACACCACTGTGTCTAGCCCTGCTATGATGAATTGGAGACGTTGGGTGGGCACAGCCAACAATTGTTCAATTTCACTTGAGTCCAGTTAAAGCATAAGATTACTTACATCTTCAATTATCTAAAAAGGACGGTATGAAACTCAGTCTGTCAGATGTCAGGAAATACATGTATTCACAGTCTGAGAATGTGACCCGACACTACCAAATCAAAGCACAACAAACTGAAAAGTCTTAGATAATTGTTCATGTGGTACTTTCACATAGGAAGTTGGAACAAATTCACTTTGAGATCTAGTGACTACTACCACCCCTGTAGTAGTAAAGGTTGACAGTGCTGTAATGAGAATAGTTAAATTTTTTATTTCTGGATACATTTTTGGGGAAAATGTAAATCCAAGATTGAGGAGGGACCTCATCCCTTGCATATAATAACATTGTTTGTCCCTTTTAAACAACTCCACCAACTCCCTTGACTAAATCAATCATTCTGGTTCTTGTAGAGCGCGACGTGTGTGTGTGTGTGTGTGTGTGTGTGTGTGTGTGTGTGTGTGTGTGTGTCTCTCTCTCTCTCTCTCGCTCTCTCTCTGTAGGGTGCAAAGGGAATTCTGTGGTTCAGTCGAACAGCGAGGTCTTGAGGCCCTTACTGAATTGAGGTAGTGACGGTGATTGTCTCACATGTAGAGGTAGGGAGTTCCAGGTCTTTGCAGCAAGATAGAAGACAGATCTTCCTCCAGTTGAGGTCTTGTGGATCCATGGGATACTGGCCAGGGACAGTTGGCCGGAGCGGAGATGTCTGGTTGGTATGTAGAAGGAGAGGCGGTGTTTGAGGTATGCAAGTCTGGCATTGAGGAGGGCTTTGTAGGTGTGCACGAGAATCTTGAAGGTCATTCTTTGGTTGATTGGGAGCCAGTGGAGGTCTCTCAGGTAACCGGTAATGTGGCTGCGGCAAGGGATGTTCAGGAGGAGTCTGGCAGAAGCGTTTTTGATGTTTTGCAGTTTCTTTAGGAGTTTTTGGGTGCTTCTGGCTTAGAATGCGTTGCCGTAGTCGAGCCTGCTGCTGATGAGCGCATCGGTGATTGTTTTCCTGGACTTTGTGGGAATCCACTTGAAAATCTTCTGAAGCAGGCAGAGTATGGGGCAGCAAGAATCCAAGATAATGCTGAGAATTTGTGCGTGGTCTGCGGGGGGTTGAGGGGGTGAAGGGGAGAGGGGATCTGAGCGCTGCGGCCCGCCAGGAGTCATCCCAGGTAAAGGGGGCGGAAAGTAGGATGAAGACTTCGGTCTTGTCTGAGTTGAGCTTGAAAGTCATATTAAGTATCCTCACTTCATTCACAAAGGTACTTCCAAACGGAAACTCCCTGGAACAGTCTGAAGGACCACTGGTCATAGTTAATCTCTCATTACTTTTCACACCAACCCAGCCATCCTTCCTTTACATGGGTATTGTGCAGGTATGAGATTAAACTGAAAGTGAATCTGGCAACTAAGTCCATTGTGTCAAGTCTGGTCCACACAATCTCCTTAGAGGCCTCTGTTCCATACAAAAACTAGACAATGGGGACTTCACAGAGTCTGTTGACTGTGAACAGGTCTCCAACTTTCTTTAAGGCATGCAAAAGAATATTCTGGATCTAGTCACATACCTCAAGATATTTCAACAATGAGGAACTCGCACTATGAGGTATCCCTTAGTACAACATACGGATAAAGTGAGTTAAAGTAGAAGTCTCAATTAGCAAGATAAAAGTTACGTTTTCTGATCCCCATTTATAATCTATTAGCCTGTATATTTGTCAGGCAGTATGAAGCATGGTTACTTTTTTTTCTTTTTTTTGGGGGAGTTTTGTATAGTGCGAACTTGACCCAAAGGTATCAGGTATCCGAGTGTTTTACAGGAGCAACAGTTGCGTTACACAAGGACACATTTATTTATATTGTGTTTTATAGAGCGCGAACTAGACCCATGAGGGTATCAGAGCGCTTTACAGGATTGACAAGTAGTATACAAAGAACTTGGGAGGGGTGGATACATTTGGGATAAAAACAGGTCGAAACATTTGGGATAAAAGCAGGTAGATACATTTGACAAGAAACCGACGGTCTCAAATCTCGGGATGGATGCCCAGAGGTGCTGGGAGGATATCGCCCAGACACCATGGAGAAGTCATAACAGAGGGTAGCAGAAAGTCGCTGAGGTGATTGTAGTGCAAGCGTTAGGAGAGGCATTTGCCCATTTGGAAATATGTGGCCTCCATTTTAAGCGTGCCAGAGAAGGAATTCTTCTAAAGGCGGGCAGGAGCGAGTTCCATATTCTTGGTGCATGGAACCTATCGGCTTTGACAATGCATTAGTGGTGCTGCATGGCATCCCAGTGTGTGCAGCAAGGTAAAGAGTAGAAAAAACGCCTATGACACGGTTCCTATGTTTTTCATTTCATTCACCTACCAAAGTTGGATTGGGTAAAAAAACAACTAAAAAAAAAGGTTACACAAAAACCTTTACTTGTGTGAAGGGGAAATAGCAGTTACATGGAGAGCGAGTGGGGGGAGCACCATGGAATGCAAAGGTGGGGGTAGAAACCCCAAGGGTGAGTGTGGCGCAAAGCAACAGAGAGGGCACAAGGGGGGGAGCAACATGGAGGGTGGGGCAAAGTAACATATACTATTGGGGAAAGAGTAGCATGTGAGAGAGAGCAACAAAGAGTGTGGACAGGGGGTAGAGAAGTACATGAGGGAGGCAGCTGGAAAACACATTCATGCTCAGGGAGCGTTTAACCAAAAAGAACAGAGTCTAAAAGACAGCACTGGAAGTGCGCAAGTAACGAGGGCATACTGCAGGGGCGCGACAAACAAAAGAGAAAGAAGGAAAGCCCACACAAGCGAACTAATAAGCAAGCAAACAAATGAGTGACAATGAAGCAAACCAACAGGAAGCAAAGGTTCTAAACCCACCATAAGCACACAAGAGTTCTTTGTGCCGGAGGAAAGGCAGGAGAAAAATGGAAAGAGGGGAGAGAAAGGGATGGTGAATCAAAAGTGAAGGCAGATACAGAAGAGATATAAAAATGACTTGAGCCAACAAGGCTGAGAAACGGAAAAAAACAAAAAAGGACTGACAGGAGAGGGGTTAAGAGACAGATGAGAGAGACTGGACAAACTGAAAAACCAAGAGCAGAGACAGGAGGGAAAGAAAAACAGGAGAGGTAAAGGAGTGGCAGAAACAGGACGGGAAATACATGATAGGGGTGAAGAAACAGAAGGGAAGACAGGAGAAAAATGGAAAACCAGGATTGAAAAGGCAGGAGGCAGCTGAAGAACAGCAGGGAAAAAACTACAAGGCTTATATACGTAACAGTGCCATCTCTTCCAGGTCAAAAAACATGCTTTGTAATATCGTTTACAATATGAAATCGACCAGGATTGTGCACTTCGGTAGGCCATATATAGGAAAGTGACGAGCGATGAGGTGCTCTAGAACAAATGCAATAGCAACACAGTGGCGATTTGGAAAGGATTCTCAGCAGAAAAGAAGAGGAATCCTTTATGAACTGACCCTTCCAGCTGCTGGTCTGAAGGAAGGACATGTTTTTTAGTAGGCACAGGGAGATTATGTGATTTGCCCAGAATCACAGGATGTTGAGCGGTGTTGCCGAGATTCGAACCAGGTTCCCCAGAATTAAGGTCAACCGCCCTAGCCGTTAGGCTACAACTTCCCCCAATGAGGATGAGAAAGGGTGGGATTCACTATGCAAGAAGAATTGTCATTAGTAACTATCAACACAGAAGATATTCACTGGGATTTGAGGGAATTGTGGGGGGATCTGTCTACACATCTATACGAGAAAGGAATAGTGGAAATGAAGTAAACTCATAGTGGGCAATCAATGGCAATGAACATGCAACCTACCACTATGAACACAAGAAGATAAACTACCCATAACAGTATACCCTATTCAGGAAACCCATTCTAAATTTCTTCATATTCTGATGAATAGAGATCCTCCTGGGAAAGCTGAGAAAACACTGATCGCTGATGAACAACTACACGAAGGTTCTCTGCCAAAATTGGCCGCACACTAATCATTGAACATTTCCTGCAGATGAAGAATCTAGGTTTGATCCGCCGGAGTGTTTTCTTAAATTCTTCCTATGAGTAGGGAAGGTCACAGAGCCAATACTATTGGATGATTTCTGAAATATCAACGCATTTGCTACTGTTTCCATAACCATCAATCATACCTTCAGGTGCATAACAATGTGCAATATTATAATGCAGAATAAAGTCATGAAAAACAATATCCTTACAAGGACCGTAAGCAGGAGAGCTTGAATTCTGGTATCAGTCAGAACCTCTTCATCAAGAAGCACATTGGACTCCGACACAGACACTTTCCGTAAATGAGGATGCTGCTGGGGTGAGGTTATTCTCTGTGTGTCTGTGAAGGGAAAAACATGTAATTGTAATTACTGTATACGTCTATTACAGCCATAGAGTGTTCCATTTTCAACCACAATACAGCACACTATTCTAAACCAATTTTTATAGCAAGACTGAAAACAGATTACGTTCAACTAAATTCTTTTTTTACTTTTTAAAATGCATAATTGATTTATGTAACACTCCATATAAGTTTTTCTTTTTAATGACAAATGAAATACTACTTTATCACAGCAGATCAACAGTCTTTCTTTAGGCAATCTGAATGCCATCTGTCCACTCAACAAAAACATTTCGTATTTTTCAAAGTTCTAGAAACAAGTCCTCTTGTTACTCTGCGAAGCTACACAGGACTCTGCTGATTTGCATTTGTTGCATACAACCATCTTTCTGCTGTCAGACAGAAGCTTATTAAAACACGCTTATCACTACGTATCATTTAACCAGAAACTCAACATGGAAAGCCTTTTCTTATAGCTTTGGAGCTGCTAGAACGCAGACCGTAAATTTGCTGAAATTCAATGGAGATAAAATGTCAGTTGCTCTATGCTGAGGCTAGGATTCCTGGTGCCTGGAATAAGAGACGTTTTGTCACCCCAAACAGTGGCGCATAGCATGTTGCTTGCAGGGATAACCTGGCACCCTCTGCTGTTGCTGTCCAAACATGTAGCCATATAACAGGTAATGCAGAAACTTTTTATGAAATATGTATTACCCTTACTCAATGGGAAGCAACCAATTGAGTTAATTAAGATATCTACCAGTTGTACTAGATGACAACAGATAATGCGTTTAAGATTATTTCCCTACTGAATATAATACAAGAAGAAATGTGTCGAGCTATTTAGTACTTACTATTAATCATATAACAAACTGAATCAAAATAACACATTATTTATGGAAATTTTAAATAGCAAACTTGAAAACATGAAAATAAAATGCAGATTAATATTAATATCTTGGTCTCGCAGCCCTCACCAGAAAGCTGCATCCAGACTTCACGCAACACTGCAGTTCTGATACCTCTTTGTGCCCTCCATAAGCATTAATATAAACACCTCCATTACAGAGAGTAATTATTAGAGAGTACTGGACGTTTACCACTTTAACGGGCAGTTCAAACTCTCTTAGTACAAAGGTGACCCTCCACATAACATCCGCGGTTCCCCTCACAGTGAGCAAGCGTTTGGAAAAGGTAGTTTGGCTGCCAACTGCAGAATAATATATCTTTTTTAATTCTTTTTTCTTGATTTCAAGACAAAGTGAAATCACAATCAAGAAATAAGAAATTGCAACAGGCATAATACAGGCATGACATATAGTTGTATTGAGGTGAAATCATTTACGTCAAAGCTTCAAGACAGTAGATACAGTGGGCAACGCCCAGTTGGGTGTCTCCTTCATTTTAGTGGCAGTTTCGGGCTCCCCCTTCCACCCACGTCCCACAAAATAGTCTTAAACACCACAACATCCTTGGATGAATGAACAAACCACATATAAAGCGAGCAGCTGGCAGCGGGGATTCCAGACCTGAAATAACGTGAAGCCAGTGTTGGGAGAAGTTGTTAATTCCCAGAAACTTTACAGGAATTGGAGGTGGGTTTGGTAAAGTCTGTTTCGCTCACCTTCTCACTCAACAGCAGACAATAGGGTGAGGCAGGAATCGGTAGACTCAAGAATATACTGCAAAAGTCAGACCATCATGCTTGGTTGATTTTTAGCTTTTCTAAATCATTACAATCAATGAATTAAAATGGGGGCATTACGCATGCTCCCTTTGTGGTTACTTGCTGGACTCTCTGAAACATGCGGAAAGCAGAACGAGCCATAGTTGGCAATAAGTACATGGATGAAAACAGAGGTTATTGTTTTAGAAACCAGGATAATGTTAAACAAACATACGCACCATCTTCGTTCAAGAGGTTGCTATGAAACCGAAGGCAATAAAATTAAGCTCTCATCTTGATTACGTCGTTCCATGAATGGTCACCAGGTTGTGGCAAAGGAAACCCTGGTTCAACTTGCTCATTTAAACACCGTACCTCACTTTGCTCCACCTCTAAAGAACGCCCCTATCCGGGGTTAATCAACTTGATTCTTGCCAATGCCCATGTCTTCCATTTAAACAAGACAAAGAGCGGGATAGGCCAGTTACAAAAAGCGCATTAGATGGGAGTACTTTTAGTTAAGGGCTATGATAAAAGAAAGCTACTTTAGTTGTTAGACTAGCTCTTTGCCAGCTTCCAATGGATGCTAACATTCATTTTAAATGTGCCCATCTTCTTTTAATATGTAATCAAAGAATTGCTCCTGGTCATTCACAAAGCAACATCATTATTATCAATCACTTAGGCTGCTTCAATCATGCAACAAAACCTGTATCTCAAAGGGTCATATGCATGAACACATTTTCCCATAGACACAGAATGGGCAAAACCCTTTGATGCATCTGGCCCAAAGACAAACTTCAATCAATGGGAGGTTGACAACAGTATTCTAAATAATTTCTATGATTGAACTAACTACCAGGAGAACAACGTCAAGAGAGAAACTTCAACAATTTCAAATCTAAACTCAATAATTCTGTTGCACTTTCTTCCTACCAGACCTCACACAAAATTCCCAATACGCAAGCAACTACTAAACATATTGGTCATAAAGAACACATTACTTACATTCTGGTTGACAGTCTCCCTATCTGCAGACACCTCACCTATTCTATCTCCCCCACGCACCCCAATGGGTCCTTAAAAGTTGAAATAGCTGTCATACACCAATAAGGGGAAACCATGGCTCTGAGTCAACTTTGGTACCTCCTTGGATATCACATCACAGAGCCATATATGGCCTGGCCTGCCGATTGACGTAAATACCCATCCTTTTTTTCCACATCCATAAAGGGGGAGACAAGACTGACAAAACTGGCAGTATTTGAGTGCAGAAAGATAACTTGTAACCTCAATACCGAACAGCCAAAACGACTAATCAGAATGAGGAGGTAGGCGGGGCCATGAGGAATCTGCAGGTAGAGTAACCACCTGAAATATTACTACAAAAGGTAATTAACAAGTTCTTCTGATGGAATGGTCTACATGTAAATTGCTCATCTTTTGAATAGATAACCAAGCTGGGCTTCCTAATGATGTGGGCCTAAGGAGTCTATAACACCGTGAAGCCTTGCAACACAGATCTGGCAAAATGACTATCCCTGCGGACTTCAGAACAGAAGCAGCAACACCTGGTGAAGGTATGGTTTGAAGTCCATGCTGCAGCCAGAGAGATGCCAAGAACGGGAACACCACTGAACAGCGCAGGAGAGGTGGCCTTCACACTGGTGGAATGAGCCCTCAGAGGACAACTCCTTGGTAAAAGGGCAGCTGTTTTGATGAAGAGGATGATGCAGCTGGAAACTGTTCACTTCTGAACCGCCTTACACTTCTTGGGAACATGTAGTGAAGGAACAACTGATCACTGAGGTGATGCTCAACATCCATGTCAATGTAGAAACGAATGGCCTTATGAATATACAGATAGTGGAGTCGCTCCTCAGCCTTGGCGGCAGGTTGCAAAAACAATGGCAAGATAACATACAGACCATCATGAAACAGAGAAACTACCTTTGGAAGGAAGCCCTGTGTGAAGAACCAGTCTATCGGGGAAGAATGAATTAAGATTCCGGTCCCAATGTGACATAACATAAGCCTACAGAGAGAACATGTAAGACAAGTCTTTTACAAAATGCATCACAACAGGTGACTTAAAAAAGGGCGGCTGATAGAGCAAACAAAGGAAAGATCAGGCTGACATATCCGTTAACAATGGCCAATGCAAAGCCTTGCCAATAAAGATAGCACAAACACCACCACATCGGACAAAAGATCCTAGACAAGGGTTCCAAATGTTCCTCAGCACAACAAGACACAAAATGTGACTACCAGCCAGAATACACAGATTTAGTGGAGGCGTTACTAAGGTAACATCCACCAACTCCAGGGACTACTCAAAAGCACTCAAACTGCCTCTCTCACCTTCCACTCAGGAAGAGGGTTGGATAAAGACCCAGTATTCCCACTGACAGAGGATATCAGTTCTGAGCAAAACAGGAAGAGGAGGGCACAGAGATAGGCATAAGTAGTGTGATTAACACCTCCCCATGGCTATTTCAGGGTAATCAAGATCATCCGAGCGCAGTTCTGGCGCTGCTTCCTCAGATCATGAAAAATCAGATGAATGGAAGTGAGCACATAAGAAAACTATAAGTCCTATCTCAGGCAGAGCACAGCAGCATTGGTTTGTGATTGCAAACAGGCCCTCCAGAGGAATGCCACAAAGGGCAAATATGGATCAGACCACCTCTGGATTAAGACAGCACCCGCCGTTGGCAAGCTACCCACCTCTACATTCAGGGAGCTGGCCGAATGATTGACTGAGCAAAAAAAATACATTTAATAAATGTAGTGGCATAGTATTGTGTGGCACAGAACAGAGTGGCGCAGAACAGAGTGGCGGAGAACAGAGTGGCATGGTAAGAGGAGTGGCGTGTCATGGCATGGAGTGGTGAGTTGAGTGGGCTAGAGTGGAAGGGTGTAGCGTGGTGGTAAAGTGGCACTGAGTGTCAGAGTGTCGTGGAGTGGCTAAAAGTTGAGTAAAGTGGCGTGGAGTGGCATAGAGGGAGCTGTGCACAGTGGAGTAGCGTGTCGTGTCATTCAGAGGAGTGGCATAGAGTGGAGTTGAGTAGAGTGTCGTGGAGTGCAGGGAGTAGCGTGGCATGGAGTGTCGTGGAGGGAGTAGTGTGGCATGGCGGAAGAGGATTGGAGGGGCTCAGAGTAGTACAGTGGAGTGGCGTAGAGTGGAGTAGCGTGTAGAAGAGTGGAGTGACAGGGTGGAAAGTTGTGGGTGGAGTACAGTGTTTTCGAGTGGAGAGGCATGCAGTGGAAGGGAGCAAAGTGGAGAAGAGTAGGGTGGAGGGTTGTAGAGTATAGGGGAGTAGAGTGGAGTAAAGTGTCATGGAGTGTCAGAGTGGTACAAAAGGTCACAGAGTGGAGTACAGTGGAGTACCGTAAAGGGAGTTGCATGGAGTGTAGCAGAGCTTTGTGGAGTAGAGTGTCAGAGTGGAGTATAGTGGAGTGGCATGCCATGGCATGGAGTAGTGTGAAGTGAAGTGTCAGAGTGAAGTTGAAAGTTGAAGAGTGGAGTTGAATGGTAGAGTGGAGGGAAGAAGAGTGGCAGAGTAGAGGGGAGAAGAGTAGCAGAGTAGAGGGGAGAAGAGTGGCAGAGTAGAGGGGAGAAGAGTGGCAGAGTGGAGGGGAGAAGAGTGGCAGAGTGGAGGGGAGAAGAGTGGCAGAGTGGAGGGGAGAAGAGTGGCAGTGGGGAGGGGAGAAGAGTGGCAGAGGGGAGGGGAGAAGAGTGGCAGAGGGGAGGGGAGAAGAGTGGCACAGTGGAGGGAAGAAGAGTGGCACAGTGGAGGGAAGAAGAGTGGCACAGTGGATGAAGAAGAGTGGCACAGTGGATGAAGAAGAGTGGCACAGTGGATGAAGAGTGGCACAGTGGATGAAGAAGAGTGGCACAGTGGATGAAGAAGAGTGGCACAGTGGATGGAAGAAGAGTGACAGTGGATGGAAGAAGAGTGGCACAGTGGATGGGAGAAGAGTGGTGGAGGGTAGAAGAGTGGTGGAGGGTAGAAGAGTGGTGGAGGGTAGAAGAGTGGTGGAGGGGAGGAAAGGGGAGAGGAGGAGAGGGGAGGGAAGGGGAGCAGAGTGGAGGGGAGGGGGGAGTGGGAGGGGGGAGAGTGGAAGGGAGGAGAGTGGAAGGGAGGAGAGTGGAAGGGAGGAGAGTGGAAGGGAGGAGAGTGGAAGGGAGGAGAGTGGAAGGGAGGAGAGTGGAAGGGAGGAGAGTGGAAGGGAGGAGAGTGGAGGGGAAGGGAGGAGAGTGGAGGGGAAGGGAGGAGAGTGGAGGGGAAGGGAGGAGAGTGGAGAGGAAGGGAGGAGAGTGGAGGAGAGGAGTGGCAGAGTAGAGGGGAGAAGTGGCAGAAAGGAGTAGACTGGAGTGTTATACAGTGGAGTGGCATGTTAGAGTGAAGTGTCAGAGAGGTGTGAAGTGTCATAGATTGGAGTGGTGTGTCGTAGTGTGGCACACAGTGGCATAAAGTAGAGTCGAGCAGCGTGGTGCGTAGTATGCATGATGTGATAGTGCACTACCATTACAGACAACACATTTTCAATTGAAATGACCATCACATTTGCACATAGAGTTCAACTAATAAAAGTATACAACGCACAAACGATAATGTGAGCAAATGCCATCACCTAGTGTACTGATTTGTTACGATCATATTAAAATATTCCACCAAACTTCAGAATTACAAAAAAAAAAATCTTCATTTGTGCTTTCATAATTCTGATACATTCGGAAATATCTGTGAAGTTCATTTACAGACATTCAAATGTTGTGTGCTAGAAAAAAAGCCTTTACTTTCACAGCAAGATTGTCACAAAAATCCACTCACTGAAGTGAAAGAAAGAAAGGTAAACACCAAGCTCACTGGAGGACAGAGCCTGATATTTGACCTTTGCCTTTCAATACAAAGGAAATATAACACTAAACTGGAGTATACTGTTCTGTCATACCTATACAGGTTACCTACTAGAGACCTGGAAATGGCCACTGGGAGGCTCGGCTCTTAGAAGCAAATGCCTTCAGCCACCCAAAGGTGGCATGCTTCATCATTGTGTTTGTGCTAAAATACCCAACGGGCACCACAAGGGGGCACTTCGCCAGAGATCTTTTAATGATCGCCCAAAGTTGGCTGGGGAAGCTAATGTGTTCCAGTCGGTCGGTGACAAGATTGGAAACTGTAATTTAAAAGATTATAGATCTTGTAAAGCTGTCATTTTAACCCGATAGTTAATTAACCATTGACACACACTGCACATAGCAATTGACCGAGTCACATCGTTGACGTCGATGGGGCCTGTTCGAGTTTGGGAGGGTCGCTGACTTATTGAACATACACATAGTAGTTTAAGTTGTTTATACAGCTGGAATTACACATTTTCCACACAGGTGGGGATACACATACATATAGCAGGCATTCCCCCCTTTTGTTGCATAAGATTAGGTACATACAGCTAAAGGTCCTGAAGAAATGCCACTTGATAATTTTTTGGACGTACCAAGGCATGAATCATGTCGACTGAGAACCAGCGTGAAGGTGAATTCACTTGATCCTAACCCAATATACCGCAAATCCAACACTTTCTTAGAAATCAGAATGATTGTGTTTCTTACATTATTTGTAACTTGTCATAGATCTGGTTCCCTATTAAAATTATAGCTTTACAAGATCTATAGTCAATTTTTTAAATTTATTTTTGATTATACACTTTTATTGTCAATCGTGCTCACATACACAGCAGTGTGCCTACAACCATATTAGGCCGGCAGCGATACACATTCATTAATGCAGTAGGAAAAAACGTCAGCAATAGGCACAGCAGTACCATTCAGGTGCATCCAACATCCAAAACAGTAAAGTATTAGCCAAATTCTGTCGGGCCTAAGAGCCAGCCAACCGGTACCCAGGTGGTAATCAGTGGAAACATATTTCGTGGAATAGTACAAACCCCATAAAGGTCAATACAGCATGCGAGAGAGCATCACAGTAACAGTCTGACACAAAGCGCATTAGCGTCCCCCTAATGTAGTGGTACCGCAGGATTAGTGTATAACAGCTTAGCTAAAGAAAGATTATCATTACATTGCAGAATATCTATCAGGCGCGATCCCGCAGATCAGCCTTCTCTGCATAGTCGTATAGGTACGCAGATACATCGGCCGGTCAGTAACCTCTACATCCAATAGGTCGACGGCAGCGCGGGCCACCGACATTTCACCCTCTTCGCCCCACGCCCATAAATAGCATACATATCTATTCCGAGTCTGCTGTTGGGGGCACGTCGATATCATCAGCACCTTCCACTCCTTGCTTTGTAGTTAGGAGAAGGTATGTCTGCAGTGGACCCCAAATGTCAGCCGGCCTAGAGGTCAGAGGCAGGAGTTCCGAGAAAATTCCATATTGCTCCTGACAGTATAACATATCCCGTAACCAATCTTTGAATTTAGGGGCCCGACCCCGACCCCACCTAGAGGCCAGGTGTCGTCTTGCCAACAACAATGCAACATTAGTGTATTTCCGAACAGTCCGCGCTATCTGTGCGCTGTAACCTAGTAGGAACAACAGCGGATCTAGGTCCAATGTGACCCCTATCATAAGGGAAATGCCCTCACATACCTGGGACCAATACTCCTGCACCTGCGGACAGTCCCATGCCAAGTGGAGGAAGTCCGCCCCTCCCTGTCCGCATCTCTCGCATCTATCCGAGTCAGCCAAGCCGAATCTGACCTTACAGGTGTGTAATACAACCTATGGAGGAACTTGTAATGTATAATTTTGAAGCGACAGCTGGACATCATTGCACCCGATAGGTCACAACAATACTCCCACTGGTCGTCTGTGAGCACCCTGTCAAGGTCCTGTGACCAGTGCGATCTAGCCGCACTCTCCACAACCGGTAGTTCTCTCCGGAGGCATTTATATATATTGGATACTAGATGTGCACCATCAGTGCTATTCAGCACAACCGTAAGCGGGGCAACTGTGGGGGGTTCCCGAGGGTATTCAGGCAATAAAGTTTTCAAGCCCTCTCGAAGCCGTAGAAAGTAAAACAGTTCTAAGGGGTTAGGCGTATATGACCCCAAAAAACTTTCTCGAGACCGAAACATCCCACCGTGGAATAGATCGCCCCAAGTCTGAACGTTCAACCGGCGACACATGTGCCAGAAACCCACCTCTTGGAAGAGCGCCATTTGCGGGTGATACGACAGTGGCAGTCGAGCTGTATATAGTAGCGAGGCCTGCAACCGTCTCCCTATTCTATGCCACGCGTCCATTGTACAAGTCACCGTATTAGTGTGCATATCCAACTCCGACAGGGGGGCATGAATCACTCCATCCAATGGTAATGGGTGAGCAATCCAGTCTTCCGCTGCAACCTGGCGCAGGAAGGCAGTAGGCTTCATCCAATAATACAGGTAGTGCGCCTGGGCACTCAAATATTAAACTTCGAAATCGGGGACGTCGAACCCCCCCATATTGTAAGGTTGTGTCATGACTGCCCATCGGAGGCGCGCCTGTTTTCCCCCCCACACCAGTCGTATAAGTTCGGAGCGCAAGGTTTTGAAAAAGAAAGCACCCGGGTGGTATATTGAGGAATAGATATAGGAATCGTGGTAAGACCACCATTTTTATGAGGGAGATTCTAGCGGCCGTGGATAAGGGTAGTTTGATCCATCAGGACACCGAGTCTGACAGTTTAGTTATAGCCACTCCATAGTTCAGTCGCAGTGTGTCTCCCTTGTCTCTCGAGATTTGTATCCCCAAGTAGCGCAACTCCGAGGAGCACCACTCCAGAGGATAGTCGAGCGGGAATTCCGACACAGCAGGCGTCAGAGGGAAGAGCTGGGACTTACTCCAATTAATAGAGACACCAGACAGGCCCCCAAAGGCCACAAACTCCCACAGTAATGCGTTCAAGGTAGTCTGGGGTTCTTTGACATATAGCGTGACATCGTCAGCATATAATAAAATAGAGAGTTCTCGTTGAAAACACTGAAAGGCGCTGACTTTATGGAGCTGGCGAATGCGACAGGCCAGCGGCTCTATCGCTATGGCGAAGAGTAAAGGCGAGAGGGAACACCCCTGACGGGTACCCCTTGTTATTGCAAAGGCATCAGTCAGACGTTCGTTCGCAAGCACCCTCGCCTTCAGAGCCGTGTAAAGCAAACGCACCCAGTCTACAAATACCGGGGGAAAGCCCATTTTTTGGCAATACCGCAAATAAGAACCCCCATTCCACGGAGTCGAAGGCTTTCGACGCATCTAAAAAGACAGCAGCGAGCGGTATCTCAGGGCTCACCGTCTGGATAAGGGAAAATACACTACGGAGGTTGTGTGATGTAGATCTTGTAGGGACAAAACCCGACTGGTCAGGCAGTATGAGTGTGGTCATGAGTAGAGATAGTCTCGCGGCTAGTATCTTGGCTAGGATTTTGGCATCGCAGTTCAAGAGCGATAAAGGACGATACGAGTCACAGTATTTGGCATCTTTGCCTGGCTTAAGTAAGGATGTGATTACAACCTCTCTCATGGATCTTGCAGGATACCCACCTCCGGGGCATCCTCAAACACCTCCCGCAACACTGGCGCCATGATATCCACGCAGCATTTATAAAATTCTGCGGGAAGCCCATCGTACCCTGGCGCCTTCCCATTGCTCAAGGACATTATGGCATCTCGCACCTCGTCTAATTCAAGTGGTGCTCCCAGAAACTGTCTGTGGACATCACTTATCCAGCAGAGCGCTATATCCCCCAGAAAGCTGTCCAGGTCAAAGTCCCCGGTCGCCCGTGATGTATAAAGTTGTTCATAGTGTGTCTGGAGAGTGTTCAGTATGCCTGCTGAGTCTTTGCATATCCCTCTGTCAGCAGTGGTCAGTTCTAAGATAGTGTTCGTGCCTCGCGCCATGCGAACCGCCATAGACAGTGCCCAACCCGGTCTCCCTCCCTCATTGTAAGCGCGGGCCTTCCAGTGTTTACCCTTGAACTGTACCTCCCTTTGTGCCTCTGCCTTGTATTCTGACAATTTAGCCCTGAATTCCTGCTGTACCATTCCCACATCTCCCCGTACCATGCTTCTCTCCAGTGCCCGCAGGTCTTCTTCCAGTCTGTGGAGCGTGCGCTGTATGTCTCTCAGTACCCCGGAGCTCTTAGCAATGCACCATCCCCTCACTGTAACTTTGAAGGCCTCACAAACTGTTTCCACACTATCCACAGTGTCCTTGTTACGGGGAAAAAATCTTCAATATCATCTCTGAGTTCCTCACGGAAAACAGTGTCCACTAGAATGTTAGGGTACAAACGCAAGGTGGACGTGGCTTCTCAAACCCAGGCATGTCTAAAGTCAGCAGGACCGGGCAGTGGCCAGAATGTGTTCTGGGCAAGTGTTGTGCATTCAGGACATGTGGTGCTAAATTCAATGATACAAATATATAATCGATCCTAGCCCATTTTCCAGTGTATGAAGTGAAGTGTGTGCCATCAAGCAGGTCAGGATGCAGATGTCTCCATCCATCAACTAACCCCTCTTCTTCCACTATCCCTCTAAGGGTATCTCTCGCCCTGGGGTGGTATGTTGAGCACCCATCCGCTCTATCCCATCTCGGGTTCAAAGCAACATTGAAGTCTCCACCCCAAATTAAATGACTAGAACCCACATCCATCCCAATTCCCCAGAGCACAGAGAAAAAGTGGGGATCATCAATATTAGGTGCATAACAATTGGCAATGGTGATCGTCTCCCCACCTAGTCTCCCCCACAAAATCACATATCTCCCCTCCTTGTCTATACGTTGACCCTGTAGTGTAAACGGGAGAGCTCGATGTATAAGGATGGCAGTGCCCCTGGCATATGAGGAATAATTCGAGAAGACTCTCACACCTGCCCATCTCTTACCGAAAGCAGACGTGGCTGACGGGGGGATGTGAGTTTCTTGTAGCATAACCACCTGTACGTTATGTCTATCCCAGTAGGCCATCAACTGTCTACATTTACATGCATCCTTAAGCCCTCGCACATTCCACGACATAAAGGTACATTTGTTAGCTTCCCCCGCGCCTATAAACATCAATTTTGTCCAGCTGTATGAATTTACAATGCATCATCCATGTCATCATTACATTGCAAGTGTTCCTTCCACAACCAAGAAACCAGTGTACCATGTTGTCCGTCTGCACGTGTAGATCGCACTCAACCAACTCACACAACCCCCAGGCATTCCCCCATTCCCTCCCAACCTCCCACTGAAGCATCCCCAACTTGCCAGTTTCTCCATCCACCCCCCTCCCCCCCAATTCCCTCAACAACCAAGGGTGGGAACGTACCCTATACCAACAGTAACCACATGGGTAATACCCGCTAGGTAGCATTCTAGGTGGCAACACATTACCCCCCTCTTCTCCACCAGCCCCATATGGTGGAGCCTACCCAGCCAGTGGGAGAGAGGGGGGTACCCAGCGATCAGAATCAAGATCGCTTCCCCCAGACCAAGTTCCAATACCCAGATAGATTCAGGGAGGGAGAATAGAAGGCAAACATAGTTACATCCATGGATTAGTCCACAAAGCAGTACTCACATACAGGACCCAGACTGATATCAAAAGTCTCAAAAAGCTGCGTGATCACTGTTCATCATCATCCATATGCTCGTGTCTGCGGTCAGGCTCGGCATCTCAGTCCCCATTCTGGTGTGCTGTGCGTTTATAATGTTTGATGAAGTCTTCTACTTGTTGCGGCTTTGTAAAAAACCTCTGGCGCTCCTGACACGTGATCCGCAAACGAGCCGGGTAGAGCAGTGCATAGTCCACCTGGAGATTACGGAGTTTTGCTTTGACATCCAAAAACTTGCGCCGCTCCTCCTGCACCATGGGCGTAAAATCAGGATATATCGTAAAGTTGTTACCATCAAAGGAGAGCGTTTTGGAGGTACGAGCCGCACGCAAGGCAGTGTCCCTATCTCTATAGTTGAGCAGGCGGGCAATGATAGGTCTCGGTTTCATGGGCACCGGTCACCGGTCCCAGGGATTTATGCGCCCTCTCCACGATGAACTGGGGCGAGAACGCTTCCGGGCCCACCGCTGCCAGCAGGAGCTTTTCCACATATTCCTCCATTTTACCCACATTCGTGGATTCTGGAACACCTACAATGCGAATATTATTACGCCGACTTCGCGGCTCCAAATCCTCGTTCTTGGCCGCTATGGTGCGCAGTAGGTCACCCATCCGTGTAAGTCGCGTCGTGTGCTGAGCCGAGGTATCCTCGATGTCCGAAACCCGCTGTTCCGCCTCCTTCAACCTCCCCTCGTGAACATCCAATTTGTGGACTACTGCATCCATCCGAGACGACATCCTGTCCACCTTGTCCGCGATGGTCGCAAATCCCTGGCGCATTTCACAGAGGATTTCCTGAACATCTGTGGAGGTGGTCGCCTGGCCATCAACGGAACTATTAGTCTCAATCTGCTTCTGCTGTTCCGGGCTGCTGCGAGTCGTTTTTTTCGTGGCGTCAAACGTGAGCTTCGGCTGTCGCGCATCTGGCCGTCCCATCCTCTCCACCGGTCAAGATGATGCGACACTATTCGCCTCGGTCCGAGCAACAAGACCTCTCTGTAAGTGCGGGCTCGTATGTAAGGTCCGTCATAGTATCCTCACCGTCCAGTTGCGCTCCACCAGGGATCAGTAACTGCGTAGGCTGTGGGCGTGCAGCTAAGGGAGGGTTCTGACGAGTCTTCTGGCCAGCGGCAGCACTACCGACTCCGGCCCGGGAACAGTCCAGAGATCTCGCTACACTCCAGGCCCACCGTGCACTAACAATGAACAATATAATGAGGCAGCAAAGTTTCCAAGTCCCATGTACGCTATTCGGGAGCACCAGCCAGTTGGCAATCGCAGCCGTCCCCCCCAAGAGGGTCGCACGTAGGTAGGTGTATGTTCTCCCGTATGCGCGGTGTTGCCAATGATCAATATAGCACGCTAGCCTGCACTATCGCAACATCTGTGCACGCAACCAAAGCAACGCAGCTGTGGTGTCTCCCAGGGAAGCGGAATGCAGCTCCTCCCAAATGAATGGTTCAGCAGTCAAAAGTTATCGTAACTCCCGCCGCATGTGGATCTCACCTCGGGGTATGTATAACACTTCCAGCAGTAGGAGCAAGTAAGGGGGGGATGTCCCACGCAGTAAGAGCCGATAAACACTGCCCCCCAGCAAAGCCTGCTGGGCCGGACTCCCTCCGGTGTGCCCCACTCCTCGTACGTCAACGGTGTAATAGCGGCCCCTCCAGCCAGCAGTAAGGGGCGTAGCAGTCCCCACCAGCGCACGGTGCCAGCGCTCGGTCAAGTGCGCCCAGTCCACTCCTCAATGCAGCACGGGCAGGTCGAGTATGGCCCTCCGGTCCCTTCGCATACAGTGTACACACAGCTCCCAAAATGGCCGCAACACTCGATGGGTCCTTGCAGGGCACCGGCAGCATTCGGCGGGGTATACACTTATCCAGGGGCAGCAAGGGCACAGGCATCCAGAGCACAGGCGAGACAGGACTGCTCCAGTACAGGGTACTTATCTGCTCACGGTGTGGGTTCTGCTGCGAGCAAGGAGTACTAAGGCCGTCCCCTGCTGCCGCCGCCTTGTAGGTCGCAGGATATTCCGCGCTTCTCGGGGCCCAGTTGCCGCCACTAAGGCCTCGGCCTTGCGTCGTCAGTCAAGCCGACCAACCGCACAGCCTCCTCCAGGAGTCAAGGTCGCCAGGAACGGGAGAGCCTCCCCCGCCCGCAGGAAGACAGCAATCGACTCCAAATTTGAACCGGAGTCGCCGAGGAGCCTCCTTAGCAAATGGGAGAGGTTCCAGCCCAATCGGTCGCCGATATGAGGATAATTTTAGGATTAATATCACCAGGTTGTGGGAGCCTCACGGGAAGGCGTCCATTCACTAGTGCGCCACCTAGCGCCCCCATTGATCTATAGTCAATTTTAATTTACATTGGGAATTGCAGCGCCAGTCTAAGGAGCAGGTTTGATCATTAATCATGCCACTTTTGATGGGTGAGGGCACTTGCTTTTAAGAGCAGATGCTACAGGTGACTGCTACTAGATCTCAAGAAGGTAACCTGGATACGTATAACAGAATAACAAGTTACTTACCTTCGGTAACACATTAGCTGGAAAAGGGTATATGTAGCCACAGATTCATTACCTTTTGAATTTCGCCATGGGTCAGATTTTTTGAGAGCAGAACCCCTGCGCGCCAGTAGATGGCGTCGAATGGCTCCATGTCCAATGTAAAAGACACACAATTGTGGTCATTGCCGTATGTGACGGTGCAGTACCTATATAGGGGCCACCCAGGCATGCTGACATCAGTTTCTTTTAAAGACTTTCCTCGCCAGAAACGCGAAGCCATGAAAAACACTTACCACTGGTGTGTCAAAACTAGGGCCCTGAAAGGGGTCAACCTGTCACTAGAAATTTGTTAGCAAAGCGAGGAGAATGGGTGGGTCATAAGGAATCTGCCACTAGATATAGTCTTTACCAGATGAGGCGTTACTTAAGGTAAGTAAATTGTTCATCTGACAAAGGGACTTCTAGATGCAGATTTCTTACCTTTTGAATAGATTGCACGACCAAATGGGGGAAGTGCCAATCCCTGCAGACCAGACTGTCCAGACAGTAATGTGCAGTGAAACCCATGCTGCCATTTGGTAGATAACCAGGACCGGAACTCCACATGCTAATGCAGTGGACGCAGCTTTAGGTCTGATGGAATGAGCTTTCAGGAGGTTGCTTCTTGGCCAGTGCGTTGAAGATTTTGAGGCAGAGCACTGCGCATCTAGAGATGGTCTGCCTCTGCAGGCACATACTGTCTTGGTGGAGGGATGCCTGGCTACCAAGATGACGTTACAGAATTTGGGAGGAAGGTCGAAAGTTATCAAATGTCGCCAGTTTATCTCCATACAAGAAGGTGAAGAGTGGACATGTTCAGGTAGAGAACCCTCCCCTGCTGCTGCTACAGAAGATCTTCCCTACAGGGCAGCCTGATCGGAAGATCGATGGCCATGCTCAGAAGCTCAGGTTACCAGACTCTCTGTCGTCAGTCTGGAGCTACAAGGATTACTTTGGCTCGGTCATTCTTGATCTTCTTGAGAACTCTGGGCAGGAGTGGAATGGACGAAAACGCATACAGGATGCCTGAACTCCACTCGAGACAAAAAGCGTCTCCGAGCAAGAGTCACCTTGGAAACTCCAGTGTGCAAAACTGCTGAAATTGTGCGTTCTCGGCAGAGGCAAACCGATCTAATCAAGGCACACCCGCTGCTGAAGTAGACCGAGTGCCACCTCTGGGTGGAGACGCCATTCATGATCCGTTAGACATCTTCGGCTGAGTTTAGTCTGTTCTGGCAATCAGAGAGCCCACCAGATATTGAACTTCCAGGATTAGGCCCTGATGTTCCAGCC
Source organism: Lissotriton helveticus (assembly GCF_964261635.1). NCBI lineage: Eukaryota > Metazoa > Chordata > Amphibia > Caudata > Salamandridae > Lissotriton > Lissotriton helveticus. Next base: position 244,764,809 of record NC_136061.1, on the reverse strand, counting down.
ATGTCGAGAGGCACATGGCCTCATGACAAAAGGTCCAGTACCCTATCCCGCCTTGTTTGTTGCAGTACCACATGGCTGTGGAATTGTCCGTAAAAACTTGGACCAGCCTTCCCTTGATGGAAGGCAGAACGGCTTTCAATGCAAGTCATATTGCACAAAGCTCCATCAGGTTGATGTGTAGTCTAGATTCCACCGGAGACCGGCGTCCTCTGATCTCCACCTCTCCCAGATGGCCGCCCAATCTCAGGAGTGATTAATCTGTCACTACTGTAAGACCTGATTGCGGAAGAAAGAGGGGTCTGCCTCTGGCCCAACCGAGGTTAGCTACCACTGCAGATTGTTCACAGTTCCCGCTGTGATCTGGCCCCGGTCGGAGATATTCCCCTGATGCTGTGTCCACTGAAACTTCAGGTCCTACTGCAGAACCCGCATATGCCATTTAGCATGCATCACCAATAAGATGCAGGAGGACACGAGGCCCCGCAGCCTCAAAGTCAGTCTCATCAAAACCTAGGATAGAGGATGAAACATCCGTATCATAGCCTGAATATCTTGGACTTGCTGCTCGGGAGGATAAGCCTGAAACTGCACCTTGTGCAGAACAACTCCAATGAAAGGGAACATTTGAGAGAGTGTCAGGTGTGACTTCAGCACGTTGATAGTGAGCCCAAGCGATTGCACAAGGTTCGCCATAGTCTTGAGGACGGAGACAACAGTCTGGGGCGAGCCTGCCTTAAGCACATAGTCATCGAGATAGGGGAAGACTGGCACCCTTGATCCCTGCAGATGAGCTGCAACCACCACCATCTCCTTGGTTTACGTCGGTTAAGGCCTCATTAAACGGCAGCAGAGGCTCGACCGAGCATGACTGCAGCTTAAGGACCTCGGTGAGGAGGTTAGTCCTCACGGAAGCGACGGGGAGCTCAAGGCCCAAGGCCTTGGCCGCCCTCATCAACACCACACTATAGGTTGCCCCCTCCTCCGTAGCCACGGTAGGAGGCGAGACAAAGCCAGTGTCAGGCGAAGTGTCTATACCACTGGCCTCCCCAAGTTCCTCTGCCCAGTCCTCTTGAGACTGGCATTCACGTGCCAGAGGGTCCTCAGACCCCTCCCAATCCTCCTCAGCACCCATCTCCTGGTATTCAGGGTTAGGAAAAGATGGGGCCGGTTCATGGAAAATGAATTCTCCGAACGGCGTCATATGAGGCGCCTAGCGGCGCCGCACCGGCGCCGAAACCGGGTCGAAGGAGGCGTCGGGGATGGCGCCGCCCGAGGACGGCGCCGGAGGTGACACCTGAGGGGTCGGCGCCGGGGAGGTCTTCAAATCCACCGGCGACGACCCGGATCCGGAACCGGATCCAGTGGGACCCTGCGGCGCCGGGCCCGAAGGCGCAGGCGGCGTCGGAGCCGAAGCACCCGACGGCGTCGGGCCGGAGCCCCCGACCCGCTAGGATCCCCAGACGGGGCCGCTGGGCCCGAAGGCGCCGCGGAGCCCGTCGTAGGAGAGAGGGACCTCATGGCCATGAGGAACCGCTCGATCTCCTCCAGCGTCGTGTTAGGCCCAGGGACCGTAGGGTATGAAGTCGGACGCGGCGCTTGCGACTCCGACCGGGCCGCGGGGGCGGTGCCACCTGAACCCCCGGCCGCGTCGGGGGGAGTCGGAAGAGCGATGACGTCTCTTCGACTCCTTGTGCTTACCTGACGACTTCGACCCTGAGGAGTGATGTCGACTCCCGGAGCAATGATGGCTCCGCTCCCGCGACCGGTCCCTCGACCTCCGTCCGGGACCTCTCTTGGCGCGGGGCCGACTGCCGGAGTTCGAGTCGCTTACGGGACCGCTCCCATCTAGCCTTCGAAGTCAGGGCCTGGCAGTTGGAACAGGTCTTGTCGTCATGGTCGACGCCGAGACAGTGGAGACACCGACGGTGAGGGTCCGTGACCGACATCAGCCGGTCGCAATCCTCACAGGGCTTAAAACCAGGCATCCCTACCGGCACCGTTTGGAGATCAAAAAGAGTTAGTAAAAAAGTGACTACGGTACCACTTGTGAGAAGTTGGCCTGATATATGATGCTCACTAGTTCTAGTGATCACCTTGTATCAGTCCAAACAACCCTTATGGTGATTGGTTGTAAGTCAACCTTATAGACCAGCTATCCTAATGGTAGCATGGACAAAGCAGTCTTAGGCTAAACTCTTTTGGCATGTGAAGCCAGCTGTTTTACCACAATATAACCCCTTGAATAACAGATGAAAGGACACCACACAGGTTGTTATTAATAACAACACCTCTGAACTCTTTAGGAGGTCAGAGGGCTAAGCACATGACAATCTCTTACGAAAAATACTACAAGTTGCACAAAATTACAATGGTGCCCTAGGGGCACGACAAACCATATACTAAGTAAGTGGAATGTGAAAGTCGATAAAAGTAATGGAGCTGTCCAGAGGCTGTAGGATCGATGGGACCACGCTATACTAGCTTCAGGTAAGTAATAGGAGGCCCACGGAACGCGTGTGCAGAGTGTGAACTCACACGCGAGATGCGTAACAACGCCTATGGACAGTACAGTTCAAGAAAAAAGGTGAGTACGGACAATCCTGACTAGATAGGACTAAAACGACTGTGGAACTGGACACTAGGACAGTTAAACTACCCTTGAGCACCGAAATGCTCTCGTTACCTCACCCACGGGCTGCGGGTGCATAGGTGTCAAAGTGCGTCGGGTTCTCGCGTTGAAGTCAATGGAGCCTGAAAGAAAAGATGCTGCAGAGACCAGGAGGAAGATGTCCGGTGCAATCCAAGGGTGAATTGTTGAAGAAGGAGACCTGAAAGCAGAGGGGACAATGTTCACAGTCACTAGCCAGTGACTGGAGTGGAACCAGGAAGGAACCAGATGTCGACGTCGCGATCAGGTGAAGAGTGGACGCTTGACTCTGCAGCCACGTGGACCAGGAGGCGTCTTCGACGACCAGGATGGAGGCACGAGCTGTCCCACGCAGGCTCTCGCTGTCGGCGGTGTCAGATCCGGGATTGGACTCAACAGGCCTTGGCAAAGGCAACCCACGCGGTGAAGGGAAAAGACGTCTGGTGTGGACTAGGAGAGTCCGGGGTGCCCCTCTTTTGGAAGGGAGCAAGGGCCAGTCTGGAGCAACCAGACCAGCAGCAAAGATTCAAAGGTTCGTCGTCTAGGAGGTCACTAGCCAGCTGGCAAGTGACCAGACAACGCGTCGAGCAGCAACAAAGCAGAAGGGCCCCACGCAGATCTCGTGGATGCTGGAGGGCTGATCTTCGGTGCAGGGGCTGCTCGGGGCTGGGGCTTCTCAGTCCCCAAAGCACTTGGTCGAGTTTACCTCGGGAGTCGGGCTGGAAGCGAAGTGCAGGTTCGTTCAAGATGGCCGGTCCCACGTGTCTCGTCGCACCCACGGGTCTCAGCTTTGCTGCAGATGTAGGTAGAGGTCGGAGAGGTCTGGGAATCCGGGTCTCGTCGGGCTCTGAAGTCTGGATCCTCGAGGGAAGACAACAAAGTGAAGCCGCTGGACGCTTGATGGTGCCTGCAGTTGCAGGGTGGACACTCCTTGTCCACAAGGGAGATTCTTCAGTCTTCTGTGGAGCAGAACGTCGTAGGCCAGAGTTTCTTCTTGATGAATAGTTCAGGATAATCTAATTTGGAATGGGTCCAGCTCCTACCTTTATTCTCCTAAAGGGGGCTGCACTACTGACTAGGTCCCTCCCCTGGGTGGGACCAGGAAGGGGGGTGGCTACACCCCCTATCCTTTGTCCGGTTTCCCGCCAGAGCTGGGGCAGGGATGCCCCAGCAACTGGTTTGAACCGGTGTATGCACAGGGCACCTTGTGTGCCCCAGGCATGTCTCATTCCTTTCAGGCGTCCCTACCTCAATACACAAAATCCTGTCTGGGGTGGTGCTAGCACCTCCCAAGGCAGGAAACCCTTTGTCCACGCCATCCTCGCTGGAAGGACTCCCAGCAGCAGGAGGTCAGACTTGTGTCTGTGGTGGCAGCATCCATTTTGTGATGCTGAGGCTCGAGTTAACTTTAACCGGGGTTCACAGTTACATACATGTCCTGTCCCTCTAGAAGGGTGGAATGCTACCCCCGTCACCAGAATTGGCGAGGGGGTAGTATTCCAAATCGTATGACACCTTACTCGACATGTTTTGATAATGTTATACAAGAGTTGGCATTTAACCGCGAGGTTGATAATGCACTTAAGAGTATATGGTATAGCGTTATCATGGAACAGCTATTAGGACTTGGTTCCGCAAGCTGCAAACGGGCTCAGCTCATGCCAGAGCACCATTTCACATAATTCCAAGCACTCTGCCTTCAGGATTGATAAGGCCTTCCATAGGAGTGACTGATAGGAATATATGTGTCCATTTTAGGGTTAGATATAGGTATACTATATCTACAGCAAAGGGTGTTTACACCACCTTGCCCCAGCTGTCATGCAGCCAGTTGTGTCAGATTTAGATGGCCAGCCAGGGGTGGCATAATACATGCTTCAGCCCCTGGTAGGTCCTGGGTACACCTATGCCCTGGGTACAGGGACTGATAGGTGGCCCAGTACCAATTGGTAAATGCACCTAAAGTACATGGATGTCAATTTAGAGAGAGAACAGCTAGGCTGTGGGTCTGATTAGCAGGCCCACAGCCAGGGAAAGTCGTAAACCAGTGAAGCAAAAAGCAAAAATCTGGGGTGACCATAGGATTGCAGACCCCACTCTCCTACACCACTTTTTCCGGATCTGCGCTGCTGGCGCGGAAAAAAGAAGAACTGACGTCAGCACGCGGAGGCGGCGTCTAAGTACTCCGACGACGTCATCACGGCGCCAACGACGCCGACGACCGACGCGGAGCCGCAGACGACGCCTACCGACGAGGGTACTGCTACGCAAAAAATTTCAAGATCCAGTCTGACGCCTGGGGATATTCTAAGGTAAGGAATCTAATACTAACGTGTCTCTTTCAGATCCCCCTCTCCACACAAAGCCGTCCGAGAGCAAGCCATTGACCCTAACGCACAAGTTACTACTTGTGTAATGATATATCTGTAAGAGACATTAGTTAGTATTAGATTCCTTCCCTTAGAATATCCCCAGGCGTCAGACTGGATCCGGATATTTTTGCGTAGCAGTACCCTTGCGCGTCGGTAGGCGTCGTCTGCGGCTCCGCGTCCGTCGTCGGCGCCGTGATGACGTCGTCGGAGTACTTAGACGCCGCCTCCGCGTGCTGACGTCAGTTCTTCTTTTTTCCGCGCCAGCAAGCGCAGATCTGGAAAAAGCAGTAACCCTAGTCAATTTTTGACTAACTTTTTGAATCACTTTTTGATTGTTCTCGAAGTCTCTCGACTCCGGACGGTGCCGTAGGGATGCCCGGGTTCAAGCCCTGTGATGATTGCGACCGCCTGATGTCGGTCACGGATCCTCACCGCGTCTGTTTATCTTGTCTGGGTGTCGACTACGACGACAAGGCCTGCTCCGACTGCCGGGCCCTCTCTTCCGCTGTTGGAGAACTATAGTGCTCGCAACCCACTGTCGAAACCTGGGCCCCAACCCAAAACACTCAAGAGTAGCGAATAGGTATGGCCAGTGAAGACAGTCGAAAGCCTTTTCGGCATCGACTGCTAGCAGTAGGGCTTCTTCTTTGGACAGTTGCACCGTATCAATTTAGTGGTAGATTCGTTTGGTATTGTCCCCAGGACAAAGGCATTTAAAGGGACTTCTCCAGATAGTGCTGGACCTGAAGTCTCTGGCTCTAGTATGATGGAATTTGTTTTCTGAGAAGTCATCATTTTCCGTAAAGGATGTGAAGTATATGGTGAATGAGACCAGCAAGGTCTTTGGCAGAGTAAGAGGTATGGCTGCTGCTCCAACGACCGTGGGACGGGAGACGAAGGGTAGATTACCTACGCCGTCTCAAGAAGAGTCAAGGCTCCTACTACTGAGGTGCCCCGCGACCCTCCTGCCCACGTTGTAGCACCTCACATCTAAGAGGGAGGTCTTTCACTTGTGACTACATTAACTTAGATAGCTAGTCCATTCTGAATGGTAGCCCCTAATTAGCAGCACCATTTAGTGTAGATACTCAACACCAACCCCCTCCCCCCTTACACTGATCACACGTTTATAGGTCCTGAAGAATTGCCACAGTACTAATTGACCAACAGGGCAAGAAACATGTCTACCCAGAAGAGAAGAGCACAATATTGAATGAATATCCCTTGTTAGGGCCGGTGCCACTCTTCCTTATATATCTCTTTTTAGTAAGGTGGATTACCAACCAGAATAAAACGCATCTCATTGGAATATCCAACCTTTTTTAAATCACTCCTACAGCACCTCTCACTATCTACACACACATGGGCCATACACCCCCACTTCATCATACGGCAAAGGAACAAAAGATCTCTGACAAAGAGCCCCTTTGTGGGTGCCCGTTGAGCATTGCAGCGCCGGCTCAACGAGGAGTAGGTCCATATGATGAAGCATGACACCTAGCTTGCTGGGTGTGCGAGGACCCTAGTTCCGCAAAAGCGGGATCCCTGATCCCACTACCTCCTTTACTTTTTCTAATTCACCACCACCTAACAGGTGGTAAGTGGGTTCTAGTTCAGAGGAACAGCTTTATTTTCTTTGTAGTAGATGCTGCTGCAACACTGTCAGGAGAAGGGGGAACTAATGGGGGTGGAGGGGAGGGAGGTCTAGTGGCACCAGGAATGGAGGCACTGGAGGACTCGTGTTTGGATGTCCCAACAGATTCTTGTGACCAGCTGCCCACCAGAAGGAGCTGTGGTGGAGCGTAAGAGGGCCTGGGTGACAACCAGGAGCAGGAAATTCTCGAAACTTGGTACTACGAGTGAAGCGTAAGAGACCCTCTTGAGGTTCTTTTTGAAATTCTTCCTGGACTAGTCCTTGGAAGTAGCCCACTTCGAGGATTTGCTGGTCTCAGGTGGGTTGGAGAGGGAGCCAGAGCGTGGATTGGGCTGCCAGTGGGCTTGGCATTTGTGTTGGGTCTGCACCATGTAAAGATTTTCCTCCAGCTTCATGATCGCCTTAACATACATGAAGCCATACCTCTCACGACATGACAGTTTGAGTGTACAAAAAGGCATGTCTCATACTGCCTAGAGTTATCCTTGGGCTCCAGGTACCACATAAAAGACATCATGTGGGTCCAAAAGAGGCATCTGCTTGTGACAGGATCGACATGGTAAAAGACTTTAAATTTCAGGGGAGACTTCCTGCCTTATAAACAAAGCAAAAAAAAAATACTTTGAGGAGAAATATGGTCTACATCAAAAGGTGTGGGGTAAAAAGGAACAAGCATCAGCCTTATATGGTTCCTAAATTTCATATCCAGGGTGGGTCCGAGACTGAGCACAAGCCAGAGAGTTATTTCCCAATCCAGGCTGGCATTTGGACAATATTCAAGAGATGAGGTGAGGTATCACTATTCAGCAGAGCTACACGCTACTACAGAACTGCAATAGCTGGCTGGTAATATAAGTATTTTTTTTTTAATTCATGGAAAACCCCATACATGAGAAGGGTGTAAGCAAGTGAAACATAAACTGCTATAGCGGGAGAGCTCAATATAATAAGCTAGTTGTTTGGACAGTGCTTAGTATATATAGGTGTTTATGAAGGCTCTTCGAATTAAATCATTTTAGTTTTTTTTCCTAAAAGGTCTTTTTATTTCTGTATTATTACGATTAAGTTGTGTACGTAGAGCATTTCAGGGATGACCGTTTCATTGACATATATGCAAATTCACTTTAAAGTGAGCTTCCGGTTTCTCATGCAGTCATGACTGCACCTTTCAATGTCTCCATTTACAGGTACCTTAACTTGAAATCGACTTAAACCTTAGCTAGCAACATCAACTTTAACAACACTGGATGCTCAGGTCCGCCTTTCATTTCTTCAGCAGTCCACAGATCCACGGCTTTTGAGTCCTTCCACCTCCTTATTTCAGTAGCCGGTATCTTTGTGTTTCACCACGTGCTTTGATAGTGCCCATATCTTCCCTGATGAATGCCCCAGTATTTGTTAAGCAGAGTGGACTCACTCTCTAAACTCATTGAACACATTTAATACCTGCAGCCACATAATCTGCAACAGGTTGCCTACATTGTCCCCATTTCCCTTTATCCCAAAAGGCTATGCTCTCTGCAATCAGCCACCTTTCTCCCTCCCTTTTCCATCTACAAATGGGCAGGCCTTCACGTGAGCGCCAGAGCATTAGTATTGCTTTATTAGCCAGCACTAGCCGCAGTTTCAGAAACTTGGTTCCCACCTTCTGTGACTTCGTCCAGTATAGAGGAATAGCAAGGATACATCCATAGGACAAAGATTAACGGTATCTAAAGTTTTCCATGACGACTGTGGCACCATTCCAGAAATGGGCAACCTTAGGACAACTCCAGACAATACGCAAGAAAAGAATGTCCACTAACATGCCCCTAGGACACCTCTTGTTGTCAGTCTCTGCTACAACATTTCAGTTTGTAGGGTTTTTAGGTAAATGGTATGGACGCAGTTAAACAGTGTGTACTTGAATGTGGTGTTCCTGAAGACACTGCCTGGGTATTCCAGAACAGTGTCCCATTCTTTATCCCTCAGTTCTCTGCCTATTTCCTCCTACCAGCAAGCCTGTAAATTAATTGATAGTAGTCTTTTGGAGAGATAGGATATCAGTTTGGGTTTGTGGTTCTGTTTTATTAACTGCACCACTGCGCCATACATCAAGAACTGAGCCTCTATTAGACTATATTCCTCAATCAAGGAGGCCAGGCTTCAAATTACCCCAGTTTCATGGCATTACTTATGGTGGTATCTCTGCTTTCGGCCAATCTCTTATCTTTTAAGCAGTAAACAAAACCACCCTCCGGTGGTGGAAGGATCCACTGAGGCAGTGCCAGAGCATATGCTGGGCAGTGCTGGGTGCTCTTAACTACCCCACCTCCAACTTTGTAGGGCCTTTCCTAGGTGTTTAGTCTTCCTCAGTGGGTTTTGGGAGGGCCCCACCAGCTTCTCATCGCTCGCTCCTGCTGTGGTTCGCTGTTGGCCCTTGCCTCTCCTAGCTTTATCCCATCAAGCTACTTAGCCAGCCATTGCAGTTCAGAGGCTAGGAAGTGCAGCTCACGATCAGGTGCCTTCTATCCCCCTCGCTGATTAGATGCTGCAGTATAAACAGGGATACTCTCTACAATGACTAACGCACTGCCCAGAGTCCCCTCTCCAATACATTCTCCCTTTTAGATCTGAATCTTAGAAATCAGAGACCAGGTGGTCCCCATTTGATTGCCAGACAGGTCACCATTGCTGGAGTTTGTGTCATTGTTCTCCCAGTTGGCAGTAATGTCAGACACTCTCCCCAGCTCCGCCAGGTATTGGACACTCTGGGGAAGCCTTGCTGCAGTATCCCAAAGCCACAGCAGCATGTTGTTTCTGTATAGTCAGATTGTGTGTTCTGAGACTCTCAGGATGCCCTGGCCATGCCTATCCACCCCCAGCATGTTGGCAAAGAGTTCCACGGCCAATGCAAATAGCACTGGTAAAAAGTGTCCCTCCTACCTTGTGACCCGGAATATTGTGCATGACCCGGAAATGCACAGGACAGGTACTTGCCAAAACCTGACAATGTGCATACATTAGAGTGATCCATTTATCCCACTCCTCCTCCAGATTTATGCATTTCATAACAGTCTGCAAATAACCACAGTGTAAAGTATCAAACATTTTTTCTAGGTCTATCGAGAAGACCCCTGCCTCCTGAAACTGTGTGAAAGGAGTTTCTTCAAAGCTCCTAAATATTCTTGTGACATTAAGAGATATATTCCATTTGAGGATGAATCCATTTGGTCACTGTGGATTAGTTCTTTAACGTAGGAAGAGAGGAAGCTGGCCAATACTCTTAGAAATGTATAAGACAGATTTAACATTGTGAGTGGCCTATGGCCCTGCATCAATATTATCCCTGAGGTGTCTACATTTAAGATTCCAATTAGCATGTAGAGGCTAGATATATTTATATTTCGCATGAAATTACTGCAGATGTGCACTCAGACTAAGAGAGGTATGCGAACATTTTGAGTTCAAGCAAAGTACTGCTACCATGACAAAGAGGCAGAGACACATGGTGCATTTCCTACAGGCCCGTCTCACCACAAGAAGGAAAGCCACTGCTTTGCCTACCATTAGCTGATATAAGCAAACATTGAGCAGACTAGTGCTCCATTTCCACTACATGGACAATTAAGTTATTGTCCATGTCTCAGTCTGATATGGCTGGATTCAAAACATCAGCCAAAAACAGAAGCTCTCAAGTTGACCCATGGTAGGCAAGTAGGTATGTAATCATGTTGCTTTCACTGGTACTGTTATAAATCATACATGCTGCACTTAAAAACATTAAAAAAATGGAAAGGAAAAAACTGCCACAGACCAACTACTGACACTAGACATGGAACAACTCAGGAGAAATTAATCTCTACATAAATGTCCAATATCGCTTATTTGGAACAATCATGATATGCAATCTATGCATTGGCATTTCTATAGTACATAAAGAGTTTGTGATCAATTGATGCAAAAGGAGAAGGGTTGATATATGTCAGAGCTAAGAAAATCTTAAGCCATTGTCACCGATTTTTTCAAATATTAAGCAGTATGTTTACCGGTGGGAAAATGTTTGCTCGTGCCACTACCTCAAGCATTAATGAAATCTCCGGGAACTGAGATCAAGATTCCCAGTAGTGTTAGAAACTGGAAGTGCTCCATATCGATCATAAACATCGAGAATTTTCAGTGTCAGCATGTAACATGCACTTGTAAATTTTCTGTAAGACAAAAGGAGACTTGCAAATGCTGCATCTCTAGATATTGCAGAAATTGAGCCAGTGCAAAGCTTCCTTGGAAACTTGCAAAATGATAAGTTCCAGATCAGGCAAAGCTCACACCACCCCTTTCTTCTTGTACATCAGCAATTACCTGGAACACCAGACCTTGCAACAATTTTGCACTGCGATGCGGTCTAATGCTAATTTTGCTGATCTGAGGTGGCCGCAAACATCAAAATCAAGCTCAAAACAAGAAAAGGATTCTCCACCAAAGGTTCACACTGTCAACACATTCTAGAGGAGAGATGGTGTCAGTATGCAAGATGGTACAACATTGGCATTTCCTGCTAAGGTCTAAAGCATGGGAGTCAAATCCGAAACATTTGTAACACTGACTCATCAAATACTGTATAAATCTGGCCAAAGCTTGCTTTTCTCCATTCAAAAGAATTGATTTGCCCCTCGCCCTGAAAAAAGTTTGACATCCCTCTCCTTTATTGCCTTTGGATGCTTTTAAGCACAGCGTTTAGAGGGCCCTGCACTGTGATTCAGACCCAGGGGCTACCTGTCAGACGCAGAAATTGCTAACAAACATCACCTGCCCCTTACAGCTAAAACAAAGCTTAAAACCCACAGAGTTTGGAGTCAGTATGGTATAAATTACACCCTTTGGTAGGAGGTATGTGGGGGGAGTTAAGCACCAAAAGAGACTACTTGGAGTGTGACATTTGTAACGAGCAAAAAGTACACTTAACAAATTAGTCACCTTTATGAACCTTAACCTTTTTCTTCACCTGGGTATACAGGCAATAAAGCAACCAAAAACAGCTTATGAAGTTCCCTTCAAGTAGAACTTGGCAAAGGCAGTATATCTTAAGTGAAAGACTTAACAAATATGCAGTGACATGCATACTGTATATGTTTGTGACATTCTGTTAACTTATCAGCCCTAACAACATCCTAGATTGCATCTCCGAATTACAAAACTCTCATTCATTACATTACCATATTACAGCTAAGCACGTCTTGCTACTCACCCATGTCGTAATCGTTCTCTGCAACCCTTCTCATTTTGGGAGGTGTAGTGATACCAGACTCAATTTCCGGTCTTTTTGGAGCTTTAGTGTCCGATATCAAATGATCAAAGCTTTTCCTAGTACCTGTCAAATACCATAGCAGTGAGTTATTTAGCAATTAATAACAAGGCACTTCTTTCCGCAATATTTTCTTAGCTTTTTAATAGACTGGTGATTTTATTTTACAAGTTTTACAATTAATAAACTAAACAGATGCTGTTCTTTTTCTTTCTTTGCTACTTTTCGTATCTACAACACTACAATATTAACAATGGACATCAATACCATGAAGATATATGCGGCAACATTTCCGAATACATTTGTACGTCATCTGTGCAGCACCCCTCCCTGCTTACCAATCCCCATTTCAATTCTCTATTTAAAATATCCAACATTTTCAAGCAGCTTGAGCTTATTTCCCATCCTCGTGCCCGGCCTTATGAGTATCTTGGGTCTCTCAGATCTTACTTAAATATCTATTCTTTAGTACATGTATTGACATAGATCGCAGGCCAATGGCACAGCCACATTTTATTTGTTTTAATTTAAATGCATTTTACATGTCAAAATGCGTCAACGATTACTATACCAAATGCATTATATAGACCCAGTAGATCTTTGGATTAAATCTATTCAGGGAATTTAGGGATCAAATAGTTCACAATAGCTCCTTCTTAGCCTACTCTGTTCTTGGTCAAAATAAGTCTTAATAAAAAAAATAAGAACCTTCACTGTATACCCAGTTTTCAGTGATTTTCTTGACATGGTTTGTTACTAGACATTGAAGAAGTCTGGCATTATTACAGTACAACTTAATCAGCAGTTCTATGATTGCAAAACATCTAAATAACCCACATCACATCAAGGAACACTTCATTCTAATAAAATACTCATTCTTTTACTGCAACTTAAAAAAGAAATACTGTTTTTGGGTGGTCAGGATATACTAACCAAGCAGCTTTTTAGTGTTTGCTTGTGAGGGCTGCCCCATATCCAGGCTCATGGACTTCCTTGTACGAGGGCTTATCTGTCCCACTGTAGGATAGCAAGCGGCAAGATGGATTCCAGAACCCTTTGGCGAGGACCATGGCTGATTTTCCTTCAAGGTCCTGCAGGAAATCATGAATAAAAACAAAAATCTCTCATAGCTTCTTTTCTGAGATACAATGGAATGCATGTCAAACACTTGTTATGTACAGCAAGTATGCAAGATGAGATGTCTGATTAGCATGTTTCTCTGCTAACAACGTAATTAATGTAGTTACCTTCCTTTTAAGATGAATCCCACGAACACATATTGCTGCATGGTTTCCATCTGTAACTAGAATATGTGCTATAGCAATTACAATGCATCAGGTAAAGATGAATACAGTTCCCTTGCTTCCATTCGGTCACACGTCCACTTTTGATCCTTGTAAGCCACACTCCAGTTTTTTGAATTGATGAGATATTCAGCCCAAAAACTTACAGTTAATAAAGTGTAATATTTCTATAATCAACCTTCCACTGTTGAGTGTTTGGATAAATAGCATAGGCAAAACAAAAACAAAAAAAAAAAAATATATATATATATATTTCTAGAATACTTTGAAGTCATGAATAACAGCATACCAAACCTAAAATTCAGTTATGAAATAAGCAATGACCGAATCGTATTTCTAGACACAGAGATCTACATAAGAAACAACCAAATACAGACTACCCTACATCGCAAATGCACGGCCACAAACGCCACCTTGGAGGCTACAAGCTTCCATCAGGAGTCCCTCATCAGCAGCATCCCCTACGGGGAATTTCTAAGAATTCGTCGAATCTGTAGTGAGAATGATGAATGGTTGAAACACAGCGCGACAACCACAAACAGATTCAAACGACGAAAATACAATAACGGCGTGTTAGAACCGGGAGTCTCTGGTTGGCAAAGGTAAGTACCTTGGCCCAAGTAGGGACCCCTAGCTCCGGTCAGGGCGACGGAATAACCCTCTGAGATAACCCCTGCTCACCCTCTAGGTAGCATGGCGCGAGCAGTCTAGGCTAAACTCGGAGACAATGTGGATAACATTTGCACTTAACACAACAGCAATTCCCAATCCACCACAAACTGAGACCACACAGGTAAGTATATATAAAATATAACTTTATCTAGTTTCAGCAAGGTAAATCAAGCAGTTGCACGACAGTCACTTCATTATTAAAATGAGGCACTTAATCTTAATGGTGGTACGTAGTTTCAGGAAGTTGTCATATAAAAACAAATGTCTCAAGTCTCTTCAAATCAGTATTAAACCTAATGCCACCGATTTATAATGGCTATGCTCTAAAGACGAGCAGTCCAAACAATGCCAGCGTTATTAAACTATGCCCCAATGGTCCCCTGGCTTCAGGGACCACAAGCGCTCCTAGCGCGTCTCACCCGGTATCCTGAGGGAGGGGGGACTTCTTTCCCCGTGCTCGCGGTGACGCGGGTCCCCCAGGGGCACCTCGCGGGGGAAGGCTCAGTGTGGCTCCCGCCCGGCCGGTCTCCGGACGCTCTCCGCCCGCTCTGGATCCTTCAAAGAGCAGCGGGGAGCAGAGACGGCAGGCCAGGGGCTGGAGCACATGCGGAGATCCCTCGGCGAGGTCAGGTCACTTCTTCCCGGGCCCGGCGGTGATCGCGCTGATTCCTCGGCTTCTTCGGCTGCCTCAGCGAAGGCAGCCAATCCCCTCGCGGCTCCTCAGGCGAGCCTCCACAGCACCCGGGAGTCAGCCAATGGCAGTGCGGCTCCCGGGACAGGCAACGATGACGCTCCGCTCCCTAGGCCAATCACGGCCCAGCACTGCTGATGACGCTGCGCCGCACGGGCCAATCCCGTCGCGGCGTTAGTGAGGGGGCTCGGCTCCCTCCACCAATGGGAGCGCGGCGGCTTCGTTCTTCGCCGGTTTAGCGCCGATCAGGATGGTGCTTCCCTCGGAGGTTCTCTGGCCCCGGGCAGCGGCGGTGATACGGCCAGCAATTGTTTTTCAGCGCCCCTTGCGCTGCAGAGGCTCACAGGTCTCCGGTCTGCCCCACACACGTGTCGATGAACACGTCGACTTTGGCCCTGCGGTAGGCTGGGTCAGCGCGGCGCTCTCAAGCAGTAGAGAGCAGCCAATGCGCTAAACAGGCAAACCACACGGTTGCACGATCTCCTCGCCACACAGCAGCTTCAGGGGGGGGGCACAGCAGATTCTTGTAGCCTTGGGCAACCTTTATGTTCCTGGGTTGCAGACAGGGAGCCAGCTCTTCTCAGGCCCTTGGAGATTCAAGCTGTAGGCACAGCACACAGCAAAGTCTCAGCAGTTTCAAGCAGGCAGGGACACAGCCCACAGCAAAGTCCCTTTCTCCTCCTCAGCTTCCAGTGATACAGCAGAACAGGTCAGCCCTTAGAGCACACAGCAAGGCAATCTTCCTTTAGTTCTCTCGCCGTCCTCCTTCCAGCAGAGGGTCCGTCTTGATTGTAGAATTTCAGAATCTAATCTTCTGTAGTAAGGGGTCCTTTCCTTATACCCCTGAACGCCTTTGAAGTCCTTTGTGCACGGGGATCCTTGGCTCTGGAATGTTTCTGGTGTTCTTCTTCCTGACAGCTTCAGGGCCAGAGGTGACAGTGGGTCGGCAGGGGAGTTAGCCAGCACGGTGGTCAGGCAGGCACAGCCCAGCACTATCAGGCTCTTCTCTCTCCCCTTCCCCGGGCAACAGATGTCGCCTTTCACCCCTGGGCTGACTCCAACCCCCTCCGGGGCCCTGCAGCTCCTGTCACGCAGGCATTCCACACACAGGCCCAGGCACACAGAAAGGTTTATACAAAAGAACAGCCACTTTCTAAAAATGCTATTCTCAACCCCAGGATCCAAAAACAACCTTCACCAAAAGATGTGTCATTTAATTCTGAGTTCAGGGATATCTTTCATGGATGTTCCATCTTGTTCCTATAGGGAGATAGGCTGGGATCCAATGGGACCAGCCTCCCCAGGCTACCCTAGGGAGCCCTACAGCCCTACAGCAGTGAGCACACAAAGTGGCTGCTGCTCTCTACCAGAGCATGTTACCTGCACTAGTACACGCTCTACCCTATCCATTCACTGCACCCTACCCAGGGGGGTACCTGGAGCCTTCCATAGGGGTGGCTGATGTGCACAGACAGGGGAGGGTTAAGCCCAGCCAGTGGGGACACTGGCCAGGCAGACATGGCAGTCCACTGACTGCACACAGGCCCTGCGCTGGCAGGCCTGAGACCCCCTTTTTGAGCTACTCATGTGGGTGGCGCAATCTGCGCTGCAGGCCCACTAGTAGCATCCGTCATCCCCAGCCCTGGCACACACAGTGCACTTTACTAGGGACCTCCTGGTGATACAGATATGCCAATCAGGTATACCCAATCAATATGACAATTTACAGAGGGAGCACTTACCCTCTGACACTGATCAGCAGTGGCAGAGGGTCCAAAGCATCTAAACCAGCAAAAACGAAATCCAGCACAGCATCAAAAATACATGAGTCAGAGGCAAAAAGATGGGGGGAAAACCATGCCAAGGATGTCAGGTCTAACACGTGTCCCCTCCAGCTGAAAGTGGGGAGAACTACCCAACCTCTTGGGAGCCCTCATCACTAAGGCGGAAGAATCTGGACAGACCGTCAGCATTGGCGTGTTCTGTACCAGGGCGGTGCTCCACCGTGAAGTCCATCCCCTGTAGGGAAATGGACCACCTCAACAGTTTTGGATTCTCGCCCCTCATATGCATTAACCATCTGAGGGGCCTGTGGTCGGTCTGAACACGGAAGTGAGTCCCAAACAGGTAGGGCCTCAGCTTCTTCAGAGCCCAGACCACAGCGAAAGCTTCCCTTTCGATTGCACTCCATCTCTGTTCCCTGGGGAGTAGCCTCCTACTAATGAAAGCCACTGGTTGGTCTCCACCCTCCTCATTGACCTGTGAGAGTACTGCTCCCACGCCTTGCTCTGAAGCGTCAGTTTGCACAATGAACTCACTTGAAAAGTCAGGTGCCTTAAGCACTGGTGCTGTGCACATGGCAGTCTTGAGGGTGTCAAAAGCAGTTTGACAGGCCTCAGTCCAATTCACTTTCCTGGGCTGATTTCTAGATGTCAGCTCTGTCAAAGGGGCTACAATGGTGCCATAACCTTTGACAAACCGTCTGTAATACCAGGTGAGACCTAAAAAGGCTCTCACCTCAGTCTGGGTCTTGGGGGGTTCCCAAGCCAGAATGGTATCAATCTTCGCCTGTAGGGGCGCCACCTGGCCGCTCCCCACCTGGTGTCCCAAGTACACCACAGATCCCTGCCCTATCTGGCACTTACTGGCCTTGATAGTGAGGCCTGCCTTCTGCAGGGCCTTCAACACTGCGCAGAGGTGTTGCAAGTGTTCCTCCCATGTGGAGCTGAACACAGCAATGTCATCCAGGTATGCTGCGCTGAATTCCTCCAGCCCTGCTAATACCCGGTTGACCAGTCTCTGGAATGTGGCCGGGGCATTTTTCAACCCAAAGGGCATGACACGAAACTGGAAGTGCCCCTCGGGGGTGGAAAATGCTGATCTTTCCTTGGCCCCCTCAGTTAAGGCAATCTGCCAGTAACCTGAAGTCAAATCAAAAGTGCTCAGGTACCGGGCAGCTCCCAACCGATCCACCAGCTCATCAGCTCTGGGGATTGGGTGCGCGTCAGTCTTGGTGACCGCATTGAGCCCGCGGTAGTCCACACAGAAACGGAGTTCTGGGGGGCCACCAGGTGTAGCAGCTTTCTTAGGCACTAAGACTACTGGGCTAGCCCAGGGGCTGCTGGAGGGCTCAATTACCCCTAGCGCTAACATCTTAGAAACCTCTTCTTTGATGCTAGCCCTGACCTTGTCAGCCACTCTGTAAAACTTCTGTTTCACAGGCAGGTTGTCACCGGTGTCCACATCGTGGACGCACCACTTGGTGACACCTGGGGTCAGGGAGAACAGGGGGGCGAACTGACCCAAGACTTGGCGACAGTCCTTCTGCTGCTCTGGGGTCAGGGCGGGTGAGAGTATCACACCATCCACTGACCCATCCTGCTCCTTGACTGCCAGGAGGTCAGGGAGAGGATCACTATCCTCCTCCCCTCCAGCATCTGTAGCCATGAGCATAGTCACTTCAGTCCTCTCAAAGTGAGGTTTGAGGCGGTTCACATGTAGCACTCTCAGGGGCTGCCTGGGAGTCTTCAGGTTAACCAAATAGGTAACCTCGCTCTTGCGCTCCACCACCTCGTATGGCCCAGACCACTTGTCACGGAGCGCACAAGGCTCCACAGGCGCCATCACCCACACTTTCTGTCCAGGTTGGAACTCCACTAGAGAGGTGTTCTGGTCATACCACCTCTTCATTTCCTCCTGGCTAGCCTCCAGGTTCTCTTGCGCGAGCTTCCTGAAGCGCTTGGTCCGGTTGCGAATGGCCAGCACATAACTAAACACATCCTGAGGGGTTTTCCCACGGGATTTCTCCCACCCCTCCTTCACCAGAGTAAGAGGCCCTCTGACAGGGTGGCCATACAGCAACTCAAAGGGACTGAACCCTAAGGATTTCTGAGGCACCTCCCTGTAGGCAAACAACAGGCATGGCAACAAGACATCCCATTTCCGCCTCATGGGCTCTTCCAGGCCCATGATCATGCCCTTCAAGGTGCGGTTGAATCTCTCAACCAAACCATTTCCTTGAGGGTGGTAAGGAGTGGTGAATTTGTATGTCACCCCACACTCCGCCCACAGGGACTTCATATACCTAGAAATGAAGTTTGTCCCGCGGTCCGAAACGACCTCCTTCGGAAATCCCACCCGGGAAAAGATCCCCATCAGGGCACGGCCCACCACTGGGGCGGTGACTGTCCTGAGCGGAAGGGCTTCCGGGTACCGAGTGGCATGGTCCACCAAGACCAGGATAAACCTGTTGCCTAGGGCTGTCTTGGGATCCAGGGGCCCCACGATGTCAATGCCCACCCGCTCAAAAGGGGTGCTCACCACGGGAAAGGGCTGGAGGGGTGCCACGCACTTCCCTCCGCTCTTGCCACTGGCCTGACAAGTCTGACAAGACTTACAAAAGGCAGCGACGTGCTTCTTCATCTGGGGCCAGTAGAAATGGGTGACAAGCCTGTGATAGGTCTTGTCTTGCCCCAGATGTCCTGCGAGAGGCACGTCATGAGCCAGACCCAGTAGGAAGTTCCTGAAGCGCTCGGGCACTACCAGCACTCGGGCTGCGCCGGGCTCAGCGAACTTAGGCTCACTATAAAGTAAGTCATCCTCCCAGTAGATCAAATGCTCCTTGGACCCCAGGCCTGCGGCCTGGTCGGCAGCCTGCTGCCGCACACCAACGAGAGAAGGGCACTCCTTCTGAGCCTGGCAGAATTCCTCCCTGGAGGGACCACCCTCTTGCTGCCACTGGGACAGCTCAGGCAATTCCCCTAGTTCGGCCACCTGCTCCCCTGTAGGTTCCAGGGCATCCCCTTCCGGGTCTGCCTCCTCCTGGACCGTGGGAACAGTGGGGGCCGGTTTCCCGCGCCCTCTACCCCTTCCTCTCTTGGCAGGTCCCTGGGCCATTGTTCCAGGCTCCAGCTCTGTTAGACCGCCTTCTCTTGCTGTCATTGCACGGGTGGACACACAGATCCACGCAGGCAAACCCAACATCTCCAAGTGAGTCCGGTGCTCTACATCTTTCCATGGAGAGCTCTCCAGGTCATTACCTAATAGACAATCTACAGGCAAGGCATCACTTACAACAACTTCCAATGTACCGGAGACTCCTCCCCATTCGAATGGAACCCGTGCCAACTTGCAGAGGCGCACTGAACTGTCAGCTGCCACCACAGGACGGAGTACATTGGGAATGATCTGCTCTTCAGACACCCATTGACACCTGACAGATGTCACACTGGCCCCGGTGTCTCTCAGAGCGTCTATCTCCTTTCCATTGATGGTCACCTTCTGCCCATATTTCTTAGTGTTTAAGGGCAGCAAGGCTTCCTGGGCCATCTCTTGGTCTCCTAAAGAGACAAGGGTCATCACTGCTAACCCTTCCTCCCCACTAGAAATCAAATCCCCTCCCAGAGCTACACTGGCCAATGCCGGTGCTGGAGCACCAGAGGGTGCTGGAGGTTTCTTTGGACATTTGGGGGCAATGTGCCCCACCTCCCCACATGTAAAGCAGGTAGGCGGGGGCCTGTTGTCCTGCTTGCCCTTACGGGGCCAGGACTTCTTAGACTTGGGGGGTTGAGACACCTTCTCCTGGGAACCAGTTTGGGGCCCTTTAGAAGACTCCTTTTGATTACCCGTGTCCCCCCCACTCTTCTGCTGGGGACCCTGTCCACCCTTGGCTGGGGTACTTACCACCCCCTTGTGGACCCTGGTGCTAGTCCACCGGTCCGCCTCTTTAGCAAGCTCACTGGGATCAGTTAACTTGCTATCCAAAAGATGCTGGCACAGCTCTTGGACACACAAACTACTTAAGTGCTCCCTACTAATCAAGTGACACAACCCCACATAATCAGTAACTTTGCTGCCCTTCATCCAACCTTCCAGTGCACGCGTGTACATACTCACACACTCCACCCAAGTACTTGAATCAAGCTTCTTGAAGTTCCTAAACTTCTGGCGGTACTGTTCAGCAGTGAGCCCATACCTGAGGCACAAAGCCTCCTTCATGGCGGAGTAGGACAAAGCATCCTTTGCTTCTAAGGGTGCCAAAACATCCCTCCCAGAGGCCTCAAAATGCTTCCACAATCCTGCTCCCCAATTCCTCTCAGGCACTTCATTCATCTTTAGGGCTAGTTCATACGCTCTAAACCACGCATAAATATCATCACCCCTCTGATAATTCTGTACCAGATCCTTTGGTATGTATACCTTACCCGCCTGTACTGGTTGTGCGCTGCCACCATTAGAACTGGACACCCTCTCTTTATATTTGATGGCCAATTCCTTCATGCCCCTCTCATGAGCCAATTCGAGCTTCTTCTCCTCCAAAGCGAGAGCATCCCTTCTCTCCTGCGCCGCTCTCTCCTGCGCCTCTCTCTCAATTTCCAGGCGCAGTTTCTTCTCATCGGCGTCCGCTCTGAGTTTCAAAAGCTCAATCTCATGGGCCCTAGCTCTCTGATTCTCCTCCACTTCCTCTGGAGAAATATTCCTACTGGAGTGGTTGCTGCCAGCCTTAGATGCTGACCGCACTGGCAGATCACTGAGCAAAACAACATTCTCTTGTGTGCCGTCCACTTCAGTAGCTTCCGCTAGATCACCATGTTTGGCCTCCCACCAGGCCCTCAGAGCTTTCTGTAGCTCTTCCTTGTTTGCGCTGCCCTTCGCTGGGCATCCAAGCTGTTTGCAGAATGCTTTCAGTTGATCCTTGTTATAAATGAACAACTCCTGGATTTCAAATTCCCCTACCACTTCTACAGTCACGCTTGGCGCTTTCCGAGACATGATGCTTCCTTCCCTTTTCAACAAAAGGTTTCACCAAAAAGAAAAAAAAAGTCTTGCGCAACCTGTGCTGCTAAACTAGACTAGTGATGTACAAGAAATCACTGCAGGTCAAGTGCAATCATTAGTTCAAAATCCCACCGCTGCCACCAATGTTAGAACCGGGAGTCTCTGGTTGGCAAAGGTAAGTACCTTGGCCCAAGTAGGGACCCCTAGCTCCGGTCAGGGCGACGGAATAACCCTCTGAGATAACCCCTGCTCAACCTCTAGGTAGCATGGCGCGAGCAGTCTAGGCTAAACTCGGAGACAATGTGGATAACATTTGCACTTAACACAACAGCAATTCCCAATCCACCACAAACTGAGACCACACAGGTAAGTATATATAAAATATAACTTTATCTAGTTTCAGCAAGGTAAATCAAGCAGTTGCACGACAGTCACTTCATTATTAAAATGAGGCACTTAATCTTAATGGTGGTACGTAGTTTCAGGAAGTTGTCATATAAAAACAAATGTCTCAAGTCTCTTCAAATCAGTATTAAACCTAATGCCACCGATTTATAATGGCTATGCTCTAAAGACGAGCAGTCCAAACAATGCCAGCGTTATTAAACTATGCCCCAATGGTCCCCTGGCTTCAGGGACCACAAGCGCTCCTAGCGCGTCTCACCCGGTATCCTGAGGGAGGGGGGACTTCTTTCCCCGTGCTCGCGGTGACGCGGGTCCCCCAGGGGCACCTCGCGGGGGAAGGCTCAGTGTGGCTCCCGCCCGGCCGGTCTCCGGACGCTCTCCGCCCGCTCTGGATCCTTCAAAGAGCAGCGGGGAGCAGAGACGGCAGGCCAGGGGCTGGAGCACATGCGGAGATCCCTCGGCGAGGTCAGGTCACTTCTTCCCGGGCCCGGCGGTGATCGCGCTGATTCCTCGGCTTCTTCGGCTGCCTCAGCGAAGGCAGCCAATCCCCTCGCGGCTCCTCAGGCGAGCCTCCACAGCACCCGGGAGTCAGCCAATGGCAGTGCGGCTCCCGGGACAGGCAACGATGACGCTCCGCTCCCTAGGCCAATCACGGCCCAGCACTGCTGATGACGCTGCGCCGCACGGGCCAATCCCGTCGCGGCGTTAGTGAGGGGGCTCGGCTCCCTCCACCAATGGGAGCGCGGCGGCTTCGTTCTTCGCCGGTTTAGCGCCGATCAGGATGGTGCTTCCCTCGGAGGTTCTCTGGCCCCGGGCAGCGGCGGTGATACGGCCAGCAATTGTTTTTCAGCGCCCCTTGCGCTGCAGAGGCTCACAGGTCTCCGGTCTGCCCCACACACGTGTCGATGAACACGTCGACTTTGGCCCTGCGGTAGGCTGGGTCAGCGCGGCGCTCTCAAGCAGTAGAGAGCAGCCAATGCGCTAAACAGGCAAACCACACGGTTGCACGATCTCCTCGCCACACAGCAGCTTCAGGGGGGGGGCACAGCAGATTCTTGTAGCCTTGGGCAACCTTTATGTTCCTGGGTTGCAGACAGGGAGCCAGCTCTTCTCAGGCCCTTGGAGATTCAAGCTGTAGGCACAGCACACAGCAAAGTCTCAGCAGTTTCAAGCAGGCAGGGACACAGCCCACAGCAAAGTCCCTTTCTCCTCCTCAGCTTCCAGTGATACAGCAGAACAGGTCAGCCCTTAGAGCACACAGCAAGGCAATCTTCCTTTAGTTCTCTCGCCGTCCTCCTTCCAGCAGAGGGTCCGTCTTGATTGTAGAATTTCAGAATCTAATCTTCTGTAGTAAGGGGTCCTTTCCTTATACCCCTGAACGCCTTTGAAGTCCTTTGTGCACGGGGATCCTTGGCTCTGGAATGTTTCTGGTGTTCTTCTTCCTGACAGCTTCAGGGCCAGAGGTGACAGTGGGTCGGCAGGGGAGTTAGCCAGCACGGTGGTCAGGCAGGCACAGCCCAGCACTATCAGGCTCTTCTCTCTCCCCTTCCCCGGGCAACAGATGTCGCCTTTCACCCCTGGGCTGACTCCAACCCCCTCCGGGGCCCTGCAGCTCCTGTCACGCAGGCATTCCACACACAGGCCCAGGCACACAGAAAGGTTTATACAAAAGAACAGCCACTTTCTAAAAATGCTATTCTCAACCCCAGGATCCAAAAACAACCTTCACCAAAAGATGTGTCATTTAATTCTGAGTTCAGGGATATCTTTCATGGATGTTCCATCTTGTTCCTATAGAGAGAAAGGCTGGGATCCAATGGGACCAGCCTCCCCAGGCTACCCTAGGGAGCCCTACAGCCCTACAGCAGTGAGCACACAAAGTGGCTGCTGCTCTCTACCAGAGCATGTTACCTGCACTAGTACACGCTCTACCCTATCCATTCACTGCACCCTACCCAGGGGGGTACCTGGAGCCTTCCATAGGGGTGGCTGATGTGCACAGACAGGGGAGGGTTAAGCCCAGCCAGTGGGGACACTGGCCAGGCAGACATGGCAGTCCACTGACTGCACACAGGCCCTGCGCTGGCAGGCCTGAGACCCCCTTTTTGAGCTACTCATGTGGGTGGCGCAATCTGCGCTGCAGGCCCACTAGTAGCATCCGTCATCCCCAGCCCTGGCACACACAGTGCACTTTACTAGGGACCTCCTGGTGATACAGATATGCCAATCAGGTATACCCAATCAATATGACAATTTACAGAGGGAGCACTTACCCTCTGACACTGATCAGCAGTGGCAGAGGGTCCAAAGCATCTAAACCAGCAAAAACGAAATCCAGCACAGCATCAAAAATACATGAGTCAGAGGCAAAAAGATGGGGGGAAAACCATGCCAAGGATGTCAGGTCTAACACGGCGTAATCAAAAAATGCTGGGAAAAAACAAATCAGAAAACCAGAGAAGAATGCTTAGTAAGTAAACAAAAGGAACCCCCGAGTGAATCAGAACCAGTACGAATGATAATGGACTATTCAAATGAAAGTAAGAAAATTGCAACCATCTTGAAACGCAATTGGAAAATTCTACAACTGGATGAAACAGTTAAGAATATTGTGGGACAACATCCGACAATTACGTACAGAAGGGCAAAGAACTTAAAGGATCACCTTATACACAGCCACTTCAGGAAACCAACAACAATGAAAAAAGACGCATGGCTAAAATCAACTGGTTTTGTCAAATGCTACTCATGCAAGGCATGTCAAATAGCCAAACCTATTAAGAAAGTGCAAATGGCGAATCAAAAAACATGGGAGATCAGAGAACTAATCACTTGCAAAACCACACATGTGGTGTATGTTGTGGAATGTCCGTGCCCCATGAGGTATGTGGGCAGTACGGTGTGTGAACTGAAAAAAAGGATCCTGGAGCACGTCCGAGCTACCATACATCAAGACAGAGCAAATGCGGTAGCGAAGCACATGGAACTAAACCACCAAAGTGACTGGACTCAAGTAAAATTCTTTGGCATCGAAAGTGTCCCCAAAAACGACCGAGGAGGGGACAGGGAAAGACTATTGAGACAAAAGGAGTCACGTCACATCCTCAACCTAAGGACCCTAACCCCTTACGGGCTAAACCAGTCGGAGGAACTTTATACACATTTGTAACGACTTCGCTTTGAGAGAGAAACAGTGCCAGTTTTTATGCAAAACTGCCAAACAACCCGGTGATGGGGATGAAAATGAAATGACAATGGACATGATGTGCAAAAAATGAGTAAATTGTTTACTGTTAATGATTGTTGGTGACCCATGGGATGGTATACGATTCAAAACCCACTGGAGGGTATACATTAGGCGGAAATGATTGACCAATGAAATGATTTACGTATACTAAAAAAGGAATGTAATCCCACTAGAGGGACGTAATTATCATGAAATGATGAGGAGCACACATGCACACATAGTAATGGCAGTAAATACAGTATATACAGTAAAAGAGCATGAAATTGAGATAAATGTTAATGATTTATAATGAAAAACGTAACAGCTAAATTAAAAAACTACATATCCCAGAAAGCATAGAGGCGCTGGCTATCCCCAACAGGAAATGATGTGAGATGTAATTAACTATATCAAACAGGGGGGAGCCAAGTGGTCGGTTGATCGTGAGCAAGGTATTGAGTAATACCGAAACGCGTAGATCGTAAGCAGCTGCCTTTGAACTTGCATGGAATGTAAAAGAAAATAAAAAGAAAAATTGCAAAACGACCTGTGGAGTGCGACCCAATTGTTTCCCCTGTCGGAGGAATTGTGTGAGAAATATATATATATATATATATATATATATATATATATATATATGTGAACAAGGGCTCTTGAGCCCGAAACGCGTTGTTGCTGTTTTTACCTGAGAACAAGAAATAAAACATCTTTACCAGATCCTGTGGTCCGTCTTCTGCTTCACCGGTCCAGGTGATTGGCAGTGGCTGTGGAGTGTGTGTGTGTATGTATGTATGTATGTATGTATGTATATATATATATATATATATATATATATATTTATATATATATATATATATACACACGTGTGTGTGTGTATATATATGTGTGTGTGTATATATATATATATATATATGTGTGTGTGTGTGTGTGTGTGTGTGTGTGTGTGTGTGTGTGTGCGTGTTTCCCACATTGCCCTCAAATGAAAATGCACTCCACAGCAGATTTCTTCCAAATCCTTTATTTTCTAAAAACAAAATCTTCACTTTCCTAACGCGTTTCGGAGCTCTCAGCTTCTTGTTCACAGGCTAAATCAGACTTTACAGCTAACTCACAAACACCTTTTATGCATTCTTAATTAATTGTGTTGCCCTCCAGTGGGCTCAGCTGTACACTTCATAGTGGGACTTGTGGTGCTTATAAGTAAAAATTCCCAAGGAGAAGATTCGGAATGCAGATGACAGTTTTTGCTTTTAGAAAATAAAGGATTTGGAAGTAATCTTCTGCTGTGGAGTACTTCTTCATTTTTAGGTGAACTTGGGAAATATATAATCACACACTCCTTTTCAGGGGAAATATGAAGTCGCACTTACAAACGGTGATTTTCCAAGTATTTATTTTCCAAATTTCTCCAGGTTGAAATGCCAATTGACACGTTTCGTTCTCTCTGAGAACTTGATCAAGGAATGAATGACACTGCAGGTTTTAACCAATAAAAAAGCTTTAAAGCTTTAAAGTGACATGGTTTTGGCACAGTGATTGGATAAGCACATAGGATTGGCTGGGTGATTGGAGGACTGCATAGGTAGTACCAGGGAGATTACTGGACTGCATAGGTAGTCCTCAGGGGATTGCAGCAGTGCAAGTGTTAGTGACTGAGTCATTGCATGAATACACGGGAACTGAGTGGATAATTAGAGTACTGCAAGGAGAGTGTGTGGTGAATTTATCAGTGCTTGGGTATTAAAGAGTGTTTGGATAAGTACATGGTAGTGGCTGGGTGACTGGAGGAGTGCACAGGGAGTGACCGTGTGATTACGAGACTGCATGGGCACTACCTGGGGAATTGAAGGAGCAAATGAGAAGTGTGTAAATGGGTACAGGACTGTATGGGTAGGGCATATGGGATTGTAACAGTGATCAATTAGTGCCTGGATCATTGCATGAGTACATAGCTACTGACTGAAAGATTAGAATACTGCAAGGAGAGTGCCTGAGTGAACTTATAAGTTGTTGGGTATTGGTGGAGTGTTTGGAGTAGTTCATGGTAGTGGCTGGGTGACTGGAAGGCTGCACAGGGAGGGACAGGGTGATTGCTGGACTGCATGGGTACTACCAGGGGAATTGAAAGAACGAATGAGAAGTGTGTAGGTGGTTAGAGGACTGCATGGGTAGTACACAGGGATTGTAGAAGTGCATGTGTTAGTGCCTGGATCACTCCGGGTAGTGGCTGGATGATTAAAGTCCTGCGAGGAGAGTGCATAGTGAATTTATAAGTGAATTTATAAGTGCTTGGGTTTTGGCGCAGTGATTGGATAAGGACATAGGACTGGCTGGGTGATTGAAAGACTGCATAGGTAGTACTGGAGAGATTATTGGACTGCATAGGTAGCCCTCAATGGATTGCAGCAGTGCATGTGTTAGTGACTGGGTCATTGCATGAGTATTCCATGAGTACATGTGTAGTGACTGGATGATTAGAGTGCTGCAAGGACAGTGCATGGTGATTTTATAACTGCTTGGGTTTTGGCGGAGTGATTGGATAAGTACACCCGTCACATCAGTCCCGCCCCCTCCCTTCACCACTGTGCAAACACGCCCCCTGGCAGGTTTTAAGTTGGGAGATAAATTCCCCTTGAATCCTGAGGGTCCCTGGGGACCAGCTAACCCACCAGGTACCTCCAGTAAGCGACACAGAGGTGCGTTGCAGAGAGGTGGTCCAAGGCCACGCCCCTTTTTACACCTCTCTGCAACTCAGCTCTGTGGCGCTCACTGGAGGTACCTGGTGGACTAGTTGGAACCAAGGGACACCCAGGATTCAAGGAGACTTAATCCCCCAACTTACAACGTGCCAGAGGGCCCGTTTGCACAGTGGTGAAGGGAGGGAGGGCTTGATGTGACAAGTGAGTTGGGGTATTAAGTCCCATTGAATCCTGAGGGTCCCTGGGGCCCAACTAGGCTGGACACACATCCTGGTTTGGAGTGTTGACAGCCAATTAGAATAAAGCTTGTGGTCGGGAGGGGTCCCGACTCCACCGCGGCCATAGATATCAAAACTTTTATTTTTTAAATTTCTCTGCTACCTCTGAACAGATTTACACCATTTAAAAAAAAGGTTGCTTTCTGAAACAAGCACTACCTTTTTGCCAAATCTGGGTTAATTCAGTTCAGTAGTTTCAGCTGTAGCCTTGCCTAAAGTTTCCTATGGGAAATAGATTTTTTGACTCTTTGTCAGAGTCTGGACTCCTCTGACGGACTATTGCCAGATCAATACGTGTCCCCCGTGAATTCCCCTTTATTGTCTCCACAGCCCCTGGATGCTGATATCGCTTTAAGCGAACACGAGTGGCCTCATACCCCGAGCTACTGGCCCTTTAACTGGGAGAGAGACGCGAGCTTCGACCCGGCCCCCGGGGCGGGGACTCCACTGACAGTGGAGTTCAAAGTGCCGGCAGCCAATGAGGTCGTTGTCTTTGAACAGTGGGAGAGAACAGCTGACACGGAATCAGCAAGCGGAGTCGCGGAGTGTGGTCCTGGAACAGCATTGCGCCAAAGGAAGACCCCCAGACAAGCAGCCGGGAGGCAAACATCACTCACCGCACAGCTACAACAGGTGCGTGCGAGATTCCTGGGGTCCAGGAAGAGGGAGGACTCGTTGTGTATGGGTGGAGGCGGCGGGGACGGTACGGGTTAGGATTCCTCCTTACCTCTCCCCGGTGTTGGCGCCCTCACCCTGTCTGCACCTCCTGGATATAGAAATCGGTGAACCCTCACCCCCCGTCCTACACCTAATTTAAACCCCTGAGATTTAAAGGCTGTTTCCTTTTTTTTCTTTTCTTCCCCCTTGGATTTCCTTTGACTCGTCCGGCTTCCAAGCCTTCGTTTGGAGCACATCCAGAAGCAAGTCAGAGGGGCCGAGTGAAGACCAGCCCTCCAGAGAAGAATAACCAAGTCTGACAGTTGTAATTTCCCCCATACAAAACAATTTTGTTCAATAAAAACACTGAATCATCTCTTTTGACTCCTGTGACCTCCTTATCCCGCAACATATGGTGGAGAATGCAGGCAACTGACTCCACTGCATAACGAAAATGGAGGCGTTGATACAGCACATGGTGGAGAACCAAAGAAAACTAGAATGGGCCGTGGAACGGCAGATGACATCCGCACAGGCGGATAGGGATACATTTAAGGATATGATGAAGGTGCATCTGGACATGCTCCTTCGAATGGTTGAAGAATCACAGCAGGCAGGCCTTGGTCAGATAACAGTAAAAGCCCTGATTTCTGCCCAGACGGTCTCCCTCCAAAAATATGTCACCGGTGAAGACCCCAATGCCTTCCTTTTGAATTTCGAGCGGGCTGCTCGGGCTGCCGGATGGCAAGAGTCCAAGGGGCCATTTTATTTTGCCCCCCCTTTTTAACGGGCAAAGCTCAGGCAGCCGACCAAGTGGCAAACTCTGGGGATGTAACCCCCTATGACGAAATCAAGAACACCATCTTGGACCACCTGGGCTTGGATAGCGAAGCATACAGGGTCAGGTTTTGCAAAGAGAAGGGGCTTCCCGGGGACACACCAAAGACCCTTTTTTTCAAACTGAAATTAGCAGCGGACAAATGGTTAAAACCCAGCAATAGATTCAAGGACGAGATCATGAATGCTATATATCTGGAGTAGTTCTTGGAAGCACTCCCTTTTCCCACACAAAGGTGGCTGCGGCAACATTCCAATCTTACTGCAGATCTAGCCGTAGAGATGACCACGTCCTTTTCCCGAGCCCAACCTCGTGTGATTCCTTGGGAACAGGAAAGAGGCGATCAGGTGATGCCCAACCCCGACAACTTTTGAGACTCATCAAAGAAGCAGAAAGAGTCCATCCACAGAAACTAAAGACCCCACCACCCCCCACCCCTTAAGGGGCCCCAGTGCTTGGCTTGTGGCATGTGGG
Organism: Lissotriton helveticus; assembly: GCF_964261635.1. Taxonomy (NCBI): domain Eukaryota; kingdom Metazoa; phylum Chordata; class Amphibia; order Caudata; family Salamandridae; genus Lissotriton; species Lissotriton helveticus. The sequence goes on along the minus strand of NC_136061.1, from coordinate 244,734,831 downwards.
GCCCCATCACCCGGGCCTGCCCCTGGAAAAAACCCGACAAACCGATGGACGTGAGCTAAATGCCACAAGACCTTCTATACACCACCAAGATGGGAGCCAGTTATTACGTAGGTGTCTGAGTTAATGGCTCCTGGATTACTGCTCTCTTGGATTCAGGATGTAAACAATGCGTAATAAAGGGGAGTCTAGTGAAGCCCGATCAGATAATCCTTGGCCGACAAGTAGCCATACGATGTGTACATGGGGATGTACGTGCCTATCCCACGGCATGTCTATCTTTACAATGCAAGGGGGGATTCCGGTCCACTGTTACAGTAGGGGTTCTGAACTCCTTGCCCGAGAAACTCCTGCTAGGTACCGATAACCCAGACTTCCTTTCCCTGTTTTTGGACTCTATAAAAACCAGTTACCGGCCCCCACCAAAACTGAACCGAAAGAAACCCAGGCCCTATTGTTCCCAGAACCCTGGATAACAGAGAAAAGTTTTCGCTGGGCCCAGGCTAATGATTCAACCCTATTCCATGCCTGGCAGAAGATACGCAAACCCACAGCCATCACCAGTGTTTCCTACCCTGCATTCCAGATACCCAACGATCTCCTATACCGGATTGCAGTTCCCAATGAACATTCCCAGCTATTAGTCCCCAGAAATTTCCAGGAACAGGTGTTATTTTTGCCCACTCACATCTCTTAGCGGGACATTCCGGGGCTGAAAAAACGACCCAGAACATACTTCGTCACTTTTATTGGCCAGGAATATATGCCCAGACTAAACGATATTGCCAGGAGTGCCAGGTATGTCAGATGAAAAATCCCTACCGGCCACCTTCTGTTCCCCTACAAACCATGCCTATCATTGGGAAACCCTTTGAGAGGGTTGGTATGGACCTCATAGGACCCCTCCCTCGCTCAACTAAAGGCTTTCAATACGCATTGGTGATGGTTGACTACTGCACCCGCTTCCCCGAGGCCTTCCCTCTCAGAGCCCCCACAACCCAAAATATAGCAGATAAATTAGTGGACTACTTTTCCCGTGTAGGTATTCCACACAAGATCTTAACCGACCAGGGCAATCCATTTGTATCAAGACTTATGGCCCAGGTCTGTAGGTTGTTGGACGTGAAGCATCTTAAAACTTCTGTATATCATCCACAGACCGATGGCTTGGTGGAAAGATACAATGGATCCCTCAAGCTGACCCTGAAAAAGATGCTGTCAAGCGAAAGGAGTGACTGGGACCGTCTCTTACACCTAGCCCTCTTTGTCATAAGAGGTCAAGTCCAGAGCAGCCTGGGATGTTCATCCTTTGAACTCCTGTATGGTGGGCAACGTCTGACTTTGTTGGATATAACGAGAGACCTGGGAAAAAGAGGAAAACGCCTCCCATGAGCTCCTGGAGTACTCACAACACCTAAAATCCCACATAGGAAAGCTCCATGACCTGGCTCACACCAACTTCGAGAAAGCCTAAGAATATCAGAGATATTTCTACGATAAGGGGAAAAAATGGCGATATCTGCAGGTAGGAGACTGGGCCCTAGTACTCTTGCCCTCCACCTTATCCAAAGTGAAGAGTGAGTGGAAAGGACCCTTTAGAGTGGTAGGTGTCCTTGGAAAAACTACCTACCTTCTTCAGTTGGGGCCCCATCAAATCCAAACATACCACATTAACCTTCTAAAAAAAATGGTTAGGTCCCCCTCCGAAGAACATCCAGCTGACTCATACCGAGCTATGTACCCTGGAGAACCTAGTTGTCAATGATGCCCTCTCCCCTTCAAAACAAAGTGAGTTGTTAACCCTCCTGCTACCGTTTAAATCCATGTTCGTAGACGAACCAGGCAACACCTCCTTGGTTGAACATCACATAAACACCAGACCTGGTGAAGTAGTGAAACAAAAACCATACAGGATCCCGGCAGCTCGCCGCGCAGCTGTCTCAGCGGACGTTTCCAACACGCTACGCATGGGTGTGATCAGGCTATCACAAAGTGAGTGGTCCTCCCCCATCCTTTTAGTGCCCAAGCCAGATCGCTCTTCCCGTTTCTGTATTGACTTCTGTAGGGTAAACGCCATCTCAAAGCTGGATGTGTATCCACTGCCCCGGGTTGACAAGTTAATTGAGAAACTGGGGAACGCTAGTACATTTCCACCCTAGGCCTAAGCAAAGGTTACTGGCAAATCCCCCTAAAAAGTAGCGATCAAGGGAAAACTGCTTTTTCAACCCCAGAAGGTCTCTGAGTTCATAGTACTGCTTGTTGGTTTGCATGGTGCCCCTGCGACCTTTCAGAGACTGATGAATAGGGTCCTGCAGCCACACCAGGCTTTTTCCTCTGCCTACTTGGACGACATTGTGATTTTTAATTCTACATGGGAAGACCATCTTGACCACTGTCGTCTGATACTGCAGAACCTGTGGGCTGCGGGCCTTCAAATCAACTTGAAGAAGTCTTCCATGGGGTTCCACTGGGTGAAGTATCTGGGCTACCTTACCGGGCGTGGTTGTATTGAACGACAGAGGAGAAAATCAAGGCAATAAGGAATGCCCCCATCCCCACCAAGAAGAAAGATGTCCGGGCGTTCCTGGGACTCCTGGGATACTACAGGCGCTTCATTCCACATTACTCGGCAATTGCAGCTTCCCTAACAGACCTGGTAAAGGTGACCCACAAGAACGGAACTGTGCATCTCACGCTCATAGGCCTCAACGCCATAACCGAGTTAAAACGGGCCATTACCAGTGGGCCTGTATTGGTGTCCACCAGTTTCAGTCTTCCTTTTATTCTTCAGACAGACATCACAAAAGTCGGGATCGGAGCGGTACTGTTGCAGATCACTAGAGAAGGATTAGAGAAACCCATTCTGTTTATCAGCCGTAAAATCTTCCCAGGGGAGACAAACTAACCTGTCATCGAAAAAGAATGCCTGGCCGTGAAATGGGCGATAGAGAAACTACGGTATCACTTGAAGGGTGTCCATTTCACGTGATACACGGACAATGCACCATTGGTTTGGATGTGTCGGAACAGGGGGAACGATCCCCGAGTAAAGCGGTGGTTCCTCTCCCTTCAAACATTTTTTCATCACTGTTCGGCATCGTAAGGAAACTGCTAATTTGAACGCTGACTTCCTCTCCAGGGTTCCTTGTGTGCCCGAACGGGACGACTCTAAGGGAGTGGTGTGTCAGAGTCTGGACTCCTCTGACGGACTATTGTCAGATCAACATTTGTCCCCCATGAATTCCCCTTTATTGTCTCCACAGCCCCCGGATGCTGATATCGCTTTAAGCGAACACGAGTGGCCTTAGACCCCGAGCTACTGGCCCTTTAACTGGGAGAGAGACCCGAGCTTCGACCCAGACCCGGAGATCAAAGAGACGGCAGCCAATGAGGTCATTGTCTTTGACCAGCGGGCGAGAACAGCTGACGCGGAACAAGCAAGCGGAGTGGGGTCCCAGAACAGCATCGCGCTGAAGGAAGAACCCCAGACAAGCAGCCAGGAGGCCGACACTCACCGCCTAACCACCTTCACAGAGGAACGTGGCTACAACAGGTGCGTGCGAGATTCCTGGGGTCCGGGAAGAGGGAGGACTTGTTGTGTACGGGTGGAGGCGGCGGGGACGGTACGGGTTGGGATTCCTCCTTACCTCTCCCCGGTGTTGGCGCCCTCACCCTGTCTGCACCTCTTCAATATAGAAATCGGTGATCTCACCCCCCCGTTCTACACCTAATTTAAACGCCTGAGATTTAAAGGCTGTTTCCTTTTTTTTCTTTTCTTCCCCCTTGGATTTCCTTTGACTCATTCGGCTTCCCCGCCTTCGTTTGGAGCACCGCCAGAAGCAAGTCAGAGGGGTCGAGTGAAGACCAGCCCTCCAGAGAAGACTAATGAAGTCCGATAGTTGTAATTCCCCCTTACAAACCAATTTTGTTCAATAAAAACACTGAAGCATCTCTTTTGACTCCCGTGACCTCCTTATCTGGCAACATTCTTATTTTTTGAATTTCTCAGCAACTACTGAACGGATTTACACCATTTACAAAAAAAGGTCGCTTTCTGAACCAAGCACTACCTTTTTGCCAAATTTGGGGTAATTCCGTTTAGCAGTTCGGGCTGTAGCCTGTCTCAAAATTTCCTATGGAAATTAACATGGGGAAAACGCATTTCGGGACCCCCCTTTTTTCTCAGCCCCTGCTTTTTTTTTTTGCAGAGTTTTATATAGCGCGAACTAGACCCGAACCGAATCAGGTATCAGAGCGCTTTACATATCACATATCAGTTACATGAGGACACACATTCATCTTAGGCACGGGGAGATTAAGTGATTTGCCCAGAATCACGGGAGGTTTTGGCGTCGTTACCGAGACTCGAACCCAGATCCCCAGGTCCGAGGTCGAGCGCCCTAGCCGTTAGGCCAACTCCTCTCGACGAATCCACCCCAAACTTTCAGTATAGGAGCTGACCTGTATAGACTTTTTGGAGAATTTCCAGAAGATTTGTCAAACGACACCAAAGTTATTAGCAAATAAAAATTTGTGTTTCCTATGGAAACTAGGTTCTCACTATAACTACAAGCGCTGGGATGCCTCCGGGTAGCCATACGCTATACAAGAATCATTTCAATTCAATTCAATTCAACTACCTACTGGCGACCACCAGTAGGTAGAATATAAAGATATATATATATATAAATATATACATACACACACATTTATTCATTTCATCGCAACTAGGTGAGATCTAACTTTGTAAAGTTAGATCTCACCCAATTGAGGTGAAAAAGGTGAGCCACTCTGGATCCAGCGTTCTTTTACAACTTTTTTATTTCAGCAGAAAAGGTTTTTTGACCTATTCAAGGTCTTGGTGCATGTATGAATGTATATATATGTATATATATGTATATACATATATACATATGTATATACATATATATACACACACACATATACACATATATACATATATATACATATATATACATATATACACATATACACATATATACACATATATACACATATATACACATAATATATATATATATATGTCTCTCCAGGTTTCCCATATGTGGCAGGCACACTCAGGACTGCTCCTTTCCAATCAGGCTGCCAGACAAACTCCCCATACATTGCCGAGGCGTTTCGGATTTGACACCCTTCTTCATAGGCACTTCAGAAATGACGGCAGACCACACAAGCACTGGCGTAATCCCTCCTTTATTTCAAGCCTGATTCCCAAGGCATTATGGGACCAGTAGTGCGTAATACATATCACCAATGTGTGCCGTCAATTTCCTTTTCACTACTCACAATCACCAGGGGTTACTTGTCTGCAAGTCTTTTAAATCATCAGGGCGTCTCCTGTTTCGCTCAAACTGTCTCAATCCCGACAGCGACTAAACCCACACTGTAGCAGCAGTGGGATTCCCCCGTAGCAGAGCAACGAAGAAATCACCGCACCGTGTCCCAAACAATCCGTGGTGCACGGACTCCTGCAGCAAAAAGGAGGGATTACGCCAGTGCTTGTGTGGTCTGCCGTCATTTCTGAAGTGCCTATGAAGAAGGGTGTGCCTGCCACATATGGGAAACATGGAGAGACATACTAGTGGCCCGCCCTTGGTCAAAGCGGGCGCCACCACGAAGCTGCACCCCTGGTGATTGTGAGTAGTGAAAAGGAAATTGACGGCACACATTGGTGATATGTATTACGCACTACTGGTCCCATAATGCCTTGGGAATCAGGCTTGAAATAAAGGAGGGATTACGCCAGTGCTTGTGTGGTCTGCCGTCATTTCTGAAGTGCCTATGAAGAAGGGTGTCAAATCCGAAACGCGTCGGCAATGTATGGGGAGTTTGTCTGGCAGCCTGATTGGAAATATATATATATCACACAACAGCAACTCCACAAACGCCACTTCCAATCTCCCACGATCGGCAAAGCAAGAAGGGAGAGACGGACCACAGGATCTGGCTTCGGGTTCAATTTTAATGTGCAGGTGAGGCAACAACAGCACGACGCGTTATGGGTCCGTGGGCCCTTGGTCACAATATATATATATTCCCAAAAAAGTATCAACTTTTTTTTCCAGAATGAGATACAGCATCACTCCTGGGTGAGTTTCTTTTTCATTTATTTATAAGCATATGAATGTATGTCAACACGTTTCGATTGTTCCTGGCAACCTTGTTGACGACAATGTGCGCTATCTTGTGTGTGAAAAAATACCACAGTGGTAATAAATATAAAAAACGGATTTCGGTCACGGGGAATGCATGGACAATTGCCATCTATCAGTGAATAAAATTCAAGGCATATAAATACAGTACATTCCAAAATAGTTCCACTGACCAACCAGTTCATTGTAAAACCTACAATTGTGTAAAGTATTAATTTACAATCTTTATGTTATGATTGGTTCCACATATTTATGTCATTGATTTTAACTATCCAAAGAACATTCTCAATATATACACACATCATCAAAAAACAATATTATGCCTAGAGAGACCTCCTATCGCCTTTAAAATTAGAATAGGTAGTATTTAATTTATAGGCCAGTGACGGTTTATAATCCACTTATACAAGTACCCTGTCACCATAAAAAATTGCACTGTGCTTAAATACTAAATCCTAACTTTGCACTGATTAGACATATGACTATATAAAAAGATTATCTGTTAAATTGTATTGCAAATAGAAAGGAAGTAAAAGGATGCTTCTATATTTGGCGTATCAAAATACAGTATAAACGTGCATAAATACTTAAATTATTCCCTATGGCACATTTCAATATCTAAATGGATATAGCTATCCTAAAAAACTATATTGAATAGTATAAAGGAACTTCGTAACCTTCTGTGAATATCTGTTATATAAGCAGTGTCTAAATTACCATCAGCAAATAAAAAAAAAATCCAAGTGCCCCAATATCTTACCGTGTACCCTTACTAACCAAGTAAAGTGCTATCTAAAATCTGTAATTCAACAGCGGCATAGGTGAATGTGTTCTGCCAGACTCAATTTAAAGAGGATATGTATACAATTCTTCATCAATATTAAAACCAAATGGTTCTTTACTGTCTAGCTCCAAAATAAATGTTTCCAATTTACATAATTCCTTCTCCTGGTCACCTCCCCTCTTCCTCTTGGGGACTTGTGCAATGCAGCTGTAGCTCAAATCTGTAGGGTTACTTCGACGATGTTGTTCAAAATGGCATGCAATTGCTAACTCCGATCTTTATTTGTAATTCTTATGTGCTGTAATATTCTTTTATGCACGGGTAAGATGGTACTCCATATGTATATTTTCTTGTACAGACAATTTGAGGATATACACAACAAAATTTGATTTGCATGTTCTATTTCCTCTCACTTAGATGTTCTTCTTAAACAGTGTGACTAACGCTGTTTAATTTTCACAATCTTTGTAGACTTTGCACCTAGTGCCTTTCCTAAATCCATCTTGTTGTGCCAACCATGTCCTGTGATTTGTACTAGCATTGTATTTGCTTTTACCCAAATAGTCCCTCATTGATTTTGAGTTTCTGTAACTTATCTGGGGTGTCTAGACAACAGCATGCCCATAATGAGATCATCTTTAAACAAATGCTAATGTTTTTGTATGGCCTGTCTCACCCTAGAGTGTTCTTTATTATATGTAGTTATAAATCTGTGAGGTTGTGTCATGTCTGTTTACTCTTTTCTCTTTGAACTTGCCACTGAGGGTTTAAATGAACAAGTTACTTACCTTTGGTAACGCTTTTTCTGGTGGATACAGTATCTGTCTGTGGCCCTATCAAATGGGACCTACTAGCCCCATAGGAGGGTGAGGAAGGAAGACCCCTTCGGTCAAGCGTGTTTAAAGGTGTATCTCCCAACTCTGCACCGTAGTTGCAATATATTTATCGTGAGTAACAATATATTGGCCGCATATCGGTGGAGTGTGATATTGATCACCCCACTCAGTGGCACCCTCCCACCATAGTACGATAAGGGTGGAGCCCGATTCTGTTTATTATAGGTCCTGATTAATGCCATGGACCCAACTGGGCCAACAGGCAGAAACATGTCGACCACTTACATCACGGTGTGGGGGACAATAGAATCCCCAACACAACAACCATACAGATGCCAGTTACATTAAAATTAGTTTGACATCTGTAATGGCTTTTTAAATGTCACTTTTTTTTGCAAGGGCCCCCACTTAGCTTTTGAAGTGCATCCCTATCTTCAGGTGCATGCCCGCCCTCTATCATACTAAGTTTTTAGAGGGCGAGGACTAGTCAATGAAGAAGCATAACACCAGGTGGTGTGTGAGACCAGACTTTCACTTTTTGTGAGATGCCCGCACTCACAAAATAAGACTGTAGCACTTAGGTCACCAAACTGGGAGCGGCTCTTTTTGTGCTTAACATTATTTGTTGGAGGCTGCCTGGTTCTAGCGCCCGTGCCTCTAGTTCCCTTCCCTCGATCTCTTCTGGGGTTCTTGTGGTTATACACTTCAGATTTATGCGCCTGCATGACCAACACCCCTTGACATCGTGGTGCGACGAGAGGCACCCTAAATAGTCAGTAATTGTCATATGACCCTCACATTCCCTGCAACACTTAAGATCGGACTTCTTCATAGTAGCCTTGACACTGTTACAATTACATGAAGAACCTGCAACAAGGAAACTCCAGAAATGGAGAGCCTTGGACAAAAAACGTCGTGTCGACGGCATGGAAAAAAGTTAACTGACGTCAGCACACCGACAAAGACTTCTTATGGCTCCGATGATGTCAAGTGTAGTCACGTGTGGAATCGTTCCATTGTGACGTCGTCGTCGACGTGAAAGAGATATGGAGAAAAGTTTGTGTGGAATGCTGCGCATGGGGTAAATCATAAGGTGAGGAATCCACAGGCAGATGTATCGATCAGAAAGTGCTTTTTCCCTATCTAATGTACGGGGTCGCTTTGAAATGTATTTATATATATATATATATGAATGAAAACTCAGCTCCTCCTCGGTTCTCACAGCGTTTCAAGCCGCAGCAGCGCACGCTTGCAGACGGACCACAAAAGTCAGCAAAGATGGAATTTATTTGCAACCTCTACAGAGACCAGCAGCTACGCGTTTCAGGCGAGTTGCCCTTGATCACGCCGCAATATGTTCCCGAAATAAATCATTGTTGGAACTACCCCCTGTGAGTGCTATTATCTTTATGGAGTAAAACCCTTGGATACTTAGGAGTATTATATATATATATATATACACACACACACACACCAGATAGGTCCAGGCAACAGACAACAAGTTTCCCTTTAGCAACCAAACCAACTTACTAATCAAGGTATGAAATGTGGAAATGTCCCCCAACCTATAAAAATGCTTCCCTTATCAGCACTTTCATCCATTCCAGTCTAAACAATTGCAAATGCCTCTAAATGCCGACTCTTTATTCACATTTTCAACCCTCTTCATGCTCCGCTGATTTGCTGTCTCCATCTTTATTAATTTCAAGACCCTCTATCAATTTCAATATCCTCCAACACACTCAAGTCCATGCAGTTTGAAGTCCCTTTACAGATTTAAGGAGATAAATTATGCTACAGAATCCCTAGATCCCCCACTTCATGTCGTCAAGTGCTGAGTCGAGATTCCTTAAATAGCATTTAGAAGGGCACACATTGGCTGTGCAAGTACCAGTCCTCTTGAAATCTCTCCTTCGGACTACATGAAGAAGCAACTTAACCTACATCCATCCCAACTTGAAGATTCCTGGGTTCCTCACCTCCTGCGGAATGGGACGGGTGCACTTCAATTAATTAATTTCCCATTATTCCCTCTTTCCTTTTCCCTTACCATTTCCTTTTCTTATTTCTCATTCTATTTCATTTTCACACTCAAAAAGTAGGCTTGTGCTCTGAAGCCTTTTACTATTACCATTATTCTTTAACAAACACTGAATACATGACTTCTAAAAAAGTATGCAGTACTATCTTAGAAATATCCTGTCAAACCTTCCCTATACCATTGCAAGCATATCGTTCCACTTCATCCCAACTCAGTCCCCATCCCTAACAATGAGAGGTACCCTGACTTGTGGCTCTAGTGCTACAGTGTATTGATGGAGAGATTGAACTTTTGTATACCCAAGTAATGGTTCATCATCTCCAGACCACATGAATGGGAAGAAAGTGTGCACCAACTTAGCGTCACTCGTGGTACTGCTTGTACCATGCAATAGCATTGGCATGATGAAGACAATAAGAGGAAACAAAGGCAATTTTCAACATTTGAGAGAGTAAAATCCTTGCTAATGGATGCTTGTAACTCCACACCAAAAAAGTTGAGTAAGAATTAAATCATGTGTAATTAGAGCTCAGTTAATGTGCTGGGTGGCCTATGTCCACTTGTAAGCAGAGATACCAGGGAGATGTAATCATGACAGAAAGGTACAGTCACAATCAGAATAATGTGAGAGCAGCCTGAAAGTCTGCCATCCTGAGGACTCTGGAGAGACTGTAGACACACTAAATGTGTGGGCTTCAATAGAGGATCAATTAATGATTGAATGTTGTTAAGCTAACTGAAAATTTGTATCAGTGATAAACAAAACAGTTCTATTAAGCACTTGATGTATGTTTGTATGTATTTGCAGCTATTTAAATAATATATAAATAGTTTCAAAACTACTCAGACAGACCAAATGAAAACATAACATTTTAAAGATCATTTTGTTAAATCTTTACCTTACTTGGCGTTAAACTAATTACAAGCATCTCATATTGCCTGCATGTTGACTGGCAGAAAATGTTGAAAATTATCTATAAAACATTCTACAAGAAATGTCTTCTAATCGAACAAGTTACTTACCTTCGGTAACGATATATCTGTAAGAAACAGTAGTTAGTATTAGATTCCTTACCTTAGAATATCCCCAGGCGTCAGTCTGGATCCGGAAACTTTTGCGTAGCAGTACCCCTGCGCGTCGGTAGGCGTCGTCTGCAGGCGTCCCCTGCGGCTCCGCGTCGTCGGCGTCGTGCGCCGTGATGACGTCGCTGGAGTATATAGACGCCGCCTCCGCGCGCTGACGACAGTTCTTTGCACACAGCTTTTCCGCGCCAGAACACGCAGAGCCATGTGAGAACTAACACTGGTGCCATTTGAAACTAGGGCCCTGAAAGGGATGACCTTAACCCTAGGTATCAGTTCGCAGAACGGGGAGGACGGGTGGGGCGGTAAGGAATCTAATACTAACTACTGTTTCTTACAGATATATCGTTACCGAAGGTAAGTAACTTGTTCATCTGAAAGAAACAGGTTAGTATTAGATTCCTTACCTTAGAATAGATACCCCAGCAATACCAACCCCGGTGGTGGGTCTGCGAACCAATACAAACCTACAGCAGTAAGTCCTGGAGGACCGAACGGCCAAAGAAGCCATCCCTCCGGACTTGACTGTCCAGGCAGTAGTGCCTCGCAAAGGTGTGCAGCGAGGCCCACGTAGCCGCCTGGCAAATGTCCTGCAAAGAGACTCCCCGGCCCAGGGCAGTAGTAGACGCCGTGGCCCGAGTGGAATGGGCCCTCAGCCCAACAGGAGGCTCCTTCCGAGTCAAAGAGTAGCATGCTTTGATGCACAGGACGACCCACCGAGAGATGGTTCGTTTCTGAACCGCCCTTCCCTTCTTCTCACCCACGTAGCCAACAAACAGTTGGTCATCCACCCGGAACTGGCGTGTGCGATCCATGTAAAATGAAAGCGCACGTTTTGGGTCCAGACGATGGAGCCGCTCTTCATCCTTTGAAGGATGCGGAGGCGGGAAGAAGGAGGGTAAGGTGATGGGCTGCCCGATGTGAAAAGCAGAAACTACTTTGGGCAGGAAAGAAGGCCTAGTCCTAAGAACCACCTTGTCAGGATGGACGGACAAGAAAGGAGGTTTAACAGAAAGAGCCTGGAGCTCACTCACTCTCCTGGCAGAGGTGATGGCAACCAGGAAGGCCGTCTTTAAAGTGCGAAGACGGAGAGGACAGGAATGAAGCGGCTCAAAGGGAGCGCACATCAAGAATGTCAGAACGAGGTTCAAGTCCCACTGAGGCATCACGAACGGAACAGGAGGATACATGTGCGTGATGCCTTTCAAGAATCTCAGTACAATAGGGGACTTGAATAAGGATGGCTGATCAGGTAGCCTTAAGAAGGCGGAAAGGGCAGAAAGGTAGCCCTTGATAGTGCCCAGAGCAGAGCCCTGCTGGGCAAGAGAAAGAAGGAAGAGGAGAACCTCGGAAAGAGGGGCAGAAAGGGGGATCCACAGACTTTGCTGTGCACCATGCCACAAATCTTTTCCACCGGCAGGCATATACCGACTTTGTGGAGGGACGCCTGGCTGCCAGAATCACATCACAGACTTCAGGAGGCAAGTCGAATGGCCTCAACTGTCGCCGCTCAATCTCCACGCATGGAGGTGGAGGCTGGACAGGTTCGGGTGGAGGACCGTCCCCTGCTGCTGCGACAGAAGGTCCTCCTGAAGGGGCAGGCGGATCGAGGGACCGACTGACATGCTGAGTAGCTCGGGATACCAGTATCTTCGAGCCCAGTCCGGAGCCACAAGGATAACTTGGGCCCTGTTGCGCCTGATCTTCTTCAGCACTCTGGGCAGAAGTGGTATAGGCGGAAAGGCGTACAACAGACCGCAGCTCCACTCGCGCCGAAAGGCGTCGCCGAGCGAGTGCCGTCTTGGAAACTCCAACGCGCAGAACTGATGACATTGCGCGTTCTCTTCTGTGGCGAATAGATCTAACCAAGGCTCTCCCCATTGCTGAAAGAGGCCGTTCGCCACGTCTGAGTTCAGACGCCATTCGTGATCCACCGAGCACCGACGGCTGAGTTCGTCCGCCCTGGCGTTCAGAGAACCTGCCAGGTGTTGAACCGTCAGAGTCACGCCCTGACGTTCCAGCCATTGCCAGAGGCGCAGAGCCTCCTGGCAAAGGGTCCACGACCCCACACCGCCCTGTTTGTTGCAGTACCACATGGCGGTGGTGTTGTCCGTGAACACCTGCACTACACTCCCGTTGACAAAGGGGAGGAATGCCTTCAGTGCTAGGCGAATCGCCCGCAGCTCCAACATGTTGATATGGAGCCGGGACTCCGCCGGAGACCAGATGCCTCTGATCTCCGCCTCTCCCAAGTGGCCACCCCAGCCCTGGAGGGACGCGTCCGTCACAACCACGTGCTCCGGTTGGGGAAGGGAGAGGGATCTGCCTCTGACCCAATCGCGGTCCGTAAGCCACCACTGCAACTGTCTCGCAGTGCCCTCCGAGATCAGGACATGGTCGGACAGGTTGCCCTGATGCTGGGCCCACTGAAACTTCAGGTCCCACTGCAGAGCCCGCATCCGCCACCTGGCGTGATGCACCAGAAGGATGCAGGAGGCCATCAGCCCCAGAAGCCGCAGCGTCAACCTGACCGAAATCCGGGACAACGGCTGAAAGATGGGAATCAGAGCCTGAATATCCCGGACCCGCCGTTCCGGAGGATAAACCCGAAACTGCGCCGAGTCGAGAACCGCTCCGATGAAAAGGAGCTTTTGAGAGGGACACAGGTGTGATTTCGGCACATTGATGGAAAACCCCAGCTCGTGCAGGAGGTCTGCCGTCATCTGAAGGTGGCGGACGACTGTTTGGGGCGAGCCCGCCTTCAACAACCAGTCGTCGAGGTAGGGGAAGACTGAAACCCCTAACCGGCGCAGATGAGCTGCGACCACCGCCATCACTTTCGTGAACACCCGTGGGGCGCTGGTAAGGCCGAATGGGAGCACGATAAACTGAAAGTGCTCGTGGCCTACCGTGAACCGCAGGTAACGCCGGTGGGCCGGCAGGACGGGGATGTGAAAATACGCATCCTGCAAGTCCAACGCTACCATCCAGTCTTGTGGGTCTAGAGCAGCCAAGACCTGAGCCAAAGTCAACATCTTGAACTTCTCCTTCCGGAGGAAGCCGTTGACGTCCCGTAGGTCCAAGATAGGACGAAGGCCCCCTTTGTCCTTCTTGGGCACCAGAAAGTAGTGGGAGTAGCAACCACACCCTACTTCTGGCCCAGGAACGCGCTCGATGGCCCCCTTGGCCAAGAGGGCCGTAACTTCCTCCTGCAGAAGTGTCAAGTGGTCCCCCGACACACGGTGGTTCTGCGGTGGCATGGCTGGAGGAGTGGACTCGAAGGGGAGGGAGTAGCCCCTTCGGACGAGCTGCAGCACCCACCTGTCCGTTGTAATCGTGCGCCAGTGGGAGTGGTGATGACGAACCCTGCCACCCACTGGCGTCACATGGGCCCGAAAGCTCGGACTAGGAAGATTTGGAGGCTGCAGCGGGGGGAGGTGTGGACTGACCTCGCCGCTGCCCTCTACCGCCACCACGGCGGAAACCACGGCCGCCACCGCGCTGGGGAGCGTTCTGCGGCGCGTGGCTGGCAGCACGCGTGGGACCGCCCCTTCCTTTGCCACGAAAGGGGCGAAACGAACCCTGCTGCTGGCGCTGGGTCGAAAGACCCAAGGACTTGGCCGTGACCCTGGAGTCCTTGAAGCGCTCAAGCGCGTTGTCCGCCTTGTCACCGAACAGGCGACTGCCATCGAAAGGCATGTCCATGAGGGCAGTCTGGACATCCGGCGAGAAGTTGGCGGATCTCAGCCAAGCATGGCGACGAATCGCCACCGTCGTGGACATAGCCCGTCCCAGCGAGTCGGTCGTGTCAAGACCACACCTAATCGAATACCTCGCCGCGTCCCGGCCTTCAACCAAGGCCTGGTTGAGCTTGTCCCGCACCTCCTGCGGGCACTGCGGCAGACACTCCGCGACCGTGTCCCACAGAGAGTGGGTGTAGCGGCCCAAGAGGCATGCGGTATTACAAGACCGCAGTCCAGCACTCAAAGACGAAAAGACCTTCTTGCCAAATTGGTCATATCGCTTCGATTCCCGATCGGGCGGAGCTGACGGGAATGCGGACTGGGAAGTGGAGGCCTGGATCACCAGACTCTCCGGGGAGGGATGGGTGGAAAGGAAGGCAGGGTCGTCCGAACACGGACGGTGACGCCTGGCAACGTTCCGGTCAACCGGTGCACCGGAAGCGGGCCTGGACCAGGTGCCCAAAAGGACATCCGTCAGGGCCTCATTAAATGGCAGCAGAGGCTCCTGTGGGCACGACTGCGGTTTAAATACTTCGGTGAGGATGTTAGGTTTCACCTTAGCGACGGGGAGCTCAAGGCGCAAAGCCTTGGCAGCCCTCATCAGGACCACCGAATAGGCAGCCCCCGCCTCCGACGCCACAGGGGAAGGCCAGACAAACCCAGGGTTGGGCGACTCGTCCAGACCACTGGCCTCACCTAAGTCACCTACCCAGTCCACGTCATACTGGCAGGCTCGTGACAAAGGGTCTTCAGACCCCTCCCAACCCTCTCCATATTCGTCCTCATCGCCATAGGACGAGTCGACGATGTAAACCGGCTCCTCGGAGCCAATGGGCCCCAACGGCGCCGGACTCGGCGTCGGACGACGCCGGTCCGACTCCGCGTCAGGAGTCAGAGAGGGATCGGGGGTGGCGCCGCGCGGCGCCGGCGACCCGACGCCGGCCGGAACCGACGGCGGAGTCACGGCGCCGCGCGGAGGCGGCACCACGGGTTGCCCCAATGGAATCGGCGCCGGGGAGGCCGGAGGACCAGCCGGCGACGACCCTGAAGGGCCCAGCGGCGCCGGGGCCGGAGCCGCCGGCGGCGCCGGGGCCGGAGCACTCGGCGGCGTCGGGGCAGGTGCACCCGAACTGCTCGGGCTCCCAGACGGGACCGACGGGCCCGCAGGCGCCGTAGGCCCCGCCGGAGGAGACATCGCCCTCATAGCCATGAGGAACGCCTCAATCTCCTCGCGCGACGCGCCTTCCCCAGGGACCGACGGGTATGGGGCAGACGGCGTCGGCGACCCACGCGGGGCCGCCCGAACCCCCGGCCGCATCACGCGGGCGTCGGGGGGAGTCGGGGTACGATGATGACGCCCCGACCTCTTGTGACGCTTACCTGATGAACCGGAGGAATGGTGGCGACTCCCGGAGCGCTCATGGCGGCTCCGCGATCGCTCCCTCGACCGCTCCCTCGACCTCCGACCGGACCGGGACCGCTCTCGACGCGGGGCCGACACTCGGAGTTCGAGCAGCTTGCGGGACCGCTCCCGTCTAGCTTTACCTGTCAAGGCCCGGCAGTCGACGCAAGACTCGACGTCGTGGTCCGCGCCCAGACACCGGAGGCAGAGTCGATGGTGGTCGGTGACCGACATCATTCGGTCGCACCCGTCGCAACTCTTAAACCCGGGCATCCTACCGGCACCTTGAAGAAGAGGTAAAGTTAACAAAACTAGGTCAAAGACCGGAGTACTGCTCTTCGGATCTGCGCTAACTGGCGCGGAAAAAAGAAGAACTGACGTCAGCGCGCGGAGGCGGCGTCTATATACTCCAGCGACGTCATCACGGCGCACGACGCCGACGACGCGGAGCCGCAGGGGACGCCTGCAGACGACGCCTACCGACGCGCAGGGGTACTGCTACGCAAAAGTTTCCGGATCCAGACTGACGCCTGGGGATATTCCAAGGTAAGGAATCTAATACTAACCTGTTTCTTTCAGATTGATCAGTTTCATCAATGTCCCTAATACTACAGTGTAACCTTAGGCCGAAAGCCCACTTACCTGCAACTTGGATCACTGTGATGTATAGGATATGTATCCATAGGAACATTTTCCATTGAAACATCTGTCAGCAGAAGGGATTTCCTGTGCTTGAGACTGCAGCGACTTCTCACCTCTTCAGACACCGTAAGCAAAGCTAAGAAAGAAACATTAAAGAGAGCCACATATCACTGGAAAGATCGTTAAAATGATTAGTTACATAGCAGACACTAATAACCAAGAAAACACATTTTCTCAATGTGTTCTTTAGTCCAGGAATTTTTTGAACATGCTATAAGATTCAGAAATGTATCTGAAATGCGACATAAGATGAGCTCTGTTGTCCAACATAATAGGCAAAACTCCCCACTCTGTACACCCTGAAAACAAGAGGCAACGCAGATCTAAGAAATCAAACTATGTAATATTTTAGGAAATATTCTCCTAAGTAGGAACAAGAATTCAATTATTTCAAAGGGTAGGCTAGATTTTTTTTGTCAACAAGGAATGGACAAGTTTTGCATGGTAAAGTAATTTTAAGCCATTTCTATCCACTGTCGAAGCTAACAACTACTGAACATATTCAACACTAACTGGATCTGGCCTCCAATCACAATCTTTATCATCGCATTTAAAAATAAATTAATTTATAAACATACCTGCCAAATATGCCACACTCTGAGTGTTCACTTCAAATTTGTCACAATTTCGGTGTTTGTTAACTAGTGCAAGTAACGTGTGTAGAATCCGAACTGTTCGAGCTACTATGGTAGGAGATGGGTGCCTGTATCCTATGAAAAACCAGAGATACGTTTGTTTACATTTAAGAATAGTCTATTGAATGTAACAAAGCTACTCACAGAAGATGTTAATCAGCACTAAATTCTATTTAGTCTAATTACTTAAGAAACGTTGCAGAGTGGCAAAGCTGACAGACATCATTTGACGGTGAGAAACTAAAGCTACATCACCATTCACTGCCCTGCATGGTCCACGCTGCTTAAACTTCCATTTCATTTTTAAGTCCTGATGACTAATACCTGAAACCTAAACAGGTTCCAGAATCTGCACAAAAGATTCCCCTTTTGCTTGCTATAGCATGGAACTGTCTGTTGATAATAGACCTTTATTCACAACCTGCCATCTTTAGCAGAGTCTTCTGTAAGTACTGCTCTCTGTACTCTTTATCTATTCAGGGACTTCGTCACACACTTCCAGCCATTATTTCTCTTCTCTAGTACCATCCAGGCTCTAATTCTGGTCTCAGCTTAACCTGATGCAACCCTTCCATTTTGTATTGCCATCTCTTACGTGTATGTGCACTCTCTTCTCATTTTGAGATGCACAATATCATTTTAGACTTATTGGAGCTGGATTTTAGTAAACAATAATAGCTAACCATCTCTGTGTCTTGTTTAGACTGTGATCTTCCAAGCATTAATATTAATGCCACCTCCTCATCTACATCGAGTTTCAACTCTTCTAGACTAGTTATATACATTTCAGGAGACCTTTATAAACACCCACATTCCAGCTAAAACCGGAAAGTACAAGCTAAACCCTTCAGCAACTTGGTGCTCCAAAGACTATGCCAAAAACATCAAGCTACTGAAGTCACTTCCTGCAACCGGTAGGGAATCCTTCACATCAGCCACATCCTAAAGCAAATTTTTCTTTTTGAAAATAAAAAAAATACAGTGATTCTTCCCCCTCCCCCCGCACCATGGGAGTTTTCTCCCATGGCGTGTGGGTCATTTAACAGGTTTCACTGTCCCTCACAGCTAGGTTTTACTTGGCGGTGTTGGACAGTAAAAACTGGCCATTTATCTGCCCACTCTAAATAGGGTAGGCAGACCAACGGGCAAAACTCCGATGGCCCTTAGACTGTTCGGCCATCGGAGATGTACGTCGGTGGCTATTGCGATAGATCCGTCAAACTATAAATCAGGCCATTTGTCTTAATTACTTTAAATACTTATTTGTCAAATGATAAAGTGAGTCGTTCTCATTGAAAGCTTCTTTTTCGGACTTCTGACATTCAAAAACAGAACCATAAGGGCGAAAACGATGCAATCATCATAACAATCCTTTTACACTCTAATAATGGCTTTCAAAATAATTACAACTATTTCATTTCCTAATGACTTCTAGTTGTGAAACCCATTCAAACAAACCTACAGGGAACGGTGCATATTAAATGATTAAAGCAAATTCATATCCTCACTGAGGAAATCATTTGATTAGCCTGGTATATTTATCTCACACAAAAAGGCCTAAATAGTGCTTTCAGGACATTACATTCCTGCAATCGGATAGGAAGCCTTTGCCCTTTTGAAATACAACATTCAGTTCAACCCTTACCTTTTAAAAGGTGCCCAACTAGTGCAAAATTAAAGTTTGAATTGAAATTTAATCCCACAAAATGATCCATTTGCTTGCAGTGCCATTCCAACGGATTCCTGATTTCCATAAAGACTTCCTCAGGACTCTGTTAAAAATAAATAATTAAAGATTTTAAACGAAACAATAACCTTCCCACCTACAAACTCAGCTGCAAGGCATCACTGCCCAGCTTATAGTTTCTTTTGAAAGACGAACTGCAGTATTCACTATGTTTCTACAGCACTCAATTTTGGATCACATTCAAGTAACAGAAGTAGTTTTGGGACCTTGGAAATGTGGTTAAAATAGCAACAACATCTCTCACAAAACACAAGCGGAACATATGTGCAACTGTCAGTAAGTTTGGAGGGTAGAAATGAAAAAGGAAGTGATTAGTCAGTTGGGAGTTTACACTGCACAAGAATAAATGCACTCGATTTTGCAACTAGGCCCCTTTCTTTTTGCAGCTTGTGCAACTGTAAAAAGTATGTCACAAAGAAACGCAACTGGACAGTAACTAAAAAGACATGCTTAGTGAGAACAAGCATTTGCAATGCAATAGGTCTCGCATTAGGAAAGTTTGAGCATTGGTATTGCGAATTACATTTTTTTTATTTATGTGTTGGTTGTGAAAATAGCTATAGTAATAGCTAAAGTAATAGCTTTGTCATTTACAATGCCAATAGTTTTAACTTTCACAAATGTGACACCTATAGCATTTGCAATGCAATATGTGTTGTATTTTCACGAAAATCCAAGAACAGAAGTGAAATATTAACATTTTTTGGTGACATTTATAAGACAGACGTTATTGTTGTTCGAGTACTTTACGCTGGTGTTTGGATTCCTGTAAATCCCCAGTGTTGCAGGGTGCTTAAGAATTTTGTGATGACAGTGGTACTGTATTCCGGGCTAACTTTGATACTTGCACAAGTGCCACCTTGCCCATGTAACGCTTGTTCCTGAGCCTGAGTGTCTAGCACTTATTGCAGGACTATACCTCTAATCATATTCTGTTTTCTCTTATAACTGCACACTTGTCACTTTCATTTCCTCTGGTGCACTTTTGACTACCTCATGTATTTTGTTTGCTCACAATTTTTACTCAAGTATTTTGTTTGCTCACGATTGTCACTATTACCTTTACTACCTCATGTATTTTTGGTTGCTCATAGTTTTTACTACCTCATGTATTTTGTTTGCTCACAATTGTCACTATTACCTTATGTAAGTAACGTATGTTTTTGCAACCTGTTCTTTTGTAATGTTTCTCATTATGTTTCATTTCTGTTCCTGTTGTGAAGCCTCCGACGCCTTCGGGTAAAGCCGCGCTATATAACAATGCATAAATACATGAATAAATAAATACCGCCTTCGGGTAAAGTCCGCGCTATATAAAAATGCATAAATATATGAATAAATAAATATCGCCTTCGGGTAAAGTCCGCGCTATATAAAAATGCATAAATACATACATAAATAAATACCGCCTTCGGGTAAAGTCTGCGCTATATAAAAATGCATAATTAAATACATAAATAAATACCGCAAAACATCCTCGTTACTCTGCCGGCCTGCGACCAGGAAGTCAGGCAGGCCGGCGCGACAACAGGAAACAGGACCGCGATTGGAGCCGTGCACCGGAGCAGGCAGGAGCCTACCCTCCGCCCCGGTGCCTAACGAGGGAAGACGAGTCCTGCTGCCGGGCCCTGCAGCTGAGGAGAACCGGTGAGTGCGTTGCTGAGCTGCGGGGGGCGGGGGAAGCATGTACGCGCGCGCGCGGGGGCGCCTGTGTATGTGTGTGTGTGTGTGTGTGTGTATGTATGTGTCTTGGAGTGCGTGTGTGTGACTGTGGGGGAGAGGGGGTGTGTGTGTGTGAGCGAGTGTCTGTCTGCGATGTGTACGGCGCGGGACGCGGACGCGACGTGCGCGCACATGAATCCAGGAGAGAAAAAGCGCGGGCACCCTCTGGTCCGTCATTCCTCCCACAGTGATCGCTACTGGTCTCCAGCTGGATGCATCCTTACGGATGCTTTTCCAGCGAGACCCAAAAAGCAGGTAGAGAACTCACAGCTCAGGGTAAAGACAGCATAGAAGGAGACAGCCTCTACATTGCCCACATGAGGGAGGGAACTACGTGTGCAGGACACAATGCACTTACATTCTACAATGGAACTGGTGCTCAGAAGCAGCCTCTTCCCTAAGACGCCGGGCGCACTACACACACAAACACAACAGGTGACAGGACAGGATTTGTCTATAGGAGTTGAAGCGATTGATATATTTACTAACGGAAAAGACAACATGTCAATAATGTGCGCTGCCAACAGCAGTGAGTGACGCGGGGAGCATGCACCACTTGGCCCACTCATACCAAAGGTTGCTGAGAGATTGTGCTGTCCGTACCTAAAGAGTGGGTTCTGATTTCTAACATGCACTCTTGCCCTGAACCCCGTCCCCATTCTGGAATAGGGAAATGGAAAGTGCACGAAGAAAACACACACATCACTACATGGTACTTTGACCTGGCCTGGGACAAGTTGAGATTTTAGAACCAAAAAACAAAGCTCGTCAGAAACGTAAATTACAAAAAAAAATAATAGTAAAACAACGATGGTGGAAAGAAAACTTACTACATGGAGGAAGTTTAAAGTCCTGATCTTGACAGAGCATACCTGTCCGCTGCTCCCCGGCACCATGCCGCCTCCTCGCCCTTCGTCCCTGGGGCTGAGCACCCCGGGCCGCAGGGCCCCGCCGATGATGCGCTCCTTCATCTCGAGGGACAGCAGCCGGCCCTTGTACATCCACTTCTGCATCTTCCTCACCGTCACCCCAGAGGCCCGGAGGGGGCCATCTGGCCGGCTGCCCATCCCTGAGGGGCTGTGATCGGGGTCTCCAAGCCCTCCCAGCCACTCTTTGTCCACACGTGATGGATGGCCAGCCCCGCTAGCTGCACGCCCCCAGCGCACTGCCTGCTCCTCGGCAGCTGGACACTGGGAGTCCTCCTCCTCCTCCTCCTCCTCACTGTCCGGCCCACCTCCACATTCCTGCCTGTCCCTCGGGCGGGGGGGCAGAGGGCCGTACTGGATGCCGCTGTCAATGAGGGACCTGTGAAGCGGCGGCAGGGCCCCCTCCCTGCCCAGGGTCTCCTCACTTTTGCTCCAGTGGTGGCGGCGCGGAGGGAGGGCCCCTGAGGCTGGGGCCGCAGACTCGCTGTCCGATGCCTACTGGGGGCTGGCCTCGCCGGACGAGCAGTGCGCCCGGGGGGAGGACTGGGTGCAGATGCGGTCCTGGGAGGGAGTGCTCGAGGGGAGGGGGCTCCGCCGCTCCACGGGCAGGTCGTGCATGGCGTGGATCAGCAGGTAGTACGCCTTCTGCAGCTGGCTCCGCAGGCGGTCCGTCTCTTGGGAGACCCCGGCGCTGCCTTTGCCAGCGGGGTCTCCATTCCTCGCGGGGGGGGGGGGGGCCTCCTGTCTGTAGCTAGAATGCTATAGAAAGCTATAACCTAGAATGTAGCTGAGAAATACATATCAAAACATGAAACCTAGAATATAACAGAAGCGTTCTCATCAGTAACGCCCTCTGTACAACACTGTTCTCTACACTGATCTTTTGCTGCAAAACAATATACAAGCTGCACTGGAAACCATTATTTCCGAAGATGTAAATAGAACAGGCCTCTGTGTGCTCATGTGAGACATGTTTATTCATATCACTCATTTATGGAACCTTATTAGTTAAAATGTGTACTGCTTTTCAATTTGTACAACTCAATTCAGTTAGAATGATGTAAAGTGGCTCATAGCATGATAAAAAAATGTACAAACCAAGAAATGTGTATTTTCACTACTAAACTACATGACAGATCACCTATTCAGTGTATATTTTAGTCCCTTGTAATGCACAAGTATCTTTCAGGAATTAACATTATAACATGGATAGAACATGCAAGAAAATGTCACACACAAGCACGCTGCATTCATGGAAATGTCACTCCTATAGCAAAGGAAAACTTTCCAGCTATGCGACTGCTTCGGGCTGGTTCTTTGATGTTTTGCCTGCACGGAAGAAGAGTGTGGCGAAAGAAAGCCACCACACATTCAAGGTAGAGGAAGGGTCAATTATGCATGGCAGGATTTATACTATTATTGGAGCACAGATGCAATCCTTTATAGTAGTAGCACATGCACGTGGTGTGTTTAAATAAACCATGTAGTTGAGGTTGTTGGAGTTGAATTTCAGCAGCTTGCCTGGAGCGCAATCTACTTCATCGGCTGATTATAGGCAGTAGGCTGCTGCCAAGATGTGCAAACATTTAGGAAGGGGAGATAGCCGTTGCCTAAAGATTTAAACAGCGTGTGTCATGATACAAGTATAGATTGACTGTTACTAGTCTTAATAGCGAGAGCACAGTTCTTAAACACGGTATATGTTACCTTAATTCAGATGTTAAGAGGCAGTCGCGATATGGCGCTTTCTATGTAGTCTTGGTTATTGGGCTTTTAGCTCTTCTGATAAACTGTGGTTGCAGCGATAGTGTTCTGTTCTAGCAGAAAGACGCACAGTGCGCAGAATGAAAGGATAGCCGCTACCTAAAGATTGAAACAGCGTGTGCCATATTATAAATATAAGTTGATTATTACTAATATAGATGATGAGAGCACAGTTTCTAACCACGGTGATATATGTTACCTTAGTTTCGATGTTAGACAGCTGTCATGCTTTCTTAGTAGTATTGCTTGTTAGACACACGGCCGGCAGAGAAATTACGGGCGAGGGGTTTTATGGGAGACGTAGTTTCACTGGATCCTTACGGTAAACTGCGTACAGAGGCTGCCTGTAATTAAGGGAATGGCTATTAGGAATGTATGTTTTTCTATTCTCAGGTGTAGATTAAGGATTTCGATTGATCTTACCTAAAGGGTGTGACAGCCTGGTTCGCTGTATGAGTTCAATGCCGCGTGTGGATATTCAGAGTGACACCCAAGAGTGACCATGTATCTGTATTGAAGGAATCGGGGGAAAGGGAGAATTACATACCCGATATTCTAAGTTTATTTTCTCATTCTAACGGGGCTGGTTTGATGTATTTCTGCGCTCTTACCGGCAAAACGAGGCTTCCTCTCACATAGGCTGCATGCGGCGTCTTCGTTTGTTTGAAAAGGTTTGGGCAGGTCAATTGCCGGGCTATTTATGTAAGAGGTCTACCTATTGGTTACGCTTGATGTGTGTTTCTTAAAGGGATACAGTGTTAATACTTCCGGCCGTGTGTCTAACAAGCAATACTACTAAGAAAGCATGACAGCTGTCTAACATCGAAACTAAGGTAACACATATCGTGTGATCGTCCAACATGGCCCCTGAACATGCACGAGAATCGAACCAGAGAAAGGACTGCAGCCTCCGTCTCGAAAGAACAAATCCAAGTACGGATGTCCTGAAGCACATGCAATTCATTAATTTGTCAACAAACGGGGAAACACGCGCACCTCTCTCTACACGCATGCCTTCTGATCCGAGCTCAAGGACATTTATGGGAAGTATTTTGTCAAACCATAACGTTCTGGACTGTACCTATTAATAACAAGGTTTTCAATCCCGGGCGGAAGTCAGGCAGGCCGGGGGCGGGACGTGAAGACACACCGGAAGCCCGGGCGGGCTCCCGTGAGGTGAGAGAGCCTCGCACGCACAGAAGGAAGAGACCGCCGCCGCCTGCAACGAGCCCTCGCCTGAAGACAAGTACCGGTGAGTGGGGGCCTTTACTGAGCTGCGGGGGGCATGTGTGTGTGCGTGGGGCGGCGGGGGGCTCTGTATGTGTGTGAGCGTGCGTGTGTGTATGTGTCTTGGAGTCTGTGTGTATGCGTGCGTGTGTGTATGCGTGTGTGATGACTGCGGGGGGGAGGGAGAGAGTGTGTGCGAGCGAGTGTCTCTGTGTGTATGCGCATGCATGCATGTGTGGGGATGTGCACGGCGCGGGAATTCTTGTGAATGTGGACGGAGCCGACGTGCGCGTGCAAGCAGCTGAATCCAGCCGGGGAGAAGCGCGTGCACCTTCTCGTCCGTCCTTCCCTCCAGACAGGTGACTATACGTCTCCGTCCCTGGAAGGCATCCTTTGGATGCTTATTCCAGGGCGAGACCTAAAAAAGGGTTTATCAAGGTAGCATAGTAGTTACTGACGAAATAACTAGAAAAAATGGTTATCACAAAGACTCCTCCATCGCCAATAAGGGGGGAGGGAAGTTTTCAGCTCTCTTAGAACTTGCTCATTCAACATGAAGAGGACTATGCCAGTGGCACCAGCCACACCTCATCACAATCAATTCAGCTGTTTACATAATAGATAACTAGGCAATTGAGTTGGGCCAATAGTCAGTACAGAAAAGTACCCTGGACTTGAAAGATGGAGGTTAGGAAACGTCAGGCAAGTGGTTGCATCGGTTAGAGGATACCCTCTTTACATGAGCATTTCCAGACTGGGTCACCCAGGAAAGGAATATGATGGGGTGGATGATGCATAAATGGGAGACTAGTGAAGAAGGAAGCAATCTGACAGGCTGAGGTGGGAAGGTTCAGCTGAGTGGCCAGGCATAGCGAGGGCATGAGTGTCACTGGATATTTATTTGGCTGTGGATATTATCCGTGCAGTCCTGCAATTCCTTTGGAATCTTCAACAACTGTTACAATTAGGACGTCATAATGACGAACTGCTTAAAAGTTAGAGCCTGGAAGCTATGATTACAAAAACGTATATAAGAGATGAATGGAGATCTTAGGATCCATAATCCACCTTCCAACAGGTATCACATAACCCGCCTAAAGCCTAGCAAGAGGAAGAAAAAGAACCAATAAGTAGTTCTTTTCAAGCTGAACTTTCTGGCTTAAAGTAATATTTTCAACTTATAATGCTCATTGCATGGTCATTCCTTTTCCGCATGAGTACAACTGACACTGGTGAGCGTTGTGTAAGCTAAACTTGTATAATGATGTTATGCTTCTACCCAGCTTTCACAGAAACCTATGAACACCCTTCATCTGTTAGTTATTTCAATTACGTCGAATCTAATTTTTCTTAGACAACATTGACATGTAAGCCTTACACAGGTTGCCCATTACTCTGTCAAAGAGATATAAATCTCAGCTTACACAATTGGGTAAGCAGCATATATTGTAACAAAGACTAAACTAAATTCTTGAAATCGAGGAATCAAAATACGAACTTCCTCTCAGATTACACATAATTGATTAAGTGGAAGAATAAAGGTATACAGGGTCCATCAAATTTACAATTTTACCATCAGGAAACACTGCTGATAGACAGTATTTTATTCTAAGGCTTGTTGTCAGCACATTCAGATTGTGTTTAGCTTCTCTCCATGTCTAATGCTTTACCTTTTTAGCTATTTCAAATTGAAAATTCTGCTCACATTCAAGTTCCAGGAACTCTATGTTCCAAGTTCCGAGGGTTTGAATGAGACTCAAGAGTCCAATATACCATAACTATTCAAGGGCTCCGGACTTCAAGCACGATGAAGAAAATCAATAAAATGGTCAGATTCTCAGCTCTTAAACCATCTACAGGTTGCACCATGAAAAGAAAAATCATATATTAAAGGCACAAGAACACATCATAACAGCCAAAAAAATGGTGTTACTGCCTTAAAGATTAAAAATAAAAAATACACCACTACTACACTTATCTAGCCCTTGTTATTGGACATTTATTGCAATAATGTTGACGTTTTGCAAAATATTTGTGCAATTAGACTAAACATCACATAAGAGAATATTGCGATATAAGATTCTTGATCATAGGTATCATAACATTGTGTGGCTCATAATGATGACACACATTTTGTAGCTTTGCTCAAATGGTAAAATTGAAGGCTTGTGTCTTCAAACAAACATCCCATGACCTTCTCAAATAAACAGACACGAAACAAAATAATGCAAACAAGTAGGAGCAGAAGAAGAAATGTCCAGAAACGCATTAAGTGGAGGTGAAAGGTAAGGCGAATTTAGATTGATTGAAATATATAAGGTGTAACACAATGCATAAGTGGATAGCGTGCATCTAGTGAGTAAAAACAGACATACCTTTTCATTGAAAACAAGAAGACCATCCAAAGTGTGCAAGTTTTGCTCAAGGAGTGCCGTTCCTGCAGAGTACAGGCTGACTTCATCCAGCTGTAGCACTGCCACGGCAACCCAAAAAAGAGCTTTGTGCATGTGAGAGTCCTGAAGGCACAAATTGAAAACAGAATTCTTTCAGTACAGCATTTGACAAAATCTGGGATTACAGAACTTTTTAAACAAAAGCTTTTCTAGGGCACTAATGACTGAATGGAGATAATTAGTATGCAGCAGAATTGGGAACTACTATGGTAAAATTTGTGAGAAGATCACAGAGCTATAAATTAGCCAAGAACAACACATCATTCCATTTGACCATTTCTTGGTCCTTCTCAAATCTTGGTTGGTAGGAGCGTAAGGATGGAACTAGACTGAGCGATTGGGATTGGACAAAGTGTAAGAATAAGAAATGAGCAGCTCCACTTTGTGAAAGCTCACAATGTTCTCTAACTGTTGACTCAATTGCTTTGAACATTAAATAACAGGTTTGCAAAAGACAAAAAGAATGAGTTACTTACCTTCGAAAACAATGTGTCTGGTAGAGACACAGTCTAGCCGCAGATTCCTTAACTTAGAATATCCCCAGGTGTCCGACCGAATCCGGTAAACTTTCCGCAGCAGCACCTCTGCGTGCTGGGGGCGGCTCAGCCCTGATGTCGTCCACGAACGTAACGTCAACGGAGCCATATATGCCCCTCCGGGTGCGCTGACGTCAGTTTTCGTTGGAGAATCTTTTCCGCGCCACAATGCGGAGCCACCACCAAAAAACTATGAGAATACGGGAACAGTGCGCAAAAAGGATGAAAAATAAAAAGAAATTGAATGGTGAAAAACAGCACCATGAAGGACAGTGCCGGGAACTGTATCTTGAAAACTAATGAAGGGAAATAGAGCACTGCTCTGAGAAGCAACCCAGCAAAAGTGAAGCCCAAACAGCCCTTGGAGGCAGATGAAGATGTGAAAAAAAACATGGCAGACGACAGAAAGTCCGCAACAATAATGTATCACTGTCAAGGACAACAAGTACTTTTTCCACTATAGGAACAAGGACAATTTACCAGAAGACGACACCCGAAAGAGACGTCGTATTCCCAATAAGAGACCTATAGAATGTGGCACAGCCAAAAGATTTCAAACCAATGGACCGCAGGGGAGGTAAGATACCCCAAAGGGGTGGAGAAGGGGAGAGCGGAGGGTGGGAAAACATGAGTAGATCCCACACTGGACAACCCAGGGCATGGGGTGGTAAAGGACACGAGCATACCACCCATTCTCAAAAGCTCCAAGTGGTGGCTGGTGACATTTGAAAGTGGTGAGGCGTAAACTTTTAGTTGGAGTGCACTGTGGCGAGCGAGCCGGAACATCTTAAGGGGGTTAGAGCAATGAAACAGAATGAAGCATTGTGTGTCCGAGTGCAGTGAAAATGTCAACCCGCAGAACGGTCAAGCCACCCGGAGGGAGGCGAATGTAGAAAGCCCAACCTGAAAAGGTCCTCGCTGAACGGGGAGGATGGGCAGGCGTTAAGGAATCTGCGGTTAGACTGTGTCCCTACCAGATAAATCGTTACTGAAAATAAGTAACTCGTCCATCTGATAGAGACATTTAGCTGCCGATTCCTTAACTTAGAATAGATGCCAAAGCCATACCCATAGAGGAGGCAGAACTGCAACTGAACCCCATGAAGTTCCCGAGAGAACTTAACCGTCAACAAGGTGACGAAACACGGTGGGAACCGCAATCCGGCACAGCCACACCAGACCATGAAGCTCAGAAAAGAGCAGAAAACATTCGGAGGCAAAGGCAGCACCAGCTGTCAAAGAACAGCCGGAAAACCCCCTTATGTATACCGGGTGAGAAAAAGAAAACATATGCTAGCTATGACGGTGTGAAAGGGAAAGTTCATGACTTCGCAAAGAAGTGGAACTGAACCTAGGGTCCGATGGATCGGCAGGATCCGGCGTGCTAACAGTAAGTAAAACCCAGAGAGATGACAACTGGTATGACAGAGTCAGCGCATACCGGTTACAGTATGCACTACTAGTGGAAAAAGCACTGTTGAAACCTGCACCTGCCAAAATACGAGGGGCAGCATTGGCAAGATTCTGATCCATGGGCAGAAAGTGCCGGAAGTACTAAAAACAGAAGACACACCAGTACATAGTCGCTCTGTCACAGGACATGTGAAAAGGCTGATGGCAACCAGCCTAAGCACCGAAAACAGGACTACAGTAGGTATGATAGTCAAGTGGAAAACTGGAAGATACATAAGCATACCGTGTGGACGCTAGAACGACATGAAGTATAACAAAAAAACTTTCCTGTAGAGTAACATGAGAACCTAGATGCGAGAGACGCAATAGCAAGAAGGCAACCGACAAAAAAGGGGTACCAGGCAAGCAGGACACCCACATAAGAGCAC
The DNA here is from genome assembly GCF_964261635.1 of Lissotriton helveticus. Classification (NCBI taxonomy): domain Eukaryota; kingdom Metazoa; phylum Chordata; class Amphibia; order Caudata; family Salamandridae; genus Lissotriton; species Lissotriton helveticus. Next base: position 244,705,219 of record NC_136061.1, on the reverse strand, counting down.
GTCGCAGGAGCAGACCGGGTCGAGGACCACGGACAGCGCATGAAGAAACTTTGGCCCAGAGGTAGGTACATCTGATTTACCGACTCTAGAATACCGAATTTTACCGATTTGGTATTCTAGATTTGATAAATCAGATGTAGGTAAAAATTTGGTAATATTTACTGAATCTGTATGATTCGGTAATTACCGAATCGGTATTTACCGATTCTGTAATTGCCATTGATTCCTATGAGCCTACAGGCCCATAGGAATCAATGTCAATTACCGAATCGGTAAATACCGATTCGGTAAAATTACCGATTTTGCAAGGGGAACAGGGTGTCACTTTGACACCCCGTTGCACCCCTGATTTTGGCTTGTGTGCCATATGACACACATACATGCCCTTAGGGCATGTATGTGTGCCACATGGCACAGGTGTACATGCACAGATGTGCATGTACACTGGAATTCGTTATTTACCATGCAATTGTATTACATGGTAAATAACGAATCGGTAATGCCTGTGGCACTGTTTGCCGTGCCACCTACATGTGGATTTACCGATTCGGTAAATTTACAGATTCGGTATTTTACAGAATCTGTAAATTTACCGAATCGGTAAATATACCGATTCTGTAAATGAAATGCCCCCTACATGTCAAACACCATATACCGGTCGGTAATGGCCGAAATCGGCCGTTACCAACCGGTATTTGGTGTCCTACATCTGGCCCTTTGCCTGTACGACTCTGCTATGTAAGAGTACAGAGCAGAATAGAGTAAGAAGAAATACGCGCAAAAATGTAACAGACCAGGGTACGCAAAAAGTACCAACAGTCACATGGACGCAGAAACGGACAGAACAATGTCCAGACCCATAAGCGACATCAGCCCCCCTCCCGGTAGAAGCAATGGTCCCTCACAAGACGGATGAGGAGATGGAGCCAGACACGATAGTGGAAACAGTCAGGACCAACCTAATGGCCCATGGACCCAATAAGCGAGTATCCTGAAGAGAACACTCCCCTTGAGAGTGTTATAGCAGGAACCCAAAGCAGTGGAAAACACCTGTGTTGAAGCATCAGGGAATTGGGAAAAACTCCTGTTGGGAAAGTGCCCAGAAATCAAGGGCACAAGGCAATGTACATCAGAGACATATATGGCGAAGACGCCACCTTCAAAAAACAAGCCCATTAGGGGCTGAAGGACGAGAAACTATTACCCAACCCTAGAGGGGAGGGTAGAACCAGCACCGCAGCAGCAGAAACAACAAAGCAAGTACCCTATGATAGCAATCATACCAAGGTGCACTCCCAGTTTGCGGCAACACTAAGAAGCGTGCTGCACAGTGGCTTTTTCCCTGGCGCAAAACGATGACAGAGCATCAGCCGTGAAAGAACTGTGCCTGAAGTGAACAGAACATGGGCCAGCAAAAAAAAGAGCAGCCACCCTGGACAAGAGGAGCACTGTGACGCTGAAAAGCACCCCCGTGAAGGGCAGGCGTGGCAGAGGCCGCATGTAAGGAATCCCTACCAAGGCCTGGAAGAACTATACACAACTGGAGCCAATTGCAACCGAAGTGCAATAGAGCGATGCTAACGTACGAGTTACTTACCTTCGGTAACAATGTATCTGGTAGAGAAGATTCTGACCGCAGATTCCTTAATGTAGAATTATCCCCAAGCGTGAGACTGGATCGGGGAAATTTTCTTTGCCACAGCATCTCTGCGCGCCGGGGGCAGTACCGCGTGACTCCTCCCTGATGCCGTTCGCGGGCATGACGTCAGCGAGGTCACATTAGCCCCAACCCGGCTCGCTGACATCAGTTTTCTTCTGAGAACTTTTCTGCACCACAACACAGGGCCATCACAAACAAAAACTGTGAGAATATGGGAACAGTGTGCGAAAAAATCCGATAAACAGAAAGGGAAGAAACGAATGGTGAGGAACATCACCATCCGGGAGAGTGCCAGGCACTGTGGCACCAAAAGTCATAAAAGAGTAGAGCACAGCCACTGCTATGCAACCCTGCAAGCAAATACAACATCCTCTCTGAGGGCAGAAAAACATGTGACAAATGTCACAACAGAAGAAAGGGGCCTGCAACCTCAGTCAAAAAACAGTGAGAGACAACAAGGCCAGAACTGAAGAGTAATGCAATTCACCTCAAGAAAACACCAGCAAGGAGAGGTGCATTCCCTGTAAAGTGCTAAGGGTCGAGGCACAGCTAAGAGACCCCAACCCCTAGGGCTGCAGAGGAGTCAGAAATTTCAAGCAATGAAAAAGGGGGTAAGAGCATGAGTAGGCCCCACACTGGAAGAACAGGGTGCAGGGACGCAGAAGTACCCATGAACCCACCAACCAATCACCAGAAAGGAAGGAGTGGATCAAACAAACAGAACAAGCATCCCACTAGGAAGGAAGCGAAAGAGGACACTCGCAGGAGACAAGACCACCTGGAGGCAGGCGAGTGCAAAAGACCAAGCTGAAGGTCCTCGCAGAACAGGGAGGAAGGGCGGGTCGTGAAGGAATCTGCGGCTAGAATCGTCTCTACCAGATACATCGTTACCGAAGGTAAGTAACTCTTACGTCTGATATAGACTACTAGCCGCGGATTCCTTAACGTAGAATACATACCCTAGCCATACCCAGAAGGGAGGAGGGCCTGCGAAAGAGCCTCCTAGCAGGAAGAACCACAGGGCCCCAGCAGGGGATGTGTAAAGGGGACAAGAAGGGTGGCCCAGCCCCCACCAAGCAGAAAGCAAGGACAAGGCGAAGGGAGGCCAGGATACCCCAAGCCCATCCAAGGTACCAGAGACATCAGCGCAAAACGCCACGGTGGGACAAACAACAGCATAGGAGTACAGAGGAAGAAAAGAATCACCCCAAACTCCAAGGAGAAGAGATAGAAACAGAGGCAAAGCCCTCCCCTCCACAGGAGAACACACAGAGAAGGGGACAGCTGGACCTGCCTCAGCCTCGAGACAGCGGACAAGGCAGGAATGACTCCAGAAAAGACGCCGTGAGAAGAAAGACGTAGTCTCGCAAGGCTCCAGCAAAACAACAGGCAGGAGCACAAGGGCACACGCCAGAGTCACCGGCTGTGGACCAGAAAAAGCAGGCGTGCCCAGCCGGCAAGTACCATGAAACCGAGCGCCCAGACCACGCTGACCGGAAGACGAAGACAAGGGCCAGGGAAATCCAGAACAACCCCAAAGGGAGACACAAACCGACCCACGAAAAGAAGTGGGACCAGCCAGAAGAGAAGAGGAGAAATACCTGGAAATTCTATCCCCCCGGAACACCAGGCAGAGGACCAGGCCGAAACGCCAGACGAAAAAGGGCGAAAACACCACAGCAAAACGCCGCAGACGGCATGCCCAAGTTGGTCCAGCGATGCAGCGGATACTGAGAATGACAGAACTTGGAGCAGCGCAAGCTACGCCCAGACAAGATCAAAGAAACCGCACCAGCGGACTACAGAGACGCCAGGAGAGATGAGGAACCCGCAAAAGGGAGTCCACACCCACCCAGCATAGAACAGAGCTATACAATAGCTACAGGTACCCCACTTAGGGTATGACACGTCCCAAAGAAATGAATATGATACTTACCAGTATGCATCTGTTCTTGGCATGTAGGGCTGCTAACATTCATATCTTGTGCATAGATCGCCGCCTAGTGTTGGGTCCGGATGATTGCACATTGTTGTCCTGGAAGAGTCTTCGGAGTATCACAAGATAGGTGGCTCCTCCCCTGGACTACAGTGCGCATGGGCATCGACTCCATCCCCAGATTGTTTTTAGCCATTGCGGCAAAGATGGAGTATGACAGTGTTAAAGATGTCCATGCTAATGATTGAATGCAAGAAGCAATCTGCAGCTGCTACAGGCGCCGGGGAGGAGGGTGGGCGATATGAATGTTAGCAGCCCTACATGCCAAGAACAGATGCATACTGGTAAGTAGCATATTCAGTTCGAGGCATGTGGGCTGCTAAATTCATATCTTGTGCATAGAATACATAGCAGTCCCTCCATTAACGGCGGCCGCCCGTGCCAGCTGCAGAAGTCTAAAATAGAGTTTTGAGAACAGCTTGTCCTACAGCTGCCTGCTGTTTGGAATGCACGTCTACGCAGTAATGTTTGGTAAACGTGTGTGGTGTGGACCACGTGGCTGCTCTGCAAATGTCTTCTAAAGGAATGTTTCCTAGGAATGCCATGGAGGCTCCTAACTTGCGTGTGGAGTGTGCTCTGGGTGGGATCGTTAAAGTGCGTTTAGCTTTCTGATAGCAAATCTGAATAGATTTAACAATCCACCTGGCTATTCCCGCTTTGGAAATGGGGTTGCCCTTGTGCTGAGCGGAAAAGGCAACAAATAGTTGTTGTGTTTTTCTAAATGGTTGTGTTCTGTCAATATAGTACATCAACGCCCTTTTAACGTCCAAGGTATGGAGCATTCTTTCCGCTACCGTCTCTGGATTTGGAAAGAATGCGGGCAGTTCAATTGACTGATTGACGTGAAATTGCGACACCACCTTTGGAAGGAACTTGGGGTTAGTGCGGAGCACCACCCTGTTGGAATGAACCTGAATAAATGGCTCTTGTATAGTGAGCGCCTGTAGCTCACTAACACGTCTGAGAGACGTGATGGCAATGAGGAAAGCCACTTTCCATGTCAGGAATTGAATCTCACATGAATGTAGAGGCTCAAAGGGTGGACCCATCAACCTAGTGAGGACCACGTTGAGATTCCAAATTGGAGCGGGTGGGGTTCTGGGAGGAATGACCCGCTTCAGCCCTTCTAGAAAAGCTTTAATGGCAGGCACCCTGAAAACAGAGAGGTGCTGCCTGTTCTGAAGATAAGCTGCTATGGCTGACAAGTGTATTCGGATGGAAGCGTACGCTAAATTGGATTTGTAAAGATGTAACAAGTAGCAAATGATGTTGGGAATGGATGCATCTAGCGGATTTATGGCATGCTCTGTAGAGTAGATGACAAAACGCTTCCATTTCGCTGCATAGCAAGCTCGGGTAGTGGGTTTCCTTGCCCCTCTGATGATGTCCATACATTCAGGAGGCAGATTAAGGTAGCCAAACTCTAGGACTTCAGGAGCCAGATCGCCAGATTGAGCCGTTGCGGATCTGGGTGCTGAATGTCGCCATGGTTCTGCGTCAAGAGCCTGGGCGTGAGGTGCAGTCGTTGATGCGGTACCACGGAGAGTTCTAGAAACGTGGTCTACCATGGTTGGCGTGCCCACGTTGGAGCAACCAGGATGAGCGTCAGCGAGTGTTGCTTTAGCTTCCTTGCCACCAGCGGAATGAGAGGTGCTGGGGGAAAAGCGTACGCAAATCTGCCTGACCAGTTCATCCATATCGCATTGCCTTGCGACTGTGGGTGAGGGAACCTGGCGGCAAAGCTTTGGCATTTTGCGTTTTCCCTTGTGGCAAACAGGTCTATCTTTGGATGACCCCACTGCTTGAAGTACGGGCGGAGTACAGATGGATGTATCTCCCACTCGTGCATTTGATGGCTGTACCTGCTGAGCAGATCCGCCATCTTGTTGTCCTTGCCCGGAAGGTGTTCCGCCATGAGGAAAATGTTCCTCTGAATGGCCCACTTCCACATGCTCTGAGCCAGATGAGACAGCTGTGGAGAGTGCGTACCCCCCTGCTTCTGGATGTAGTACATGGCCGTCATTTTGTCCGTCCGGATCAGCACGACCTTGTTGCACAAATGTACTTTGAAGGACTTTAACGCCATAAAGATCGCCATCAACTCCAGGCAGTTGATGTGCATCTTCCTTTGCTGTGTCGTCCATAGTCCCTGCACCGTGTAGTGGAGCACGTGAGCCCCCCAACCCTGGAGAGAGGCGTCCGTCGTGAGGATGATCTGTGGTACAGGCTCTTGGAACGGTCGGCCTTTGCAAAGGTTGTGTGGAGTCCACCAATGCAGAGAGTTGTATGCCCGACCGGTTACCAACACTAGGTCTTTCAACTGTCCATGAGCCTGCGTCCACTGATGTGCTAGACATTCCTGGAGCGGACGCATATGCAGTCTCGCGTGCGGGACTATGAAGATGCAGGAGGCCATCATGCCTATCAACTGCATGAACACTCTCGCTGGGAGTGAGTGTTGGGGTCTGAACCTCTGGATTAGCGACTGTATGTTGTCGATCCTCGCCGGGTTTGGCTGTGCTGTGGCAGCCAGAGTATTGATGGTCGCGCCCATATACTGCCGCACGTGGGCAGGTTGGAGGTGCCACTTTGGATAGTTTAAGGAGAACCCCAGACCGTGAAGAAGGTGAATAGTGTGGGACATGTCTGCGGCGCACTGTTGTTCCGACTTGGCTTGAACGAGCCAGTTGTCCAGGTAAGGGTAGACATGTATGTTCTGTCTTCTGAGGTGCGCCGCCACTGTCGCCAAACACTTCGTGAACACTCTGGGGGCAGTGGTCACTCCGAAGGGTAGGACCTTGAACTGGTAATGCCTGTTCTGTATGGTAAACCGGAGGTACTTTCTGTGGGATGGGTGGAGTGGTATGTGAAAGTAAGCATCCTTGAGGTCCAAGGTTGCGAGGAAGTCTCCCTTGTTTAAAAGTGGAAGAACCTGTTGTAGCGTTAACATGTGAAAATGTTCCGAGAGTATGTATAGATTGAGGGGGCGCAGGTCCAGAATGGGTCTGAGTGAGCCGTCCTTCTTTGGTATTAAGAAGTACAGGGAATAAACCCCTGTGCCTTCCTCCTCCACTGGCACGAGCTCTATTGCTCCTTTTTGCAGCATTACGAGAATCTCCTGCTGCAACAAGTGCAAGTGCTCTGCCGACATAGGACGTTGTTTTGGGGGTATGTTGGGGGGAGTGGACGTTAACTCCAAACAATACCCGAACTGGATAAGCTTCCTTACCCACCTGTCTGTGGTGATGTTTCTCCAGACTGGCAGGAACTGTTGGAGTCTTCCCCCGACAGGTGATGGATGGTCGGGGGGCAGTGACAGGGAGTCACTGCTTGGTGGCAGCAGAGGAACGGGAAGTATTGTTGCCTCTGCCTCTGGCGCTGTTCCCTCTGTAACCACCTCTATTCTGCTTGGGGTAAGAGGCCTGGGCGCCTCCTCTATGGAAACTTGTCTGCTGTGCCAAGTGACCTCTGGCAACACCCATTGTACCTGAGCGACGAAAATTGTTGCCCCTGTATTGCTGAGACTGAAGTGCACCCATGGACTTAGCCGTCTCAGTGTCTTTTTTAATTTTCTCAAGGGTGGTGTCAACCTCTGGGCCAAACAATCTGTCCGGATTGACAGGTTGGTTGAGGATAGTTGTTTGGATCTCGGGCTTGAACCCCGAGATGCGGAGCCAAGCTTGACGCCTCAACATAACACTAGTGTTCACCGCCCTTGCTGCCGTATCTGCAACGTCAAGCGCACATTTAATAGCTGCATTAGAAATGAGCTTGCCCTCTTGGATTAACATTTCAGCTCCTTCTTTGAACTTGTCTGGAAGGTGTTGCAGAAGCTGTTCCAAGGTGTCATAATGCGCCCTATCATATCTAGCCAACAGGGCTTGTGTATTGGATATGCGCCATATGTTTGCAGCCTGTGCTGCCACCCTTTTGCCCCCTGCCTCCAGCACTTTTGACTCTTTGTCCGGGGGAGGAGCTTCACCCGTTGTCTGTGAATTCGCCCTCTTGCGGGCATTGGAGACGACCAAAGAGTCTAGAGGCAACTGGCCTCGTATATAAGCAGGGTCCCCAGGTGCCGGTCTGTATTTCTTCTCTATACGTGGGTTGACCACCCGTGCCCTGGTGGGTTCCTTGAAAATGTCATTGGCATGTTTGAGAACCCCTTTAAGCATTGGCAGTGTTTTGACAGTCTTTTCCGATGCAGAGAATGTATCAAACAAAAAGTCAACCTCCACAGGGTCGGCATGCATCTCCACCTTGTGATTTGCAGCCGCCCGTTCAATCAAGGCATTAAATGCCGCCGAGTCTTCAGTAGGAGAAGTTTTTAGTCCATAAAGCTGTGGGTCACTAACCACCTGTTGGTCACCCTGGTCACCAGTGTCTATCCAGGAGTCCTGCTGTTCATCAGGGTCATTATTGGCCGGGAAGGTATACTCATCATCCTGTTCATTCCCATCCCCATCTGAGTAGGTGGTGAAGGCGTCGGACTCCTCCTAGGCTGTTGAGGAATGGGTTCCACAAGCTCTGGAGTATCTGGTGCAGGCCTTTTCTTTTTTAGAGGAATTACATAGGAGTCCACTGGCTGGGATGTAATTTTCCTTTTGTAGAGCAGTAATTTGCCCGTGTCGGCGTCGATAAAATGCTCCGCATTGTCATCCTGCGAAAGTGGTTGAGCAGAGCTTCCAGCACGCTGAGTCTGCCGCAGCCCCTCCGAGTCATCGGGCACCGTACGAGGTGCGAAAGCCTTCGGCGCTACCTTTGGTGGCAGAGTATAGAGGATTGGCTTCGAAGTCTTCTTCAGCGGGACAGCCACCGTTGGTACCGAGGACTTTTTCGGTTCCGACGCCTTGTCCCGTATCCTCTTCAGGGAGTCCACGACCTGCTTAGTAAAAGAAGCGGACGGCTTCGTCGATCCGACCGAGGCCTTCGATCCACCACCAGGTGAGGATCCGAGCGTTGCCGACTTCTGTTGGGGCACGGACGCACCCTCGACAGCAAGGGTCCGTTCCCCTGTCTTGGCCTTAGGCGTCGACGCCGCCGGCTTCGGATCGGCAGTTCTTCCCCTTTGCGTCGTGGTTTCAGAGGTAGGCACGGCAGGTTTGGGTGAAGGTTTCTCGACAGTCTTTTTCGATGTCGACTCCACCACCTTGCTCGACGACTTTCTTGGAGCCGGCCTCCTTGGCCCCTTTGGGTGCCTTTTCATTGTCGACTGCCTTTTTAGGCTCGGAAGCCTCCGAAGACGACGGTTTTGAAGCCGTGTCTGCCGTCTTCGGTTTCGATGGCGCGTCGGCCATCTTAGAAGAAGTCGAAGCCGATGGTTTCGGTTTCGTTTTCTGTAACGGAGGCTCCGCTGAAATGTCTGTAGCCGGGCCAGAAGGCGGGCCGAGGACTTAGGTGGAGGGTCGTGGGTAAGGCCGAGTGGCGATCCCGTGACCTGAGCCTTAGTTATGGTGCGGACGGGGCATAGCTCTTCCTCCGAGCTATCTTCCGCGGCCCCATAAACTTACTCGTCGTCCCCTACCTCCTCGACGTATTCGTCTAGGTCCAGGCCCTCCACGGCCTCTCCGTAGTCGGGCTCGACCTCTGCCGATGGAGGCGATATCTGAAGCTGAAGCTCTTGCTCGTCTGCTTCGGGGTCGTTGAAGATGTCCACTGGTGCCGGTGCCGATCGCTGGGCCTCAAGGCGCGCCACGCGCCGAATCTTGAGCGTCTTCTTTGACCTGAACTTCGAACAGGCCATACAGTCGGCCTCGTTGTGGTCCGGCGACAGGCACTTGTTGCATACAGGATGCACGTCGATGTGTGGGTACTTCGAACCGCACACGGGACACTTTTTGAACGGACTTCGTTCCATTGTAGTTTCGTCTGGGTCTTGCTGCGTCAAAGGGCCTCGATGACCGAAGAGTCACACGACTCCCCAGAAAACCGACTCGAAGAGTTGGAGTATACACGAGAACCGTACGCCAACAATACCGACGAGGTTAGAAAGCCTTTTGGCCTTCAGAGAACTGTTTTTTTTATCGATTCCGACAGGAGACGCCGAAATCACATCCGAACCCAATGGCGGAAAAAAACAATCTGGGGATGGAGTCGATGCCCATGCTCACTGTAGTCCAGGGGAGGAGCCACCTATCTCGTGATACTCCGAAGACTCTTCCAGGACAACAATGTGCAATCATCCGGACCAAACACTAGGCGGCGATCTATGCACAAGATATGAATTTAGCAGCCCACATGCCTCGAACACATGGGAACCACTCTCAGGGAAAAAATCAGCTTAGCAATCAGCCAAAAAATACACCCTCGTTAAAAGGGCTGTACCAGATGCCAACAGTAGAGAGGGGCCAACCAACGGACCCCAAAGGCACGTCACACCACACAGAATATATAAACCGCCCACTCAAAAACACCAGATTCAAGGAGCAGGTGGGATAACGACTCCCATCAAGCCCCGGAGGACCAACAAGCCAGCCTACAGAGGGGGAGGCGGAGGGAGTCCCGCAAGGAGACGCTGAATGGCGCTGTCCTCATGAGTGTTGAACAAAAGGAAGGAACAGCTCCTGTCCACCAGAGCCCTGGTGGAGAACTTCCAGGAGATTATCTGTAGGGAATAGGGTGACAGGTTCACCCAACCGCAAAATGCCAGCGGCCGTGGAAATAGCCCGAACAAAGGCAACACTGGCCTCCATAGGGTGCCGTGGGGGAGAAAGCAATTCCTCAGTGGGCGACGCTGCAAGCTGAGCTGTCTGTCCCCAAGCCCAGCTATAGGGAGAAGCGGCCAGCCCCGGAATGGAGGAGATCCACCGAAGAGTGGGGAACCCGGCGGGCGCCCGGGGAGGGCGGGGAAGCCGGTGGAGAACCCAACTGCAAACTGTGGAAAAGAGGGTCCGAGGACTTAGGCCGCAGGGGTGGCGAAGAGCCCTCTCTGGAAGATGCCGGTGATAAAGCAACAATGCGGCGCCCTGTCTCCCGAGAGGAAGAAACCAGCAGCTGGCAAACCTCCGAAGAGGAGGAAATCTCCTCAGGAGACGACTCAAGGATCGGACGCCGGCACGGCGCTGTGGAATCGCCACAGGCGCTGGCTTGGTTCGAGCAGCGCCAGAGTGGGCAATGACGGCGCCGAAACAACCTCGACCACCACCACGGGCCCCCCACAAGTGATCGGAGCCGGTTCGGCTAAGGAGCGGCGCCGAAAGGGTGCTGGCTCACCCTCACATGGGACAGCCGCCCGCGTAGAGGACCGAGAGGGACTCGGGAAAGCACCCCAGGTCCCGGCCTCCATCCGTGGCACCTCCGGGGCCGGGGAGAAAAGCCTACGGTGCCGACTTGGCCTCTGGAGAGGACGCCACCTGCTCAAAGGGCCGAGGGGAACTCGGGGATGAACCTTGAGTCCCGGCGACCTCCTGCGATGCCACAGGGAGCCCTGTAGGTATTTTGGGCGTGGCAGGGTTGCCATGTGTCGAAGAGTGGAGCCCCGAAGGACTACCCCTTGACGACATCACCCTTCTACAACCTGAAGCCGAAACCTTCGGCGTCATGGCCGAAGCCGCCGGCGACTCCGCGGAAGGCCCAGCGCCAGGCAAGGGCTCCGTGGACGTCTCAGGAGGATGAGGGGCCAGAGAAGCCTGCAGAGCCGTAGCGTAGGCGGTCATTTGGGCCCTAGTCGCCCCAAGCCCGGAGAAGGCGGATAGGGTGGCAACAGGCGAGGAATAGCGTCCTGGGAGGGACCCGCGCCCTCGGCCGAAGGAGTAGAGGGCCTCGGAGACAAGTTGCAGGACCTACCAGTCGGCGAGCGGCGCCCTTGAAGTCTAGGCGAATGGCGATGTCGCAGCCGTAACCGGCGGCTCCTGGCTTCCGAGGTGGGGGACGGACGCTGAGACGACACTGACCTGGACAAGTGGGCCAACAGCAATTTCATTTGGCGGTCCCGCCGTAACTTCGGTTTGAGGTGCTGACAGGCATCGCAGTCCGTCGAGTCATGGTGCTCGCCCAGACACCACATGCAAATCGGGTGAGGGTCCGTTGCGGACATCTGACGTGCACAGGAGGTACACGTCTTGGAAACCGAAGGCATTCACACACTGTTCCAAAAACACAAATCGTGACCGAGAAGGCCTGAAAACAGGCCAGGACACTATCCGGATCCGCATTGCACGCAGAAAAGAGAAAAACTGATGTCAGCGTGCCGGGGTGGGGCTTATGTGACCTCGCTGATGTCACGCCCACAGACGACATCAGGGTGGAGTCAGGTGGTACTGCCCCCGGCGCGCAGAGATTCTGTGGCAAAGAACATTTTCCAGAACCAGTCTCACGCATGGGGATAATTCTACGTTAAAGAATCTGCGGCTGGTAGTCTCTATCAGATATTAGGATCGCAGCAGAAAATAGGACAGCCTGACCCTCAGGAGGATGTCTGTGAGAAAGACTCAATAGGAGCATACCAAGGCTAAGGCAGTTACCCAATAGTCAGCAAATACCCCACATAGGTTAAGTCTCAAATCCTGCGAGGGGAATCCTCTTGGGCAAAGCACACATTCAGAGGACTGAAAGGAAGACAGAACCAGCCGTTCGGCTGTACTGAACGAATACTGAGATAGCGGAACAACCGCTTACACTATTCAGTACTATGCAAGAACCCGGGACATTTTTTAAAAGCAACCCAAAAAGGCAACATCGCCTATGCAGAAGAAAAGAATACTACAAGGCAGAAAGTCGTGCCTCAAGAGTTACGGTAGCCCTGACATGAGGCAGAAGACCACTGAATCTGCGTGGCTGTCAAAAAGGTCCAAGCCATTGAATGGCACATCTCTAAGAGCATCCCAAACATTGTCTGGGAAACGACTGTCACGCTGCCATGCATGGCGGCGCAAAGCCACAGACCGAACAAGAGCCCTTCCCACAGAGTCCGTTGCATCAAGGAAAGATCGGAGGTAAAATTGCGCCATTCCCCTGCCATCAAGAATAAGGCAATGAAATTCTGCCCGCAGTCCTTCTGGAATAGAAGGAAGGAGGACCTCGACTATGTCCCAAAGGGCAGAGGAAGCGCGTGCGAACACGGAAGACGTTGTTAATGCACGGATGCCCGCACTGGCAGAGGCAAAAAGCTTGCAACCACGTGTCCAACCACCTAAACTCCCTGGTGGGAGGTAACAGCAAAGCGGAGGAAGGCTGCAAGTCAAAAGCCGCCTGAACAACTAGACCCTGAGCTCTAGGGTGAAGGGACAGACAGAGTGGATAATCCGTGGCAGAACGGTGTCGACGAGCAATGGCCCGATCAATAGGGTCACCAGAGGAGGGCCACGCCCATGTGCCAAGCATGATGTTAAACAAAGATCCCCTAAGGGGCAGCAAAGGCTCAACCTCAATAGGCTGTGGAGAAAATCCAGTAAAGAATCAGAAGGCAGGGAAACCACAGGGGGCTGAAACCGAAGAATAGCTGTCGCCCTGTGAAAAGCCCTGCGTAGGCAGCACTAGCCTCAGTTGCCATCCGGGAAAGCTATAATAAACCGTCGGTAGGAGACGGTTGGAGACTAACCCGTCCACTTGACAGCAAACGTGAAGGAGCCTGAGGCTGATCCGAAGGCCACTCCACACTAGGTACCTGCACCATGGGGCACCAAATGACCTCGGACCCGGGTAGTCCAGAGGAACGTCAACCTCTTGCAAAAGAGGAGGCTAAAGCGCCGGCAGACACCGTGTGGGAGTCACATCGACGTCCGAGGAGTCGAGAGGTATGTTAACCTCATGCAAAAGAGGAGGCGTAGACTTCGGCACCGGTGTCGACCGACGCCGAGTCGTAGTCGTCTCGATATCGACGAACTTCAAAGTGGACTTGGCCCGGGCACCTTCCGACGGTGATCACACCACAATATGCGGGGAGGAAAGACGTCTCCAGGGCGTCAAGCCCGGCGCCGCCTCCAACGTCAGCGCAGGAAGCCACGTAGGGCTATGTGGTGCCTGGAGGGCTGGGCTGGACGGCTGAATGGGAGGGCCCTCTGGGCCGTGTCCCGTAGGCGTCGTATCAACTCCGGAACCGGAGTCTATGCACACATCCGGCGTCGAGGACGAATCCGCCGGTGAGGAGCTGACATGAGTGCCTTCCACCTCTGTGGGACCCGAAAGCGCACCAGGGAGAGGAGGTGACCCAAAGTAAGAGTGGAGTAATTTTGAAAAAGCCACCATTTGGGCCCGCGTCACTCCAACTCCCAGAAAGGGAGGGTACGGAGGAGACGACTGACGGAAAACGTGCCAGGCGATAGCAACGGGTGCCAGCGTCACGAGTATGGGAGGAAGACCTCCGTGACTTACGTTGGCCTCTGAATGACGTCCACGGGAACAACCTTGGGAACGGTCCCCATCCTGAGAGGGAGAACAGCGGTGCAAAGGTACATGAGCGGACAGCTGTGCGGCAGGCAATTTCATACGACGCTCCCTCAAGGACTTAGGTTTCATTTGTCGACAGGCGGCCAACTGTTTAGAGTCGTGGTGCACTCCCAGGCACCACATACAGATGGCATGCGGGTCCGTAACAGACATCTGGCGTGCACAGGTCTCACATGCCTTAAAGCCCGAAGGCTTTGCACACTGTTCTGTGATGCGAAGGTGTCGAGAAAGGCCAAAACACAGGCCAAGTAACTGCTGATTTTCCTGGAACCGCGTTGGGACGTGGAAAAGAAGAAAACTGACATCAGCATGCCAGGAGGGGCTTATATGGATCTGCTGACGTCACGTCCGTGGACGACGTCAGGGCGGAGCCGTGCGTTGCCGCCCCCGGCAAGCAGAGGTGCTGCTGCGGAAAGTTTTCCGGATCCATTCTGACACCTGGGGATATTCTAAGTTAAGGAATCTTCGGCTAGATGTCTCTATCAGATTGCTCATGCAGTAAACAAAGGGGTAGCACTTTTTTTTTTAACAAACCATTGGTCACACAATGTATCTGGCGTTTCATGAAAGAAGAATATGGACAAGGGTGGGGGAGATCCACAGATAATAACGTAAGAACTAGTGTTAGGTATTGCACCCTCTTGCTCTCTACATTGTGCATCTTTCAAAACAAAACAAAATAGTTCACAATGCATTTGTGGGCTATATGAAGATTACTCGCTCATACACAGGCTGTGAAGTACAGCATGGCCATTGCCGCCCTGAGATATGTCAAAGGTGTGCAAACTTCTCAATGTTTACATACATTACAGAGAAAGCTAGGTTGCAGCTCTCGACATGAGCTAAGAGTTTTAAAAACAAAATATGAATGCGCCCAAACTGCTCAAAACGGAATGAACAAGGATACCAGTAGATATGTCCCATTCAACTAATATGATTAACCATCTAAAAGAAGCACCAGAACCTTACTAATTATTGTCTTAACCGCTTCAGCGCGGCGCAGATTCCTGCGCTGAACGTTCCATTGGGCTTATGGAACCATGACGGAACGGTTCCGTCATGAGCACGGGCCAACCGACGCTCATGACGGAACCGTTCCGTCATGAGCATGGAAGGGGTTAAGGAACATGGTAATGCGCTTTTGGATGGGTATGGTTTCTAACCACAGATTTCTCATCTCAGAATACTCTCTGATGTGCCTGATTGGATCCGGAAACCTTCTCTGCACTGCTCCAGCATGTTGGGTGGCTTCACACCACCTCTACAAGCTGACGTCACTTTCTTGCTTGAACCTTTCTGATCCCTATAGGCCCATAGGCTTGGTGCCTGAACCACTTGTTCGTTCCAGTGTGCAGATTCCTAACTTGGGACCTTTATAGATGTTAAAAAGAGGCCACTTCCGAAAACAGGGAGACGGCTAGACCGTGTCCAAATAGAGTTACCTAGGGGTAAGTAATATGTTCTTCTGATGGATATTTCTAGCTGCAGATCCCTTGACTTAGAATAGATACCAAAGTAGTGGTTTTTCAAGGTGGACTGGACTCAGATTACAAACGTCCTAAAGGAACGAATGGGCGAAATGCCCTTCCATCAGACCTGGCTATGAAAGCAGTAGTGTGTTGTGAACATGGGCACCATCAACGGTGTTGCAACCTGGCAAACTTGAAGAACAGGCACGCCGTGTGCCAACATAGTCCATCAGCCCCTTTGTTATCGCTTTGTTCGCACTAAGTTGGCAGGGTGTGCCAAGACGTGGGTCCCTTGCTCACTCTACTACTGGATTCAATACAGCCTGGCTGATGAGGATTATGAATCCGAAACCGGTCCCAGGATGCTTGTTTCCGGTCCAGGGAAGACATGGCTTGGCAGTTCAGGATGGACTGTTCCCATGAGGCACAGGGTTAGACTGATTTGCATATGGCCATGTCTGAACTGTGGTGGTGGAGTGAGCTAAAGAATGGTGATGGATTAAACCCAGATCAGTTGACTGGGGGTGAGTGTTTGATTTGCTCAAATGCTCCGTCCATCATCTCCTTTGGTATAACATAGTTTTAGCAGCCTTTCCCATTCTGGAGTGAGCTCTCAGTCGTTCTGGCTGCTTTTTAGCCAGTGTATAGAAGATTTTTTTACAATGGACGCTTCAATTTGATAAAGTCTCCTTCTGCACAGACTTCTCTTGCTTCAACCCAAAAATCCACACAAAAAGCTGATCATTCACCTAAGGATCCTTGGTTACTATCATTGAAAAAGCTTCTAGCTCTTTTGGGATTCAAACGATGGAGCCTCTCCTCCTCTTTTGAGGGATGAGTTGTAGTTTCAAAGGAGGATGATGATTTGAACAATGTGAAAAGTTATGACTTTCAGAAAAAATATCCTCAATACCAGCTTGACCGGAATAAAGGGGTGTAGGGTGGTTGTACAGATAGAGCCTGGAGCTCACTCACTCAATGAGCTGCAAGAGATTGAAATGAGAAAGACAGTTTTGAGATTCAGAAGACACAAAGAGTAGCTGTGCACCGGCTCAAATGGTAAACACAGGAGAAGCATTAAAACAAAGTTAAGGTCCAACTAAGCCTCACAAATAGTTAGGGAGGGAACATGTGTGGTCAAACCTTCAAAAAACTGCATCACAGCAGGTGAGCTAAACAAGGGCAGTTAGGCTGGTAAAAGCAAATTAACCGTAAGTGCATTCAAATAGCCTTTGATTGTGCAGGCAGCAAGTACCAATGAAAAAACAAACAGGACATTAGACAGTTTTGTTTCTCAGGTATCGGTCTTGTGAACTCCACACCAGATCACAAATTTGACCCAGTACCTGGCATAAAAGGACTTTACGGAAAGATGTGTGACAATAAGGATGACATCCACCACCTCAGGAGGAAGATCAGGAGCAGTTAACTAGCACCATTCAATCTCCACAAAAGGACATTTATATTGGGTAGGCAATAGATGAAGGACGCTACCCGGCTGCTGAGACATGGGATCTTCCCAGAGTGGGAGCCCAGTTCATGGGCAGATTCTCCTGGCAAGAAGTTCTGTCACCATACTATTCGGGCCCAATCTGGAGTCACTAGGAAAAGTTGGGCGTGGTCATTCTTGCTCTTTTTTAGAACTCTGGGTAGGAAGGTGTATAGGAGGACCATTTCAGCCACAATTCATCTCCAACTGTTCTAACAATAAATTCAATGAGCAAAACATTTGAAACTGTGGGTTTAGAGGTGGTTAAAAGATCTATCCAGGACTCTCCCCACTGCTTCCACCATTAATGTGCAGGCACCATTCACAATCTACCCAGGAGCCCTTCACGATCTGCCAGGGGATTAGCCGCCAGACGCCATTGGCTGAGCTCGCCATCATGACATTCAAGGATCCTGCTAGGTGGCTAACTGTCAGGGAAATGCCATGATGCTCCGGCCAGTACCAGAAGCAAACAACCACTCAGTACAGGACTAAGACAGCACTCTGCCCAGCATGAGGCTATACCACTTGCCCGTAGTCTTGTCAAAGGGGTGCATCTAATATCATGATGCCCTTGCACTTTCTCTGTGGGGGTCAAAGTAGAGAGATGGGATTAAGTCCTGCCTCACTTTCTTAACCTTGCGGTAGGACTCGCACTTACCAGAGTACTTCGAGTGCGAAGTTGAGCAGTCACAGGAGCCGCCTCAAGACTGGGACCAGGACTGCCCATACACTTCTTGTACTCAGTAACATAAATCTTTGCCTCCGGGTCTTGGATGACATTCAGGTGCATGAGCATGCACTTTCGGCATGATTTAGAGTTGTGGCCAACACCCATAAACCAAAGACACACCTTGTCCAGGCCTGTGACCGAAATCTGCTTACTGCAGCTGTGACAGGGTTTGAAACCTGTAATTTTTTGAGACATCATTGCTCCCTAGCACAGTGGTGAAATCGTTTAGAAGCTGTCAGAAAAACCACCAAAGCTGGGAGTGGAGCTCCCGATCTGTGAAAGAAGGTGCTGAAAGGAAGCAGGCAAGGATGGTGATTACAGGTGGCTCGGCTCCTTCATTTATAGTGCTAAACTATCATTGAGCAGCATGGCGCCACCTAGCAGCACATGGGAGCTGTTGAATCCAGTCTGACACCTGGGAATAATTATAAGGTGAAAAATCTGCAATTAGAAGAATCCATCACAATAAAAACACAGCGCATGAGTAGCCTTTGATAAATTGAATTACCATTTAATTGAGCTCAAATCGCAAACTATACATAGCAAGGAGCACCTGCATCCAAAGCATATTTCTCCAAAGGGACCCTTACGATTTAATGATGCATTAAAAGCATCAAAATAATCTGAGAGGCAGGGCAGGGCTCCACATATTTTCCAACTCCTGGAAAAGGAGAATACTGAACTAACTGAAGAACACAATATTTAATAAATACATACAATTCATATGAACAGCAAAACAAGATAAAGAGGTGTGCCTCATACTCAACTTTTTTAGATCAACAAGCAAGTTGGAAATTCCGATGAGGATACATTGGTTAACGATGGACAGGATGAAGTGTGCAGGGAATACAAGGGGCATATATATATTAGACAGGTAAATAAATAAATGATTACAGTTCGAAGCTGTGCCAAATTCCACATTATTCTGGAACTAGAGACTCAATAGAGCAAGTACCACTCTTATGGACATACCATGGCAGGTTGAAAGAAAGAAGAAAGAAAGAAAGAAATAAAGTATTTATAGAGCGCACGGTGGCCAAACGGCTTCCTGGCGCTGAGAGCTCTACTGAACAGAACAGACAGGGCCGAGGAATTTAACAGGGGTAGGCCTGGGCAAACAAGAATGTTTTGAGCGCTTTACGGAAGTGTGAGAAAATAGGGATAGAGCGCATGGAAAGAGGGAGAGAATTCCAAAACCGGGGGGCGAGGACAGAGAATCTGGTTCCACCAGTGCGGGATTTGCGAAAGCGGGGAATAGTGAGGAGGGCAGAAGTAGACGAACGGAGGGTACGGGCAGGGGTATGAGTGGAGACCAAGGAATTGATGAACGCAGGAGCAGAGCGATCAACAGCCCGAAAGACTAGGCATCCTAGTTTAAACAGGGATCTCTGTAAAACGGGGAGCCAGTGAAGAGATTTGAGGACAGGAGTGATATGATGAGTTTTGGGAAAATGAAAAATAAGTCGGGCAGCCTGATTTTGGATTGCTTGAAGACGACGGGTTTCGTAGGCAGGAATACCCACGAACAAGCTGTTTCCATAATCAAGGCGGGAGGTAATGAGGGCCGAAATAATAATTTTGAGGGAATCAAGGGAAAAAAAGCGGGAGATCTTACGAATCAGACGGAGGGAGAGAAAGCAGGAAGACACTACAGAACTGACCTGGCCGTGCATTGAAAAGGTCACAACTGACCCTAATGCCCAGCGTTTTTTTTTTTTTTTTAATTCAAATCTTGGAACAGGGATCGGAGGGGGACCAAAAATAGGGGGCCAAAAAGCGGAGGACCAAGGGCTGGATGAGCCACCAGTCACGACAAGCTCAGTCTTATCTGGGTTGAGCTTGAGATGATTGGCGCTCATCCACCCGGAAATAAAAACCAAAGTGGAGCGAAAGAAAGATAGAGAATGGGGGGAAGAAAGATCAAAGACGAGCTGGAGGTCATCTGCGTAGTTGTACACAGAGACCCCCAGATCGAGGAGAGAAACAATAAGGGGGCGGATGTAAAGGTTGAAAAGAAGAGGGGAGAGAGAGGAACCTTGGGGAACCCCACATGACACCGGGAGGGGAAAGGCTGAGAAACCGGAAAGGTGAACAGCTTGTGAGTGTCCTAGAAGAAAGGACGTAATCCAGGAAAGAGCAGGGCCCCGAATGCCCGCTGCGCTGACACGGTCAAGGAGGATGGAATGATCGACCGTGTCAAACGCAGCGGACAGATCCAGAAGAACCAAAGCTTGAGGGGAGTTGGTGTCGGCCTTGGCTTTCAGCTCATCAAGGACTGCGAGCACCACTGACTCGGTCGAATGGCCCGAGCGGAAGCCAGCTTGGTGGGAAGCGAGGAGATGGTTCTGCTCAATGTAAGAAGAAAGACAGGAAGTGACACAGCTTTCGAGAATTTTGGCAAGATAAGGAAGAAGAGAAATGGGTCTGAAATTAGAAGGGAGGGAAGAATCAAGACCAGGTTTTTTGAGGATGGGAAAAACAATCGCAGATTTAAAAGAAGAGGGGACCAAGCCAGTTGAAAGGGAAGCATTAAGAAAAGAAAGAGGAGTGGTAGGGCAAGAGGTGAAAAGAGTTCTCAGCACACGGGCAGGGGCGCAATCTGAGTTTGTATAGCGCCTGCAATCGGCAGGGGAGCCTGACTTGACTTTGATGAGTAAGGCTAGAAAAGAGTCCAAGGAGATAGGCGGGAAGGAAGCGAAGGAAGAGTTAAGCGCGAGAAGGACAGAATGAAGGGTAGGGGAGGGAGTGAAGGGGATATTGGATTTAATTTTAGCGATCTTCTCGATAAAGAAGTTGTTTAAAGAAGAACAGAGGGCCTGGGAGGGGATGAGCTTGGGACAGACACGGTCAGAAGTGGCCAAATTAGTGACCAAGGAAAAGATCTCTTTAGATTTATTAGCAGATAAGGCTACCTGCTCAGAGAAATACTTGGTCTTGGACGCAAGAATAGCTTTCTTATAATCATTAAGGAGATGTTTATATTTAACCTTAAGATCGGGGCAATAGCTGCGGCGCCAGAGACGCTCAGAGCGTCTGAGTTTCAATTTGAGGGCCTTGAGTTCAGAATTGAACCACTTATGGGCCTCATGTGGGCGAACAGACCTGACTATTTTAAGAGGGGCAACTAAATCACACCCAGAAGATAGCCAGTTGCTAACTGCGTCGGCCTGAAGATCGAGAGAAAGGCGGTTGAGGTCAGGAAGGGATGAAGCCAAGGAAAGGGAGAGAGAAGGGATGTCCACACGGTTCCAGCTGCGTGCAAAGATGTTCTTGGGGCGAGAAGGTTTGTGAGGGGAACCAAGATTAATAGTAAAGAAAATAAGAGAGTGGTCAGACCAGGTGCAAGGGAGGATGCTAGGGGGAGAAACAATGTCCTGAGATGACCAGACTTGGTCCAAAGTATGACCAAGATTGTGGGTGGGAGCGGAAACATGGGACAGAAGGTTACGACACGAGAGGGTGGCCGTGAAATCCCTGGACGCCAGATCCTCCCTAGGATCGCCAGGCCAATAGTTGAAGTCTCCCAGCAGGAGAACCGAGGAGTTGTTAACTACTAAGGTAGCACGGAGCTCCTGCAGGGAGGCCACAAACAAAGGCATGCTCAAGGGTGGGCGGTACACCAGGACAACTGTCAGAGGGGCGGGAAGGTTAGTGGAGCGGGCGACCAAAAAATCCACTCCAGCTATAGAAGATTGAGGGAGAAGCTGGAATTGGAAACTGGCCCGAACAATCATGGCTACACCCCCTCCGATCCTGCCGTCAGGGCGGTCAGCCCGGAGGGCATAGTAGGAATCGGGGAGGATGGCCAGGATATCAGGGAGTGAGGCCTCTGAGAACCAAGTTTCTGTTAAGAACAGGAAGTCAGGGGAATCGGAGGTAAGAAGGTTGAATAATTGCAGTTGATGTTTGCCTGCTGAACGGGTGTTAAGGAGGTAGGCAGAGGCAATATGGGAGGGGGAAGGTATGGTGGTAGAGAGCATAGGATCCTGGGAGGGCAAGAAAGGAGTAGCACACGGGGAAGTGGCACAATCAAGATAGGGGACGTAGATACCTAGGGAAGTGAGATGCTGCGTGAGGGAATGGGGAAGGGGCACATCAGCAGAGCAGGAAAGAAGTTGCACGGGGGAATATACTAGTGAAAGGGCAGGGGCTGTGGCCCCTGGTCCCGGCCCGTCGGGGACAGGCGCAGACGGGCTTAACTTCGGCGCGCCCGCTGCGCTCGGGAGCCATAAAATAAACCACCGGAAGTGATGGGGGCGTGGCTGGGGGGGAGGGACAGAGGAACTGCCCCACCAACCACAGAGCAGCCCAAGATGGTGGCCACGCCCGTCCCCGCCCCAGTGACCTGCCCGTCAGAGGGGGGAGAACGATCAGCGTGGGGCGCTCTGGCAGCTGGAGGCAAGGAGATGAAATGGCGGCAGGGGGTGCGCGAAGTCCAGAGCGCAGCCCCAGAGCAGAAGGAGGTAAAATTGTTAGGAAAGTCTTTCCTATTAAAAACACAGCGTTGCGCCACACCAGGTAGCGTTGTTGCTCCCGGCGAAGCCTCGGGAGATCTGAGCGTTAGTAAGAGCTGAAGAACATTCAAGTGAAATGGTTAAACAGCGATTAACCCAAAACAGAAATATGGATTGACGATGAAATTGCTGTGTACTGTAGAGAGCCTAACACAATAAATTTCATTTTAAAAGTCTTTATTCAAAAATTATCATAACCGATGACATTAGCAATTAAGTACTTTAACAGGAAGAGGATAAAGAAGAGACCATGCCATTCTCCTATTTAGGAAAAAAAGGGCACAGGAGCGAAACTGTAAAAATACACCTTAAGAAAGGCTCAACCTAACAAGTGAGCAAATGAAGACAGAGTAGCTGCATGTGGAAAAAAGGGGGATATTTTTATTTAACTAATTCCTCCTGCTGAACTGTGGACCAAAACAAATGTAGGCCATAAACACTGACGAAAGAATAAAATGAAAGACAATTTATAGTCACACACACTAAGGATAGGAGAGTATCATTTCGAGTACAGTTGTGTCTTTGGTCCAAAATACATGAAAACAGTAAACGTGTTAATAGGATTGTTTACTAGCTGCAGTAATGAAAGCTGACCCTGAAGTGGATACTACACTTGGCCATAACAGGAAGTCCACTGTCTCCAAACCAATAATGCCTGGTTTGGAGACAACGGCCCACACTCACCGGGTGCACATCTGCACCCAGTGACACCGCTGCAGGGATTGTAGGCAGGAGCACAGCCTGGTGGCCACCAAACTCCTTCAGGAACTCCAGAGGCAAGAGAAAATGTCCCACTGGGCTTACCCAACCCTGGCTCCCCGATCAACTCCAGACCTATTGCTAAATTCTTCAGCCAGCTCAGAGCAGGCAGAAATTGCCAGTAGATTGGTCCCCAGATTTGGGGGGCAAACCAATGTAAATGTATTGGGTATTCCCGAGTCTTACAGGTGATTTACCATTCCTAGGACAATGTTTGTAGCTGCGAGATTTTGCTGTTGTGATACAAGAAGGAATAAAAGATATATCTAGGTCCTCAGTTTTAAAGTGCAACAAACTTTCAAGGAGGGCCTAGGTATTGACTTTGGAAAGATATGAACGTAACACTCTAAAATGAATCAAAAGGCCAAATACAAAGTAATAACAGTTCAAAGAACACAATGACATTATGAAAAAACAGAGTGCGCTTAACATTACTCGTCTTCGGCAGTCCTTGAAAATCTTAACATACCTTATTGAGCAGGGGCTGAAGTTTAGTTAATGCAATCACTGTGGCTTCTATTAAGACTTGACTGTTATAATTGTCAGGTCCCTTCAGGCAGCTTTCTAGTCCCTAAATTAGGAAATAAATATTTTGCAAAGTTAAGCCATTATATAGCCCCACACATGATAAAACCGTTATAAAAACGGCAACAACAAATGTTCTAAATGAGGCAACTATTACAGCAATGTACTGAATCTGTTACAAAGTGAAAAGGCAAGAGAGGATAGAAGATTTGAAAGTCAACCATTTCCTGAGACTCTGCATGCGCGTATCTGTATATTCAGATGTGTTTACATACACACACTGAGCAAGAGAGTACATTATGGGAAACTGTGTAGCACGGGCCTATTTTGCTATTCAGGGGTTCTGGTGACATTTACAAGCCACCTGAACCACAAGAGTGCAATAGAGGACCATATTACAGTTCGCTCATTATGTATTTTTTATATTACATGATCTATACAATGATTTAATGGTCTTTAAAAGTATTTACAGCATTTGAGTGTCAACCATTAAGTATTCACTACTGTGTGCCTGACCTGCAGACAAGTGTGGCAATGTTTTGAGAAATGTCTTTTTCTGTTGGGGATAATGTGCTAATATTATCCCCAAAACGTGTTTTATGCAACAATGTGTATTGTAAATAAATGCTCATCTATTGTAGTACATTGACAAAGATTAAGTTTAACAAGACATATACAAAGGAAGAAAATAAAGAGACCCTAAGAAAAAATATGAACAGCCTCAGACACCCAGTTGTGGTAAAAACTCCCATCTATATAGTCTCCTCACATTAATAACCTCAACTGGTGTCTACTTGTGTGCTAGGATCCTAAAAAGTAGGTAACTCGGTTGGGGTTGTGGGACTGTTAAAGTTCACATGTCTTGCACAATCCAGCAATATAGTAGATTTCTGACGGCTGCCTTGTAAATGACTTTATCTCAATCAGCACATGTCCCATTTGCGGTAGTATTGCATTTAACAGTTATGGGGTAGACGAAAATCCATTAGCAACCGAAATGGATCAAAAAGTGCACTAGTTTGGGTGCAAGAACCACCCGAAGGTGCAAACCGATTGGAGGACAGATACTAAAGTATTGGAGTTAGGGGTACCAAATCCAATCAGGGGCCAAAAGAACAACTTGGGCCCAGTCATTACTGATCTTATTGAAAACTATCAGGCTATTAGCTTTAACATTTTCAAAAGTATTTTAGCACCAGATCTTACACAAATTGCAAACCTGGATGACAGTATCCCAGATCCTTGCCCCACTCGAGGCTGGTTTCCACTCCAAGTTTAATACGATCAATCAGATATTTTACTTCCAACTAATTTTGTGGAAGTATCTAAGGCTTAGCAAGGATCACTTGTATTGGCCTTTGTGGACCTAGGAACTGCATTTGACTTAGTCCCCAGGCAACATTTGTGGTTTACCTTAAAGTCCATGGGTGTCTACCCTGTTAGGAATTTACATCAGACATCACAAGGATAACTTAGCCCACGCGAAATGGGGGGCAAGCTCACACACTGCATACCTATTAAGCATGGAGTGCGGCAAAACTGGCCTCCGTACTGATTAAAAGTAGCATTTTACTCAAAGGTCACAGAATCCCTTAGATATCTCAGAGCTTTTTTTAAAAAAAATATACATTTTTATTTGCATTTTATCATTAGTCAACATTAACATCATATCATGTTCAGACCACAGTTCCTCCCACTCCACACGCCACCCCCCCAGCAATACATCAACAGTGCTGTCTTGAATCTCTCATCCTACGTTCCCATGAAGGGCTGTACAAGATTCCGGTGTGACCCACCTCTTACACTTTCGATGCATACAAGATAGCGTCCGTGCCCCTCCTAGGTTCTCCCATCTCAATCATAGTCCCCCATCCAGCCCGTGATACTTTCTCCATTTGCCCTAGACCTTATCGGAGCGCCGTGTCTGAGCTCGCTCCCTCCATGACGCTCTGCTGGGGTGCCACTGCGAATCTGTCGATAGGGCCTTGTTTTGAAGCCTTGGGAGCTGCCTCCTTCTTCCCCATGTTGTACCGGTCCCTTAACCAGGGAGGAGGCGGGGGGATATCTGTGTGCCTGGTCGTGTTCCGGTGTCCTCTTCTACCCTCCACCTCGCCCCTCCTCCACCGGCACTGTCCGGCGGTCGTGGGTCAGTTCTCAACAGTCTTGTGGGTCCGGCGCAGGTCTCAGACCCTCCACATCCCAGCGCTCTCCCAAGGGGTCGGCGGGACCTCCTACGCCTCCTGGGTCTCGATGCGCGGTATGTCCAGTCCGAGGGTCGTGTACAACGGCGTATGGTGGTCGGGCCGCGTGGTCAGGCTGGTTCCCCCGTCCCAGATCCAGTGGTAGCAGGCGCTCTCCCCACTCGGCCTCCAAAGGAACCACCTCGAGCTTCCCCCTGGGCCAGTGCCAGTCGCAGCTCGATCGCCTGATCAGGGCCTTTCTTTCCACGTTCCAGTTACGCCATGCCCACTAGTCGGTGCGAGACAGGGAGGGGGGCTGTTAGGAACCCCCCCACCCGCAGTTGGTCCCACAATTGCCTCTCAAATGTCCCCGGGGTGCCGTTGAGGCCGAGCGCCGCCTCGCGCAACCTTTTGCTGCTGTAGCTCACTGTCCGTCCTCAGTACCTCCTCTCCCAGATCGCGGGTGTTAGGCGGGGGGGGGAGGGAGGGGGGAGGCGGCAGTCTCGCCGCGCAGCACACCTGGTCTCCGTCTGCCCCCCGGTGCGTCGCTACAGTCCCGGGCGGCTGAAATGGGGATAGGAGGTCACTCAGCTTCTCCGACGCTGTAAGTGGGGTCCCCGGTCCTACGCACGCTCTCGTCCGGGGACCGCCGTGCAGGGCGTGGGTCTCAGGCCCCCAGTGTCCTCCCGCGGATCACGCTCCCTGTCCGATGGCCCAGCCAGGCTCCCCGGGGCTCACCTGCTGTTTTTAAGCCCCCGGATACTGTAGTGCTCGCACCCTTGCATCCCTGGGCGATCACCGGGCACAATCTCCGGCTCCGTTCTCACTTTGCTGCGGGCACCGCCATCTTGGATCCGGGTCCGGCCCTGAGCGCCGAAACTTTTCTTGGTATTTCTCCGCTTCTCCCCGGCCTCCGGGCGACCTCCAAGGCAGCCGCCGAGGTCTGCTACCTTCCCTCCACACCTCCGGGAGACTTTTCGGGCGGCTGGATGGGTGAAAGAGCGACGGATCAATACGGCTCATCGGAGCTGCAGCGCCGTGCGACTCACTCTGCCATGTAGTTGGCCACGCCCCACCTCAGAGCTTTTTAATGTTAATTCGCTCTCCTCCTCCTCAGTCCCCAACTTGACGGATTTCTCCCAGGAGCTCTGTGACAGAATGGCAGATTATCCAAAACTTATGGATATATATTCCTGGTTGGAAACTTAATGCAGGGATCCCCCTATCAGTCCCTCCAGAACTCCATCTTAACAAGTCCATAACCCCGGCGGAGGTACCTAAGTTACTCACCTCTCCCCTCCGTCTCCAGAGCTTACGGACCTCCTGTAGGGGGTATACAACTGGCTCCCCGATGGAGTCGTGCCCTTTGAAGATCTTGAAAATAGGAAGGGAGGCTATTGTTCAGCACCTTACTTCAATACTCAATGTAGCTATCTCAGTGGGGCAGTACCCCATCCCTTGGAAGACTCCGGTGGTTAAACCTCTTTAAAAAAGAAACCTCTCTGGATCGGGCTGACCTAAGGAACTATCACCCCATTTCCCTGTTACAAGTTCCAGCAAAAGATCTGGAGAAACATCTGAACTCTCACCTCAGCTCCCATTTAGGGGAGCACCACCTGGTTGATGGCTCGCAGCATGGTTTTAGAAGTGATCACAGCACTGAGACAGCACTAACCTCAGTAATCAATACTATTCGTGTTCAAGTTGACGCAGGGCACACCACGCTGTTGATTCTTCTTGATCTTACTGCAGCCTTTGATACTCTATCTCCCATGAGACTGGTGAAACGGCTCAGGGAGAGAGGGGTTGGGGTACGGCCCTCAAGCTACTGAACTCCTTCCTTAGTGATCGGGCACAAATAGTGAAAATGGGTCAATTTCACTCGGCTCCTAACCATCTGTTATTTGGAGTCCCTCAGGATTAGGGAATCTGCCACTAATTACAAAAGCTGTATGCAGGCAGTCTCCTCTTGGATGGTTGAGAATTATCTTGAACTCCACGGGGACAAAACAGAGGTCCTGATCTTTGGAAACCAACAGAATGTCTGGCTCAATGATTGGTGGCCAGATACGCTTGG
Source organism: Lissotriton helveticus (assembly GCF_964261635.1). Taxonomy (NCBI): domain Eukaryota; kingdom Metazoa; phylum Chordata; class Amphibia; order Caudata; family Salamandridae; genus Lissotriton; species Lissotriton helveticus. The sequence goes on along the minus strand of NC_136061.1, from coordinate 244,677,434 downwards.
TTCCTGTCCTTGCCCTGTATCCCTTGGAAAAAATCCAGGAGTCATAGTGGACAATTCTCTCTCTCTGAGCCCTCAGATCAATAGAACGGTGTCCACCTGCTTTGGGATTATTAGGATTCTCAGGAAAATCTCCCATTCCCTTTCTTTCGCCTCCCGAAAGCAGGCAGTTATTGCCTTAGTGCTGTCCAGATTGCACTACTATATTGCTCTCTATTTGGGCATTAACAAGGGCCTTGTTTCATCATTTGCAGTTGGTGCAGAATGCAGCAGCCAGGCTGGTGATGGATCTCCCTAAATACCACTCAGTCTCGGTTTCTCTAAGCAAGCTGCATTGGCTCCCTTCAAACCGAAGAATTCTGTTCCAGGCTCTTTGTCTTAATCACAAGGCCTTCTATGACCTAGGCTCAGATGGTATTAAAGGTTTTTTTTGGTGCTATGTTCCCACTAAACAGCTTAGATCAACCAGTAAAAATCTGCTGGCAGTCCCCAGGTTTAAGAGAGCCAGATGGGGAGGCAGAGCGTTCTTCATCGCCGTTGCTAGGCTCTGGAATTCCCTCCCTGCTGATTTTTCTGGACAAGTGTCTCACTCTCTCTTCCGCAAGGCTCCGAAGACCTGGCTCTTTACAGGTACATCAGTCTGAGCCTTACTTCTATTTCTGTCTGACAGTCCCTCCTGCATACTCCAGTGGGTCTGCAGAATAGTCTTCATAGATTTTCTGAATTTTGCGGCCTCTGAGTTGAGGTCTGGAAGTTGATACTTCCAAGAACCATAGGTTATTTAACTGAGGCATTTTGAATGTAGGGGTTATCTCTGAAATGTGTATCTCTGAAATGTGTTGATAGCTGACTACTTGGATGTTAACTAGATAAATCACTCTCCTGGAAGTCACAAATGTTGAAAAGTGAATTACTCTATTGAATAGAGTTTTAACAGTCATTAAGAGGTATAAAGCGACTACCCCGAGATCGGTTTCACTGCCAATTGAGGTTGAATCTGCCCTTTGCAAGATTTGTAAGGACATGGTTGAGGATGTCGACTATTTATTATTTCTATGTGTATTGTAGAAAATAGAAAGGGGGCAAGGATTAGATTGCTTAGATTAAACCTGGATGCGAGGCTTAACTAAGTTACCTCTAGAATTTTCCTGACCAATAGCCCTGTCATAGTTTTTGCACTTAGCTGTTTTTATATGCTGTTTGGATTCAAAGAAAGCGACAGGGTGTCTCATTATAAATACTAATTTGCTTGACAGTTTTTTTTTTTTTTTAGTTAGTGTACTAGGTCTGAAGCTTTTCCTTCAAGTTAATATTAATCCTTGAGGTCTGAAATACAATATTGTAAAAGTTAAGAGGATTATTAACGATTAATATGTATTCATTATTTTTGCAATCCATTTTTCTGTATTTATTATTTTTCTTTTAAATCGGAAATTTACAGTTTTGAAAATCAATTTGTATTTTATGATGTTTGTAAGCAGCTTGACCACAAAATAAACGTATTTTGATGACGATAATGACTACGTTTGTTGGGTTTCATGGTCTGCTGCATCTTGCTGGCTGTACATGCCCAGTAACTAAAGCACTTTAGTCAAGATGTTTGTCTTAACTGCCACTGAGGGTAACCGATAGAGGAACGCAGCCCCCGTTTGCACCACCATTGCAAATGAGGCTCCTTCCTCCCAAACCACGATAGGAGGAGAGACCAAGTCAGTGTCCAGCGAGGAATCGAACCCACTGGTATCTGTTAGTTCCTCGTACCAGTTATCCTCTGGTTAATCTAGGGGAGGATGGGAAACATAAGGGTCCTCAGATCCCTTCCAATCATCTCCCTCTCTCTTCTTCAAAAAGGTACTAGCTCTGGTATGAAGGGCACGGTACCAGCTGACGACTGAGTCGATGTAGGGCTGGCTTTGTATGCAAATCAAGAATGATGATAGCGTAAGTGCTGCCGGGGTCAACTGCACCGGAACAGGCTTTGTGGAAGGTCTTGGTCTGGCGAATGGAACTGCTCCAGATCCAACATCTAATCCATGGGGCCAGATTGCCCTGTCGGGAATCCAGTAGGGGTCCCTCCTGAACCTGTTGGGCCAGATGGACTTCAGAGGGGTTGGGCCACCCAAATGTGAGGTGCATGGCCTCAAAGAACTCCTTAAGTTGGGTGGGGGTCGCCACGGGAAACTCGAAGGGGCAGAGCAGGCACAGGAGCGAGGACTCTAGTGGTGCAGATGTTTCCATGCCTCGGACGAGGACTGCGCCTGGTGCATAGTTGCCTTTGAATGCTTGTGGGACTTACCTGATGACTTTGACTGAGACAACAAATGTCAGAACCTTTCATGCGACTGTGATCATGAGCATCGTGAGGTTTTCTGATGTTGGGCAGCGAAGAGCTTAAGGGAACATGGCACTGAAGTCTTTGGAGTCGTGGTCCCGCTCCAAGCACAGCAAACAAACCGAGTGTGCATCCGTCACAGACATCTGCCTATGACAGGCACCATAGGGTTTAAAACCCGTTGATATCTTGGGTGACATCCATTGCACACCAGGGGAAAAGATTCTCCTAAAAATCTTCGACAAACCATCAAAACAAAGTCAGCCAAAAAGTGACTGGTGGTAGCTCTTCCAATCTGTGCTGATGCACAAGTTACTACTTGTGTAACGATATATCTGTAAGAGACATTAGTTATTGATAGATTCCTTACCTTAAAATATCCCCAGGCGTCAGACTGGATCCGGAAAGTTTTGCTTAGCAGTACCCTTGCGCGTCAGTAGGTGGCGTCCTGTAGCTCCGTGTCCGTCACTGGCATCGTGAGCGCCGAGATGACGTCACGGAGATTACTTAGGCGCAACCCATGCGCGCTGACATCAGTTATGTACACGACTTTCCGCGCCAGGAACGCAGAGCAATGCAAGATACTGACCATTGGTGCATAAAACTAGGGTTCAAAAAGGGAAGATCTTAAACCGAGCAATCAGTTCGCAGAACGGGGAGGATGGGTGGGGCAGTAAGGAATCTATCACAAACTAATGTCTCTTACAGATATATCGTTACACAAGTAGTAACTTGTGCATCTGAAAGCGACACGTTAGTGATAGATTCCTTACCTTAGAATAGATACCCCAGCAATACCAACCCCGGTGGTGGGTCTGCGAACAAGATTACACCAAAAAGTCACGGAGCACAGAACGGCCAAAGAAGCCGTCCCTCCGGACCTGACTGTCAAGGCAGTAGTGCTTGGTAAACGTGTGCAGCGAGTCCCACGTAGCTGCCTGACAAATGTCCTGCAAGGGAACACCGCTTCCTAAGGCAGTAGTGGCTGCCGTTGCCCTGGTGGAATGGGCAAGCAACCCCACAGGAGGCTGCTTCTTAGCCAACGAATAACAGGCCTTGATGCAGAGAACGACCCACCGAGAAATGGTCAGTTTGTGCACGGCTCGACCTATTTTGGCGCCCACGTAGCCAACAAAGAGCTGGTCATCCACCCGGAACTGTTGAGTGCGGTTCAGGTTGAAGAATAGCACACGTTTTGGGTCCAGACGGTGGAGCCTCTCTTCCTCTCTGGAAGGATGCAGAAGCGGAAAGAAGGTGGGCAAAGGGATGGTCTTCCCGATGTGGAAGGGTGTGACAAACTTTGGCAAGAAAGAAGGACGGGTCCGGATGAATAGAAAGGAAAGGTGGTTTAGAAGAAAGAGCCTGGAGCTCACTCACTATTTTAGCAGAGGTGATAGCTACCAGGAAAGCCGTCTTAAGAGTGAGAAGACGTAAAAGGATAGTTATGAAGGGGCTCGAAGGGAGTGCACATCAGAAACGTCAATACAAGGTTTAAGTCCCACTGAGGCATGATAAACGGCTCCAGAGGTAACGTGTGTGTATAATGCCTTTTAGAAAACGGTTCACAACCGTGGACTTAAAAAGAGAAGGCTGATCAGGAAGCCGCAGAAAGGCGGAGATGGCAGAAAGATAACCCTTGATAGTGCCCAGAGCAGAGCCCTGCCGGGCCAAGGAAAGAAGGAACAGAAGAACTTCTGAAAGAGGGGCAGAAAGAAGATCCACAGACTTAGCTGTGCAACACGCCACAAAACTGTTCCATCTACAGGCATACACCGTTTTTGTAGAGGGACGTCTGGCTACCAGAATGACATCACAGACTTCGTGAGGAAGATCGAAAGGTGTCAACTGTCGCCGCTCAATCTCCACGCATAGAGGTAAAGGCTAAACAGGTCCGGGTGGAGAACCGTCCCCTGTGCTGCGACAGAAGATCCTCCCGAAGAGGCAATCGGATCGGGGGATAGATCGCCATGTTGAGTTGCTCGGGATACCAGTATCTTCGTGCCCAATCCGGAGCCACAAGGATGACTTGGGCCCGGTCGCGCCTGATCTTCTCTAGCACCCTGGGCAGATGTGGTATAGGCGGAAAGGCGTACAACAGACCGCTGCTCCACTCGCGACGAAAAGCATCGCTAAGCGAGTGCCGCCTTGGAAATTCCAGCGCGCAGAATTGACGACATTGCGTGTTCTCTTTTGTGGCAGGTAGGTCGTGGGACTCCCAGGCACCAGAGGAGCCGCAGGAGCAGAACCCCTGTGCCCCTCGTCCACCTCCAAGGAGCGACAGGGGGATGTCGGAGAGCGAACACGCTTCTTCGATTTCTTTTTATGGCGTCGCTTACCGGAATCCGAAGGCGAATACTTGGAGCCCCAGGAGCAAAGGCTCCAGTCCCGCAAGCGGTCGCGGGAATGGCCCCTGGACCCAGAGTGGCGGTGTGACGAATGCCGAACTTCCAGCAATTTCCAACCCCGCTCCCGCAAGGCTGTCAGGTCATGGCTCGACAGTCCCGGGAGTCATGATTGGTTTTCAGGCAGTAGAGGCACACATCGTGGGGGTCTGCCACCAACATATTGCGGCGGCATGTCCCACAAGATTTAAAGCCGGGTATCCCTACGTGCACCAGAAGAAAAGGGGGGAGACAAAAGTCTCAAAAGAGTAGTCAAAAAGTGACTACGGTACGTGCTCAATCCGGATCTGCGCTTGCTGGCGCGGAAAAAGAAAGAACTGACAGCAGCGCGCATTGGTGGCGCCTTAGTATTCTCAGTGAAGTCATCTCGGCGCTTACGATGACGGTGACGGACGCGGAGCCGCAGGACGCCACCTAGTGACGCACAGGGGTACTGCTAAGCAAAACTTTCCGGATCCAGTCTGATGCCTGTCTATCACTAACGTGTCTCTTTCAGATCAGCACCTAAAGAAAAGAACTGATGCAAGCACGCTGGGGTGGCATCGGGTGACGCTGACATGGAGCCAAACAACGCCATCTACCTGTGAGCAGGGGTACTGCTAAAAAATATCTGGATCCAGTCTAACGCTTTGAGGTACTTCTAAGGTAAGGAATCTGCAGCTAGAAGTACCTATCAGTTATAAAAAAATATTGAATAATTGTCCCAGAATTCTCTCCAAACAGTGGAGAAAATTCGAAAGCATACCAGTCTGGTAAAGATTCCATGCAACACTATGTCATAAGTCAGACTGTATACTCTGCATTTAATAGCACTCGAAAAACCTTTACAAAAGAGAAAACAATAGAAAGCACACTGTACCTTACTAAGAATTCTGATGATTTGTTTTATCTGTCCATGTGATACCCGTTTACTGATACAACCAAAGACAACAAGGGCTCTTGGCTGGAGTGATGGATTATACTGGAATGCAAATCTGTGGAAGGAAATTGTATGCATGTTTAGAACAGACACTTTTCTACCACTGTCAGCAAGGCCAACAGTTATATAGCCTATGTGTTTAAAATAAGCTTACATTTCATTTAAAAAAATGAGCAATTTAGTTTTGGGTTGAAACATACTTTTGTGCTAGCTCTGTCCACTGGTCCAGCCACTTGCATGTTGGGATGTCTCGCATACAAGCCTGAAAGAGTTAGGAAAATGGGAATGACCAAACCTGTTCCATTGTGGAGTGCTCTTGAATTTTAGCACTAAAGCATCTAGTAGTTTTCCGAAACCAATACATAGGAGCTGGTTAGTCACAGAAAGACAACATATCTTAAATATTTCAGTTTTGAACTGCAAACAGCAATTTCTTTTTAAACAAAATTTGAATGTGAACTTTTTACCTTTTAAATATGAAAGTTTTATACATACATACATATATATATATATATATATATATATATATATATATATACACACACACACACAACAAACCAGTCTCAAGTCAATTGGTGCGCTCAACAGATGGTGCTAGACAGCTCGACCTTCATAATTTTACCCGCCAATGAAGAAATTAAACAGGACTATTAAAAGGCAGACTTACAGAATGGAATTTTTATTCGATACACTTTCTGCTGATACCAGACAAACCCCAACTGACAGAACAATGCCATTAATTAGATTAAGAAAGCAGATTTATTGCAGAAAAAGATCTTCACTTTTCTCTAGTCTAATCAGTTTCTTACTATAATACCTGCAAATATCTTGTAATTTACCCTTTCTAACCCCTACATTTGCCCAATGCCTTTTGACGTGTATATACTACTCACCAGATCCATGCAACTATCCTTACTCAAGAACTGGGAACTAAGGTTGCCAATTCCAATAGCTCCATTAAGGAGCAGCCTCGGTATCATTATCCCTGTTCACACACTCAGTGCAACTTACACACGTAAAAAAGCCCCTCAGATTGAGTCGAAAATGGTTGGTGCCATGACAGCTAAAGTGGAGGGAAGATGGATATTCTAGACATGCGTGGGAATAAATTCTCAGTGAACTACCCTGTTCTATACAATAGCAGCTACTACTACATGTGTATTTAACTCCACTGCTTATCCTAAACTGTCGGCACTGTCTGCTGAAGCATGGAAGCAGCCACTCATCTATTCTGTCCAGTGGTGCAGCCTCTCCTAGCAGGTCTGCTTTGTAAAATGCATAAGGCAGCAGCAGTCATCAATAGTCACAGGTAAAAACAATTTTCTATTTACTCCCACAGTTTTAAACATCCTTCCTCGTATTATTATATTTACCTCCATAATCTCTAGTAGGGCTTCGGTGACTGTCTCAAGCGATGTCAGGGCAAATGTTTCCCTTTCATATGAACCAGGTGAAAAGGACCTATCCCGATAGCTGGATCTAAATGCAATCACAGCTGCTGATTTCACTTTGCTGATCCCAAAGAGCAAGTAAAACTTGGGCAATGAGAATTCTGTTAGGCTGAGTCTCAATACCTGTTTGGTCTCTTCTGTAATGGAAACAAAATAGGACAAACGAAATTTCTAGACGTGTTTATCAGTAAAATTTCAGTTCAGATATTCAAAATAATAGACAAATCTCTTAGTAAAGAAAACAGCTAACAAATGACTTCTAAAGTGCACTAGCAATGTACAGATATCTATTTGCCCAACGTGTATTACAGACATCACTTTTTAGCTTCGGAGGTCATGCATTACAGTGTTTCTGAAGGCACGCTCAACATTAGAGTCCATGTTCCAAACATGCTCTTTCTCGCAACTGCCCCAGCTACAAATTTACAAGGTGTTGTGGCATTGTGCATGCATGCTTCACATCCTCTGCTTTATCAAATATACCAAATGAAGACACTCTGAAGGACACAGGATTATAGTAACACATTCAAGTAAGAATTGTTTTCAGATCACTGATTTGTAAGCCGCATGTTCTCACAGAAATTGGTGTATGAGCATATGTCAGCGCGAATAAATCAATGTAAAAGTAACCGCAAAATGTTAATCAAAATTTCATATTTATTAAAAGCTAGCAACCCCAAGTCTAACACGTGCAGGAAACTACTCAATATGGTGTAGGCCATCTGGGTTACAGTGAACATTGCAGAACTTACCACTGAAGTTAAGCTGCGAACAAGTGCATAGGGAGTGAATTATATTAATAACTAGTCCATGGGTGGAAGCTCGAAGTGATAAAGGACCTGTGGCCACTAACAAAGTGACAACATGGAATAGGTAGGGAAGGTGTGCAGCCACATCCAATGAGTTGTTGAATGACAGCATCAGCATATAACGGGCAAGGATGGCAATATCATCCCACATCAGGTGCTGTTCAAGTGTAGGTGTAGGAGACAGGCATGTTTTGTCAATTAATTTACACATTCTTCCAATCACCTAAAAGAAAGCACAATCAGAAAAAGTTACTTCAGAGTAAAGAATTCAACCAATTGAATACATATTAAGAGAATGTGTGCATGTTTTGTATGTGTAGGTATTTGGAATGCACAAATCTGGCTAGTGAGCAAGAGAACACTGCACGTCAGGCAAGAGCCCATGGGTACTACTCAAGACAGTTTACAATAAGGCAAGTTAATAAAGTAGGGGACAGCCTCGAAGTACGAGTTACTTACCTTCGGTAAAGATGTATCTGGTAGAGAAGATTCTAGCCGCAGATTCCTTAACGTAGAATTATCCCCAGGCGTGAGACTGCATCCGGAAGCTTTTTGCCACAGCATCCCTGCGTGCCGGGGGGACGGCATCACGCGACTCCGCCCAGGCGTCATCCGCTTACGTGACGTCAGCAAGGTCACATAAGTCCCACCCTTTTCCCACAACACGGAGCCATCAGACAAAACTGTGGGATATGAGAACAGTGTGCGAAAGAGCAGAAAAATTGGAAAAATAATGGTGACTAACAACACCATAAGGAGCAGTGTCAACACTGCAGCAGCCAAAGGAAAGGAAAAGAAGCAACAATAGAGCAAAGCCCTGAGCAGCCACCCTGCCAGGATGTAGACAGCCTCCTCTGGAGACAAGGAACACATGCAAAAATGTCACAACAACATACAGCAGGACTACAACCCCAACCAGGAACAACGAAGGGGAACTGGAGTCAAGGCAAACGGGAACAACAAATCTCCAGGGAAACTCCAGCACAGAGTGAGACAAACCCCGCCCAAAGGAGCAAAGGCACAATGAGATGACCCCAACCCAGAGGGTAGCAGAGGGAACAGAACCTTTAGCAACCAACGGAAGAGGAAGAGGAGGGAAGAAAGTGAAGGCAAACCCCTAACCTGGACCAGAGCGGATGGGTACAGGTGAACATATGAATCCATCCTCCAAAGTGTCAAAGAGGAGGAAGGAACAAGAAACAGAACAATCATCCAGTCAAAAGAGCAAAAGGATGCACTCTCAGAAGAGATAGCCCCTCACTCTCTGGCTCCTAGGATGTGGAACACTCTTCCTCCTGAACTGGCAGGACAATCTTCCATCTTGCTCTTTCGTAAAGCATTAAACATGTGGCTCTTCTTAGAGGCCTACCCATAGTCTTGCACCAGAAGAATTACAAGCTGTACGATCTTTAGGCGCCTTGATCACCTTGGGCTAAGTCGCGCGTTACAAGACTCCACACACTCACCGGGAGGCGAGTGCAGAAGACCATGCCAAAGGCCCTCGCAGAACGGGGAGGAAGGGAGGGCTGTGAAGGAATCTGCGGCTAGAATCATCTCTCTACCAGATACATCGTGACTGAAGGTAAGTAACTTGTACATCTGATAGAGACTATTAGCCACAGATTCCTTAACGTAGAATAGATACCCTAGCTATACCCACAGGGAAGGAGGGTCTGCGAAAGGGACTCACCGGCCTGAACATATCAGAGGGCCCCATAGGGGACCAGCCCAACGGACCAGGCGAGGAGACTCTAGCCGCAGGCAAGGGGAACCCCCACAGCAGAACACCACCGAACCCATGGGGGCGAAGGAAGAAGAAAAGGAGAAAAAAGGGAGCCCATTCACACTCAACAGAGGAAACAAGGCAAGGGAAGGCCGAAGCACCCCACGTCCCCACAGGGCAACAGAACCTCCATCCAAGGCCAAGGCAACGAAGAGGAAGAAGATCAACCCAGTGGCTCCAAGGAGACAAGGGAAAGAAGTAAGAGCAGCCCGGGGCACCCAGAAGGACTGGCTGTCTGTGCCCGAAAGAGGGAGGAGCACAAGAACCCTCTCAGCCCCCAGGACAGCGAACATGAGTGCGAAGAAGGCCCGGACATTCCTCATAGAGGGGTACGCACACTTGACCCAATGAAGCAGAACCAGAGTCACGACGTCAGGCCGTGGACAGCAGGCCAGACCTGACGAACAGCGCAGCAACCCCGGAGAAAGAGACCTCGGGTGCCACCCAGGCATTCTCATTCAGCAACATGGAAATTGCACCTGCAAGTACATAAGCGCCACGGAGAGCAGAGACCCGAAGGCGACCACAACTCCCCAGCACATAACGAGCTACATAACAGCTACCAGTACCCCACATAGGGTATGTTAGTCCCAAACATTGGAACCCTCTTTGGAAGAAACTTCCGCAGCAGAGGACAACAGAAAGAGCTACGGGAAAAAAAAAACACAGAAGGCTTGTCAAAGCAGCCAAGAGAAGAACAGGAGGCCTAGTCTTCGTGCCAACCTGGTGTGAACAACCTTCAACAAAACACTCACACAAGAAGGGCCGGCTAGCAGCCAACAGAGCCACAGTTTCAACAAAGAGGACTCTCAGGCATATGAAGCACACAGATCACACGAAGGGGGCGACTCGCCCCAACAAAAGAACAGCTCACAAAATCCAGACTAACCCACAGGTCACCGAGGGGAGGAGGAGGAGGAGGAGGAGGAGGAGGAGGGGGAGGAGGAGGAGACCGAAGACCCAAGAACCTCTGGATGGCTGAGTCCGCCGGGGCGTGGAACAAGAGGGTGCCATCAATGGGAAGATCCACCAGCCGCTCCCGCACAATCTCCAGGAACACACTGTCCCTAAGCCGAGCATGGCGGCGAAGGGCAACTGAAGAAGCCATGGCACGACCAAGCACCTCCGAGATGTCCAGAGCTGAGTGAAGAATAAACGCCGCCAGTTCTCGGCAATCTAACGCATGGTGCCGCAAGTCAATACCATCACCCTCCCGAGAAGCTGCAGATCCAAGGTACTCCGCCGAGTCCCACAAACAAGATGTGGCCCTAGCCAACACAAAGTGTTAAGGGCCCGCAGAGCCGCACTGGTCGAGGCCCCAAGAGTCCAGCCAGCAGGCCTCCCAGGAAGGTGGAGCCCTCAGCGACAGCAGGGAAGGAAAGGCGGTACGCAAAAGGGGGTCACTGGCAGAGGGGTGGAGGAAAAAGACATGCCGGGTCACGCGGCACCGGAAGGTGCCGGTGCAGAATGTGTTGGGGCACCGGATACCCATAGGCGGGGCGCCCCAAGTCCCAGTCAGAGAAGAATGAAGCGAACCTTCAAAGGGGAGCAGCAGCTTCCTCCCACCAGAGCCCTGGTGAAGAATCTCCAAAAGATGGTCCGCGGGGTAATGGGCAGCCGGATTTCCCATGTGCAAAATTCCCACAGCCATGAAAACAGCGCAAGCGAAGGCCACACCAGCCTCCGTAGGGCCCCGCAGCGGAAAGAGCAGCTCCTCCGTGGGTGATGGCTGCAAACTAAGACGGGCATCCCCTAAAACCAAGCGGAGTGGAAAAGGGTCAGGCCCGGAAAGGAGAAAGTGGCGCCGGAGAGACCTGTGGTTCCTCCGGCGAAAACAGGGGCCGTGGCGATGGCAAGGAGCCGTCTTTCGATGACGTCAGGGAGAAAGCCATGACACGGGGACCGGTCTCCGGCGAGGACGACACCAGCAGCAAGCATCCTTGAGTGAAATTGATCTATTTTGAATTTATTCCCCCTACACTCTTGCTTCTTCACACCAGCACTTTTCTTTGCACTTCTCATTCACCACTAGGCTGTAACCAGGTGAATAACTGAAAATTGCATTATTGAAATAATTTTGGAATTTAAAAACTGCCATTAAGCAATTCTCTGTGTTTTTTGGCATACAAACTTTACCATGGGTATTGCTTTATGTGTATGAATGCATTTGGCGTGTTTTCTTATCTCTTGCAGGTAGAAGCCGCATATGATGACTAAATAATGAATTTTTTTTGATTACTAAACTATGGTCTAGGACCACTTGTTTCCCGTACCAATTGTAACTCAGGTCCGTTAGACTATGTGGGTAACCCCATTCTCACTAATATACATGAGGCACACGACAGGAAGCCAATGATAGCAGAAAAAGCTACAAACGGTTTTTCATAACTTGGAACCATTATGCCATTATGTTGAGCACTAATACAGATGAAGAGGAGGGAGGGTGATGAGGCATCTGGAGTAAGATGTAGCATCCACCTGCAATATTGTTAAAGAAGGTAAGTGATACCAAAAGCTAGTAATGCTACTCCACTGTGAGGCTAAGGCAGAGTATTTGAGGTTATAGGATCAGCAGATGAAAACAGGTATTCTGAAGATTGAAGTAACACTATTCCAATCCTCCAGTTCGTGGTTAGGGGACGCAACTCATGGACAGTTTAGTGCATTTGCCATGGCGACCATACACATTCATGACTCTCAAATCCAGAATGAGCCCAGGGTCCCCCATCCTTCCAGAGATCAAAGAAGTAAAGGGAATAAAATCCCATGCTCATCTACTCTAGAGGCACCACTTCCATGATAACGTTTTGTAAAAAGACAAGCACTTCCACCTAACCAATTAGAGCATAGGCCAAAGTACACTTTGTTGAGGATGGTGGGCAGGCTGACCGAGTGGATAGAAAGCGAAAAGCGCAGGCCATGTAGACATGCTTGAACACCCAGCGATCTGTCAAGATTAACTTTTAGCAGACAAAAAGAACTTCGATCTTCCCCTCGAACAGCTGCTGAAGGTGGAGGGAGATCAAATCAAAGTGGTGTTGAAGACCAAGTTACTTACCTTTGGAAACGATATATCTGTAAGAGACATAGATTCGTTATTGATTCCTTACCTTGTGAATTAACCCCAGGCGTCAGACTGGATCAGGAGGATTTTTTAATCAGCAATACCTCAGAGCGTCGAAAGGTGGGGTTGGCCGGCTCCGCATTCGTCGTTGGCGTCCTGGTCGCAGGGATGACGTCACGGCAGCTAGTCACCGTCCTCGTGCGCTGACGTCAGTTCTTATAGACGACATTCCAAGCCAGAAGCGCAGAGCCATTCAAGACACTGACCACTGGTCCACAAAACTAGGGCCCTGAAAGGAAGTCCTTAACCCTAGAAGTCAGGTTGCAGAACGGAGAGGATGAGTGGGACGGTAAGGAATCTAGAACTAATCTATGTCTCCTACAGTTAGTTCATTACCGAAGGTATGTAACTTGTTCATCTGAAAGAGACAATTAGTTATAGATTCCTTACCTTGTGAATAGATACCCCAGCAATACCAACCCCGGAGGTGGGGCTGCGAACCAAGTTCACACCAGAAAGTCCTGGAGAACAGAACGGCCAAAGAAGCTGTCCCTCCGGACTTGGCTGTCCAGGCAGTAGTGCTTTATAAATGTGTGCAGAGATGCCCACGTAGCTGCCTGACAGTTGTCACTGACTGACTGACTGAAGGGTTTGTAAAGCGATTGAATGCCGCGGCGTCTTGGCGCTGTAGTACAGAAAAAAATCAGGCAAGCGCAAGTTAGGGGAGGGAAAAAAGCCAGGTTTTTAAAGCCATCCTGAAACTTGGTTTCGACTTTTGTGAGCAAAGTGTGGGAGGCAACGAGTTCCACAATTTTGCGGCTTGGTAGGAGAACGATTTCCCCCCCCCATCGGGCTCTCCTAATTCTGGGCTGACATATTAGGTCATAGTTGGCTGACCTCAGAGCTCGCGAAGGTACATAGCGAGACAAAAGTTTAGCGAGGTCATCAGGTCCCTTTCCATATAGGGACCTGTGAACCAGGCAGAGTGCCTTAAACTGTACTCTGCGCCTAACTGGGAGCCAATGGAGCTCCCGTATGACTTTAGACATAGGGTGGCGCTTTGGAAGATTCAACAAGGCCCTGGCGGCGGCATTCTGAATTGCCTGCAGTTTGGTTAGTTGTTTTTCTCCAGATCCCAGATAAGGTGAGTTACAGTAGTCCACACGGGACATTACAAGGGCTCCCATCACCGTTTTTTTAACGTGGGCGGAATATAAGGTAGAATTTTCCTGAGCACCTTGATATTGTAAAAACAGGCAGATGTCACCTGATTAATTTGTGCCATGCAGGAGAGATCTTTATCCAGCAGGAAACCAAGATTCCTGACCTTGTCTACTGGGCTAGGACCGGACCCTGCCTCTGGAGGCCACCAAAGATCACTCCAAACGGATGGTTTGTGACCGAGCTCTATAACCTAAGTCTTATCCATGTTTAGTTTAAGATAGTTGTGGCTCATCCAATTTTTTACCTCTATGAGGTAGTTCCTGAAACATTCCGCTGTAGCTTCGACTGATTGGGAAATCGACACTACAATTTGTGTGTCGTCAGCATAGGACACTAAACGCAAGCCATAAGATCTAATCAAGGCAGCTAGAGGTGTAACATATAAGTTGAACAATGTGGGCGAGAGCGCCGAGCCTTGAGGAACCCCTCCCGGAAGGGAGAATTCATCAGATTGCAGGCTATTCCAGTGCACTTGTTGGATTCGGGTGCTTAGAAAAGATGTTATCAAGGCCAAAGCAGGGCCCGAAAAACCTAAAGTAGTTAGCCTATTTAACAGGACGGAGTGGTTCACAGTGTCGAAGGCCGCTGTGAGGTCTAATAAAATCAGGGCCGTTCGGCCACCCTCATCCATGGTCTTGCATAGTTCTTCCGTTGCCATGATGAGAGCGGATTCAGTTGAATGAGAAGGTCTAAAACCGTGCTGTGATAGGTCTAGTAGCTCATTCTCGTCCACATATCTCATTATTTCCTGATTCATGGCCTTTTCCAAAATTTTTGCAGGCAAGGGCAAACAAGATATAGGACGGTAGTGCTTAAATTCAAGAGTGTCCTTCTTAAGAATAGGCCGGATACAAGTTTTTTTCCAGCTGCTAGGAAATTCCCCAAGATTGATAATCTTATTTAACAGAGGTGTTAGCACAGCTACAGTGATATCAGGAACCATATGCAGTACATATGGGGGACAAGGGTCTAAGGAGGATCCAGATTTCATCTGTGTAAGTAACTCACCGACTTGCTTCTCCTCTAACGGAGGGAAGTTAGAGTAGCAGGAGGCCGTTCCAATAGAATTATCAATATTTGTAGTAGCTGAGTTTACTACTAGGGTGCTAGGATCATCATACACTGTCTGAACTTTCAGTTGGAAAAAGGTGGCAATACCACTCACAAAGTTCTGATCAGGGCTAAAGATCACATCCCGAGGACTCTTTGCTAGGTGGGTGACCGTTTTAAACAGTTCCCTAGAGGTATTTGAGGAGTCTAAAATCTTCTTAGTGAAGTAGGTTGATTTAGCATGAATGATTGCCAACTTGTACTCCTGCAGAGCTTTAGTGTATTCTAATTTGCTTTCCTGGATGTAGTTTGAACGCCAGACCCGCTCCAGTCGCCGACATTTAGTTTTAATTGCTTTCACCTCCGTAGAGTACCACTGTGCAGTGGCGAAGCGTCTTCTAGGCTTTTTTGTTTCTAGTGGGCCCAGCTCTTCAACTGCATTGCTGATCCAGTTATAAAATTTGGTAGCTACAATTTCACTATTGCCAGATTCGAAATCCGGCGGATTTTTAGCAAGTGTGGTGGCTAATAGGTTAGGTTCCAGCTTTTTCCAAGGGCGAATCTTTTCAGGGAGCGTCGGATTTCTGCGGTGATTTACAGGGTTATTCAGCTGTATATTAAAGAAGATAGCGCTGTGGTCAGACCAGGATATCGGGAGAATCGAGGCAATTTTAATATGAGTATTATTAGTGAAGATTCCATCGAGGGTGTGTCCTGCTACATGCGTGGGCGTCGAGATTAACTGACTCATACCAAAACTAAGAAAATTATCAAGTAGTGTGGCTGTGTCCGAGTCGTTATTTGCCTCAAGATGGTAATTAAAATCACCCAGAATACTGTATGTGGCTGAGTCCGAGGTGGTTTCTAAGAACGTATGTAGTGCTCTGCTGAAAGAAGCTCTCGGACCAGGGGGGCGGTACACAAGCAGTCCTGCGAATATCAGGGAGTTGTTGTCTTTAAGTCTAAACGTCTTCGGCTTCTATGTCCTGTTGGGGGATGGCAAATACTTTTAGATGGGACTTATGAATTATAGCCACTCCTCCGCCAACAGCGCCTGGTCTATTTACATATTCCACACTGTAGCCTTGAGGAGTAGCTGCGTTCCAGTCCGGACCTGAGGCGTCAGAAGCCCAGGTTTCCGCAAGGAACATTACATCGACCACATGGTCAGTAATCAGATGTCACTGAGAGGAACACTACGACCCAAAGCAGTAGTGGCTGCCGTCGCCCTGGTGGAATGGGCGTACAGCCCCACTGGAGGCTCCTTCTTTGCCGATGAACAGCAAGCTTTGATGCACAAAATGACCCATCTAGAGATTGTCCGTTTGTGCACGGCCCTACCTTTTTTGGCGCCCACGTAGCCGACTAAGAACTGGTCGTTCACCCAGGATTGTTTTGTGCGATCCAAATAAAATGAAAGCACATATTTTGGATCCAGACGGTGGAGATTCTCTTCCTCCTTAGAAGGAAGCGGAGGCAGAAAAAAGGTGGGCAGAGTGATGGTTTGACCAATATGGAAAGAACTAACCACCTTGGGAAGAAAGGAAGGTCTGGTTCTTAGGAAGACCTTGTCCGGATGAACAGCCAGAAAAGGAGGTTTTGAAGAAAGAGCATGGAGCTCACTCACCCTGCGAGCAGATGTGATGGCAACCAGAAAGCAGTCTTTAAGGTAAGAAGCCTGAGAAGTCAGTTATGAAGCGGCTCAAAAGGAGCGCACATAAGGCAAGTACAAATCAAGTTCAAGTCCCACTGAGGCATTACGAAGGGAACAGGAGGAAAAAGAGGAGTAATGTCCTTAAGAAACAATAGGGGACTTGAAAAGAGAAGGCTGATCAGGAAGCCTAGGAAAGGCTGAAATTGCCGAGAGGCAGCCCTTAATAGTGCCGAGAGCAGAGTCCTGCTGGGCCAAAGTAGGAAGGAACAAGAGAACCTCAGAAAGAAGGGCAGAAAGGGGATCCACAGCCTTTGCTGCTCACCATGCCACACATTTTTTCCATCTACAGGCGTCTTAGTGGAGGGACGCCTGGCTGCCAAGATAACATCGCAGACTTTGTGAGGCAGGTCAAAAGCAGTCAACTGCCGCCGCTCAATCTCCATGCAAGGAGGTGGAGGCTCGACAGGTTCGGGTGGTGGACCGTCCTCTGCTGCCGCGACAGAAGATCCTTCCAAAGAGGCAGTCTGATCGGAGGATCGATGGCCATGTGTAGCAGCTCAGGATACCAGACTCTTCGTGCCCAATCCGGAGCCACAAGAATGACCTGGGCCCGGACACGCTTGATTTTCAGCATCATGGGCAGATGTGGTATTGGCGTAAAGGCATATAGAAGACCACCACTCCACTCACAAAGAAAAGCGTCGCCTAGCGAGTGCCGCCTTGGAAATTCCAACGCTTAAAATTGCTGACATTGTGCGTTCTCTTCGGTGGCGAATAGATCTAACCAAGGCTCTCCACTCTGCTGAAAGAGACCATGCGCCAAATCCGAATGAGGACTCCATTTGTGATCCTTCATGCACCTGCGGCTGAGTTTGTCTGCCCTGGCGTTCAGAGAACCTGCCAGGTTTTGAACCACCAGGGATGTACCCTGATGTTCCAGCCATGTCTAGAGACGGAGAGCCTCTTGACATAGGGTCCACGACCCCAGCCCACCCTGGTTGTTACAGTACCACATGGCAGTGGTGTTGTCTGTGAACACCTGCACTACTCTTTCCCGAACAGAGGGATGGAATGCCTTTAGTGCAAGATGGATCGCCCAGAGCACCAGAAGGTTGACGTGAAGCCCGGACCCTCCGACTCTCCCATGTGGCCGCCCCATCCCAGAAGTGATACGTCCATCACCACTGTGTATTCTGGCTGGGGAAGGGAGAGAGAACTGCCGCTGACCCAATCCCGGTTTGTTAGCCACAACTGCAGTTGTCGTGCAGTGCCCTCCGAGATCTGGTCGCAATCGGACAGATTTTCCTGATACTGCACCCACTGGAACTTCAGGTCCCACTGCAGAGCCTGCATATGCCACCTGGCATGATCTACCTGCAGGATGCAGGATGCTGGAGGCCCAGCAGCCTCAGGGTCATTCTGACCGAAACGCGGGATAGAGGCTGAAAGATCGGAATCATAGCCCGAATATCCCTGACTAGCTGCTCGGGGGATAGACCTGAAACTAGAACCGCTTAGATGAAAAGGAGCTTTTGAGAGGGAGTCAGGTGTGACTTCGGCACGTTGATAGTGAACCCCAGTAAATGCAGGAGGTCTGCCGTAGTCTGGAGGTGGGAGATGACTGCCTTGGTGAGCCTGCCTTCAACAGCCAGTCGTCGAGATAGGGTAAGACAGGACCCACTGATCTGCGCAGATGATCTGCGACCACCGCCATCACTTTCGTGAACACCCGAGGGGCACTGGCAAGGCCAAAGGGGAGCACTTTAAACTGAAAGTGCTAGTGACCTACCGTGAACCGCAAGTAACGCCGGAGGGCTGGCAGGACAGGGATGTGAAAATAAGCACCGTGCAAGTCCAACGCTACCATCCAGTCTCCAGGGTTGAGACCAGACAGGACCTGAGCTAGCGTCAACATTTTGAATTTCTCCTTCCGGAGAAAGCGGTTGGCGTTCCAGAGATCCAAGATAGGATGCAGGCCTTTGTCCTTCTTGGGCACCAGAAAGTAGAGGGAACACCAACTGTGACCTACTTCTGGGACAGGAACGCGCTTGATGGCTCCCTTGGCCAAGAGAGCCGTAACTTCCTGTTGGAGAAGGGCCAGATGATCCTCCGACATGAGGTGGCATGGATGGAGGAGTAGTCTCGAAGGGGAGAGAGTAGCCCCTTCGGACTATCTGCAAAACCCACCTGACTGACGTGATGGTGCGCCAGTGGGGAAGGTGATTGAAAATCCTGCCACCCACTGGTGATTGGTGACCCTGAAAGGTCAGACTAGGATGGTTTGGAGGCTGCTGCAGAGGGGGCGGTGGTGGACTGGCCCGCTCGCTGGCACCAAGACCCACGACGGTGGATCCCACGTCCCTGACTGCACAGGGGCTGAGCAGCGTGCGCAGGCCTGCAACTCTGGGTGGAACGAGGCGGGGCAGCCCTTCCATATCCATGAAAGGGGCGAAAGGCAGACTGTGCAGGAGAGGCCCAAGGACTTGGCAATGCCTGAGCGTCCTTGAAGCGCCCTAGTGCACTGTCAGCCTTGTCGCTGAATAGGTGACAGCCATCAAAGTCAAGGTACTTTGGACATCCCTGGTGAAACCAGTTATTGTCGAAGGGCTACCGACATTGAAATTGTTCTGCCAAACGAGTTGGGGGTGTCGAGTCCACAACGAATCGTAAACTTGGCTACGTCCCTCTCCCCTCTGCGACAGCATGGGGAAGCACTGCCTGGGCCTCCTCCGGGCACTAAGGCAGCATCTGCGCCACCGTATCCCACAGTGAGTGGGTGTAACGACCCAACAGACTTGTGGTGTTTACGGACCGCAGTCCCAAGCTGGAGGAAGAAAACATCTTCCCAAGATGGTCCAGCTTTTTGGATTCCAGATCAGGTGGTGCAGTAGAGAAGGCGCTTCCTTTGGACGTGGAGGCTTGGACCACCAAGCTCTCAGGGGTGGGGTATTGGGAGAGGAAAATGGGGTCACCTGGTGCCGGGCTGTGGCGTCGGGCAATCATCCTATTCAGTGGAGCCCCAGTGGTGGGCCTGGACCAGGTGCCCAAAAGGACGTCAGTGAGGTCTTCATTGAATGACAGCAGGGGCTCCGAAGAGCTCGCTGCAAGCTGAAGCACCTCGGTCAAGAGATTAGTCCTGACTGCCACACTAGGTAGCTCGAGGTTGAGAACCTCGGCCGCCCTATGCAACACCACTGCATAAGACGCTCTCCCCCCCGTAGCCAGGGTAAGAGGAGACCACATGGCAAGGTCTCGGGAGGTATCAAAACCACTGGCATCCCACAACTCCTCTCTCCAGTCCGGATCATACTCCAACTGGTCAGTTAAAGGGTCTTTGGAACCCTCCAAGTCCTCCTCACCTTCCTCTGGTTGTTAATCTGGCCTAAAAGAACCAGGGTAGAGCAGGGGAACAAAAGTATTCGTCTGCAACGGATCTGCCTCCGTTTCTACGTCGTGGTGAAGGCCGCGGTCGACGCCGGCTGGGAACACAACCGGCGTCGATAGCGGATGTGATGCCGTTGGAGTCGGCGCCGGTGGAGGTGTTACAAGGTTGACCGGCGCAGATCTGGATTTTGGCCTGGATCCAAGGGGACCCTTTGGTGCCTGAGCCGCCAGCGTCGAAGGCCCAGGGCCCCCAGCCGAGTCCGCAAGGCCCGCAGGCAGAGTCGGGCTGCCCAAAGATGGCATGCATCGCTTCATAGAAACTCTCAGGCTGGGCAGGGGTCGCTCTGGGTCCCAGAAAGGGAGGGAAACTCGGAGCCGACCCTTTGGATTCCGCATGCGGACCCGCAGGAGGGGCACCACCAGCTTCCCACGTCGCCTCGGCCGACGGACGGGGAGAAGTTGAAGAGCAACGGTGCTTCTTCGACGCCTTCTTGTGCTTCGACTTACCTGAGGAGTGCGAAGAGTTCGAAGACGAGTGGTGATGGTGGCCCCGCGACTGTTCCCTCGACCTCCCGCGCAACCGCGACCTCGAACGGCGCGGCGCGGACTGCCGGGCCTCGAGAAGCTTTTGGGACCGCTTCCGCAAAGCCTTCGGATTCATGGTCTGGCAGTCAGAACACAACTTGGGGTTGAGGTCATGATCCAAGCACCACCGGCACACGTGGTGCCGATCCGTCACCGACATCAGTTTTCGGCATGACCCGCAAGCCTTGAAACCGGGCATCCCTCACGTGCACCAAAAAATGGTGTCAACAAAAGTCGCAAAAGATTCTGTCAAAAAGTGACTGGAGGTACTGCTCTCTCCAGATCTGCACTGGCTGGCACGGAAAAATAAAGAACGGACGTCAGCATGCGGCGGCGGCTCCACCTTTCGACACGCAGAGGTACTGCTGACAAACAAATTCTCCGGATCCAGTCTGATGCCTGCGGGTATTTCGCAAGGTAAGGAATCTATAACTAATTGTCTCTTTCAGAAGGGGTACCCATCAACAATAGGGTTAATTTGAGGCACTGCTAACATTACTGGCTTACTTTAGATTCACCTATACTGTGAAAGGAGAAGTACAACTGCTGCAGGGTCAGAATAACCTGAGAGGCCTCTATCTGCAGGGGTGGTTGACTCCTTAAAAAGGATTACTACTGATAGAACTGTGTGGCCAGGGAGAGATGCCCCATTGAGTGTGCTGTAGCACAGCTGTTTTTAAAGAGCTACAGAGCGGAGTCTGCTATGCTTAAGAGCCTTATTCTTCAAAGGGCATGTCCGTTGAGGCAGATTTGACATTTCCAGAAAAGCTGATGGAACATGCCTGTCCATGCCACATTTGCTTACAGATGTCCACACTACAACTCAGCAATTCATAAAACTTCTCCCGGAAGGCTAACCACAACCAGTTTTGTAATTTTTCACAAGGTGTGGAAATACCGCTCACGAAGGCAGATAAAATCTTTAGCATTTCAAGGAAGACGACCTGAAGCAAAGATCTTATGTACCATGGAGTCAAGAAGCTTGGACTTCCGTTCTGATGGTGCTGTAGGACAAGAGTTGCAGTTTTGTTTAGCTGAAGAAGCTCGAAACACAAAACTCTTGAGTGGTATGAATTAATAAAAATTTGAGATCCAAAGGTGTGGTTCTGTGGTGCAAAGCGATTTACCTATAAACTATCAGGCTTGAAAAGTGTTATTACCAGGTAAACCGCACTTGTACCAATGATGCTTCTTTAAATGGAACATGGGGATCCAGGACCACTAAAGAGAGCTACAGGATTTCTGTAAGGATGTTGAATTTTGGCTCCGCTGACGGCAAGGGCTTTCTGAACACCAGATATAAATGAATAAATATTCTCAGGAGGAGGGCCCAGGAGAAAGGGAAAGCCGCCTTCTGGAGACATACCTAGGCTACTCAACCTCCGAATTATATTCCTACATATAAAATAGGCATGTGAGTCTAAGCCAGAAGATTCTTCCATACACCCAAATCTCTGGGCTCTGGGAAGACAGTCAGCAAGAGCTTGGCCCTCAAGGGAAGATTTTCTTTTCTTCTCACCACACATTTCTATAGGCTTTTGAGGGAACCATACTCCGGGACAACAATGGAATCAGCGCCAAAGCCGATCAACATGGTGCCTTTCGTGCAAGTAGTGCCACTTCGGATCCTGTGGAGGTGCAAAGCTTATTGGTGTTGGCATATGAGTTGCAAGAATCACCCCCGGGAGCCAGAAGCTGCCAAGTTGGATCAAAATAAAGAGATTGATTTGGAAGAGGAAATAAATGGTCCCTTAAATTCACTGAGTGCAACATGAAACATTGGGCGTTTTTGATAACATGTCCCTGCAAATTTAGATATGTAGGGATGTCGACGAGGGCAGTAAAAATACACACTAAAGAACACAGAAGCAGAACTTGATGCAAAAGAATCACTTAAAAAACAAGTGTGCACTTCCTGGAGATGAAACACACCCCTGATGATGTGGAGTGGCTCGTTTTAGATCTATGTCACATAAAGACAACTTACAATTGATCTTATTACAGGGAGAACAGAGATGGATGTTCAGACTGAACACTCACACAAAGGGGCTAAACAATGATATCACGTGGAGAGAATTAACACATAATTGATTTCTTAGACAGGAGGCCTGTCCACTACGCTCAATTGTATGTCACTCACTTATATTACTCATGCATTACATTTATCATTAAGAACAGACAGATGATCACCAATAGACTAATAATCCATGTTCATTTAAATTATCTTTGCATGGCACAAATGAGAAAACGGGGATCATGGAGATAAAAACTCAAGGCAGAAATATTTATGAACAGGTTGATGATCGGTTTCAAGAACTTTCCTGTTCTGAGGGGGCGTATAACGAACGTGGAAATTCTATCCGAGTAACATTTATTAATAAGTGTCTGAACTGAACACTGCTGTAATCATACTTGGTTTGACACTCGCAGGCTTTTTTAACAGCTGAAGTATTGGTGCTTGCCTATTATCCTCACGCATGTGTCACAAATACGACTCCATGTCTGTTCAGGAGTACCTTCAATATGGCTAGCTACATTCCAGTGTGAACACTAGCAGTGTGACTCCAACAATGCATCTGTATCACTGCACTATCATGTGACCACATTAGTGATGGATCACATGATCCACTGAAATGTGGGGTTATGGGTTTAAATTCTGCTCGTCGACTGCACCAGCACCTTCAGGATTGCAGAGATTTGGTAGGACGATGGCAATGTCCATTAATGGTACATGTGAGTAATTGGGGGAAGCAAGGAGTGGATTAAAGACCCTTTATCATTTTATATTTAGGGAACACTAATAAGTGGTCTACAATCCGGCATGTTCTAAGAGGCCTGATTCCAGTGGGAATTGGGTCAGAAATCACTATTGAGCCTGCATTCTCCTCATGGGAATTTACCTTGATTTCATGCATTTGAGGATGTGAAATAATGTGGACGGATAGGCACACTGGTGTTACAATTCTCATGTGGGATTTGTGATATGACTGTAGACTGTTATCCAGAGGAGCAATGTTTAAATAGGTCTCTAGTCCGTAAAATGTACCTCCCACATTTTTATGTTCTTTACAGGTTGGTTTTATTGTTTTGGATTATCTCTTCACAAACAAAGAGATAGTGAATGTATAACTTTCTGAACACGCGCAGGGTGGATTAGTGCTGTGGGGACATACTTTCTATTGAAATAGGGTCCCACGAAAGTAGACTAGGTTTTTGTGGTCCTGATGAATTGCCACAGATCTGGATAGACAAAATTAGAGTCGATTGAGAGGATAGAAAGAAAATGATTTTCCAGTATATCCCTTGTTTTTATTTTTTTACAGGAACTCTGGAATAAAGCACTCTTAGCTGGGTACCTTAGTTAATTTTATCTTCAGGTTTACCAGACAACACTCACAGCCAACTCTGGATGTATACACATTTTCATTTATGGCAAACTGAGAAAAGGATCTCTGACAAAGAGCCCCTGCTTAGGGACTCTGACACGGCAGCGCCAGAACACAAATAGCTAACACGATGATGAAGCATGCCACCCTTTTGGGTGGGCGAGGGTCCTTGACCCAATTAGATAAACACTGTGACTGACAACTTATTTACCTAGGTGCACGAATTGGTCACCCTGGGTCAGAATAGGAACAGGACACTTCATATGGTTATAGATATATGAGGGGAGTGTGTGTGCTGTACCTTGATTTCTCCCAGTCCTTCTAATTCTTGTGGTAGTCCACAAATGACTGCGTCAAGAACATCTTCAATGACCAGTCGCCGAGGTAATGGAATACAGACACTCCTGACCTCCTAAGATGGGCAGCGATCACCAGCATAACTTTTGTGAACATCTGAGGGGCACTGGTGAGGCCGAAGTGGAGCACAGCAAACTGAAAACGCTTCAGGGCCACCTTGAACCGCAGTAGATGCCTGTGGAACTGCACAACCAGGTCAAGAGCAGATAAGATCTGGACCTATGAGCATTTTGAATTTACCCTTCCACAGGAAGGCATTTGGTGGTCTAAGGTCCAGGGCTGCGGCCTTTATCCTTTTTTGTTATGAGGAAACTGCAAGATCAACATTTCCCATCTCTTTCAGAGTCCAGTATCCACCTTAAGGACATTCTTAGAGAGAAATGGGCGCACCTCTTGTAAAAGAATGGGCAGATGCTCCTCACAAATTTGCCCTAATGTGGAAGAAATAGTGGGCAGGGAGAACTGAATAGACAGGATAGCCATTTTGAACAATGTGTATGACCCATCTGTAAAATATGTGACTGATCGGCAGCTTTGGAGGAAATGTTGAATCCTGCTCACCACTGCAGCAGACGAAGCGGAATTAGAGAACTGATGAACATGCTGGCTTGCCAGCTGCCTACCTGACCCACATCACCGAACTCTAAAAATCAATAGATAGCAAGGCTGTCCCTGTTTATACATCAGACATCTGGAATACCATCTAAACATCTGGAACTGATGTGGAAACTGTTTCGCAGAAGTCAACAACCCCAAGGAAGGCAATGTACCTCTGCTGTCTTTCAAGCAATCCAACGCTGATGCTGCCTTCTCTCCAAGGAGGCAGGACCCATCATGAGGCTCGTCCATTAAGAAGGCCTGCACACCAGAGAATACAGAAGAGTTCATCCACTTGTGTTTCTGAAGGACAACACTGGTACTGATACATGGTATTCAGGCCTGAACCTATAACATATGCGGCCATGTCAATAAGGTGTTCTGGGAAAGTGGACTAGATCTCGCTGGCCATGCCCCAAAGGGCATGTGTAGAGGAACAGAAGACAAACCGTACTGCCAAACTTGTAGAAGAAAACATGCACTTGCAAAAAGCATCAATCCCCTTGGAATGGTTGGAAATTAGCTTGGATTCACATTACAGGTCAATGCCTTCACAATAAGGTTCTCTGACGTGTGGTGCTTGGTGAGACAGTTCAGGTCACCAGGCGCTGGTCTAGGATGTATGGCCACCTCCCTATTCACAGGCTGTCGAGTAAATGATTTCAATCAAGTAGCCATTAGATTATTTGAGAGGGCATCATTGAAAGTAGTAGGCCGCAGATGTTGCTGCCACAGGCTAGAGAATATCTTTCATAACATGTGTTTTGGTCTCAATGGAGGGTACCTGTGATTCTAGTGCCTCAGCTGCCCTTTGAACCATACTGGCAAATGAGGCCTTCTCTTCCATTAGTGGACCATATGGCGACTAACGCTCTGTCTCACAAAAGGTATCAAGCCCACTGGTGTACTGTAAATATAGGTATGTGGCATAATCAGTGTTATGAGGTAGGAGCAAACCATCACCATCGACTTCCTGGGGTTCACTCGGCTCTGGCATAGTAACAGTTACAAAAAAAACATAATGGAGCCTCTGCTAGTATATGCTACGTGGCAAAGCTGCATGATAACCATTTGCGCTTTTGTAATTTTGTAGTTGGACACTGGTCACGCTAAGGACGAAGTTGGTTCAAGGTTAGACAATAGCAAAGGAAAATGAATATCCTTCAGTGCCAAAAGTGTTGACACTGGCATCCGGTAGGCAAGCACCAACATGGATCTTGGGGCCAAAGAATTAGTGTCTTACTAAGCCAGTACAGAGCCCAAGGGAACAGACAGAGACAAGGAGGGACTTATCAGTGGTAATCAGACTGGAGCCCCCTGGGGTTTCGTGGGGCATGAAGGTACATAAGTGAGAGCTAGAAGTGCACTGACAATTTGCAGCAGGACTCTTTGTAGGCCAAAATTAACTGCGGATTTTGAGGTGCATTCGAACCAACTGAGGAATCTGTTCCAATGCCTAAAAACCTCAAAGGAGTGTTCAATCTTTATGGTTTTTAAACAGCAGGATGGAATGAAGTACCACTTCACTTTATTTTTTTTGAGTTTTGACTTGGACTTACCAGACTACTTCAAGCACGGAGGAGAAAGTTCACAGGAGCAGCTATGTGACAGAATCCAGGCCTGTGACTTGGAGTGGGACCTACACAAAGTCTGTGATGACTACTTTTTTCAGCAACATACATTTTCAACTCCTGGTCTCATATCACCTTCAGTTGCACAAGGGCGCACTTATCATAAGAGCGTCCTGAACCCAAACACCAAAGACACATCTAGTGCAGGTTTGTGACTGACATCTGCTTCCTACAGTCCTGGCATGACTTGAAAACGGTTTTCGGTGGAGACATTGTTCCCTAGCATACTGTTAAATCGTTTTAACCTGTCAGAAAATTGACAAAAAAGGCAGCAGAGCTCCAGATCTGCGTTGGAAGGCGCTTAAGCAAAGGAACAGACATCCGCGCACAGAGGTGACGCTTATGTGCGGCACCACTATAATATTTGGGGAAGTTTAAAACTAACACAGCCCCATGTATCAGATTAGCAGCCCCCACTTTAATAAGGGGTCACTAACTATAATATAAGAGGACTCTAAATTTTATTGAACCAGTAAATTGTGATTTACATTGTGGCTGAATAAATGCTAACAAAGGAAGTAAGGAACAAGCTTGATAAACATTTACTTTAAAAACTCCTTGGCAGTTAAGCATGCTTTCAACAGTCTGACAGACCAAAAACAAACTATCAAGGGCTCAAAGTGATTGAACATTTGGTAAGAGTCAAACGAATCAACCTATAAACCAAACTCCAACTCATAGTAACACAATCAGTATTTTGATGAGAAAGATTCAGGTCAATCAGTTATATAGATGTTTTTTAAGTCTAAAATCTTAAAATGCTACGGTAAAGGGGGCATCATATTTTCATGGGCAATCTTTCTAAGACTACAACTATAATCCTGTTGGCATTTATACATGTTGAAGTCAGTGTTCCTAGACCTAGGGGAGCTGAGACTAACAAAAAACCCAAGGGCACTACCAGCACAACAAATGCTAGGGAAACACTAGTAAAAAAAAATCCCTTTTTATAGCTTACTAATGGATGAGTTTTATCTACTAATAGTTGCTTGTGCTGGTACAACGAAATCAAGCAGCTGCAGAGACATGTCTTCAACTCAGCAAGAGAAACTTTACCTTGCTCGAAACCAACTTCACATTGCCTGATGCCAGTGCTACAGCAGTATCAGCCATCACTTCTGCTTTTATGGATCCCAAACCACCAGTGGCACTAGTTTTAATGAAACTGTCCAGTACAACATCCAACAGATCAGTAATCTAGCAGAGAAAAGAGACAGTTATACAAGTCAGATTCACCAGTAATTTATTTGAACTGTCTGCTTTTAAATACACTTTTGCACAAAAGTATTAACTCTCTCATGAAATGCGGCAACCGGTCATCACAAATATTACAATTCTCAATGTTACTTTTATGAATTTTGCAAATCTAAGCAGGTATAATAAAAGCAAAAGACAAACTGACTTTGAAGCCTTGGGAAATCATGTTGAACACAATACTTTTTTTAATAACTGAACTTTGTTAAAAGTAATTTAATAATTAAATGTTAAATTTGTTTACGGTCTTGAAGGCAAAAGGATGCAATAATAAATAGTATGATTTAGTACAAATGATTGCAACGAAATGTCCTTCAGCTGTACCAGCCCGGATGTATGCATGCATGTCATATGAAGAGCAAGGAGTCATGAGGGTTTCATATCTTCTTTTCGAACATTGATATGATTCCTAGAGTTGAATGGCACTGTATTAAAAAGTTCAAATTCTGAGTTACATTTTCATTGTCTTCCCAGTGAGGGTTTTCTCTGTTAGTGGCATGTATGAGCTGAGCTAACCAGCTGGATGTGGAGGACGTTTTTTGTGTGTGTGTGTGTGGCTTGAATAGGAGTGTGAGTATTGGGGGTGGTTCACTGGGTGAGAGGCACATTGGCTGACATGAAGGGCATGTGTGTTGGAGCTGGCTCGAAAAGACCTAAAATAGTAATTCCCTGGTCTTTGTTCACCCTTATCTGACGACGTTCAGATGAAAGCAGACCAAGGAATGTGGTAAAAGAGCAGGGAATGTGCCAAGGTTGGTGAATGAAACAGTCACATGACTCTGGTGTGTGTTGGTTCCTGAATTAACCACTATGGTCGCTTGTTGGTGCTCATATGCCCTTCTAATCTCCCAAACTGGGTTAGCCAAAAATACATCGACATTGGCCCTTGTGAAATGATATCTGCAGCATGGAAAAACAAATGAGTTGCCCTCCATACTTCTGGTTATCTATTTAAAATGCACACCGGATACCACTAACAGATCCACTTTATTTCTGTAAATGTGGAAGTTAAATGTCCTGAAAGACATGTTAAGGGGTATATCTCTGCTATATGATTATGCCCAGGCAGTGATAAACATGGGCAAATATGGTGGTTTAACTAATGGAGTGACATTCTTGCATTGGTTCATATCAAGGTGTTTGTTAGCAGCCCTCTTGTCCAAATTATCTTTTCTCACTTACATGGAAGATTGAATGTAATTCAGAATATAAATAAAAACATTTTGTTCTGGGTACTGGAATAAGAAATTTCAAGGGATGGGTGTTGGACTTGCACTACAAATTGTCTCAAAGCACAATTATTCAGGGCTCTTAATACATTGTGAGTTGATGAAGGCTTAGGGAGTAATGCCTGGTACCATCATGAGAGGACTTGAATTTCAATCTCGAAAGAGGAAGCAATAGCTAGAACCTCTCCCGATCATATATAGTGCAAACATCATATTTAATCTTTCTTAGGCCTCCTCCATGTGGGCTAATCTCATCTAACCTAGAAATATAAATTTCAATGGACTGTACTCAGAAGGGCTATGGGTTTGTGAAATTCTATAAAACTCCAAGCAATTAGGCGAGAATTAGGCATGTGCTTTATTAAGTCAAGCATTTGTTTCACTTGTTATTCCAAATAAAAACGGTCCCACCCTAATAACGTAGTTATAAAACTCCAAAATATCAGAAAAAGAATCCTTATTCATTTAAAATAGTTTGGACGAAGGACCTAGGAATAATTAACAATACCATGCATTTAAGAACCAAGAAATCATGTGCATCGTATGGAATATAACTGATTGCATATTGATTAAGATTGCTGAGATAGAATTTTTAGATTTAATAGATCCAGAGAATTATAAGAGTGCAGAAACATAGGAAATATATTGAGTGTGCAGAAAACAGAATTCACTGGTAATTAACAAAATGTAGACTTGTTCAATTTGCAACATTTTAAACTGCTAATGATTTGCTTTCATAAACCAAATAAAAGATTTATTATAAGTAAAAGAACTGAAATTGAAAAAACCTTTATCCCAGTAACTAAATGTGCTAACAAAGACTCTGAATAAACAGAATTAAGTGAAGAGATCATGTGAAAGTGTTAAGTGAAAAATGTGGCCAACATAACTGAAAACATAGTGGATGCTGAAGTAGAATACACCAGAAAAACCATACATTTGAAAAGTGTCACACTTCAAAAGAAACAGTAAACATTCAAGATCCCAAAATGTGCTCCATGTAGCAAGAATATTATTAACAAATTCCACCCAAATCATCAACTTTTTGCCAAACTGGGTGGAATTTGTTAAGAATATTCTTGCTACATGGAGGTCATTTTGGGATCTTCGATGTATATTGTTTCTTTTGAAGAGCAATACTTTTCAAATTAATGGAACAGATTATTTCAAGGTTTCTGGTGTATTCCACTTCAGCATGCAATACGCTTTAAATAGTGTTGGTCATATTATTTTACTGAAGTCTTTTACTTAATCTCTTCACTTAAATCTGTTTAGTCAGAGTCTTTGTTACCACATTTAGTTACTGGGATTAAGGTTTTTAAAAATTTCAGTTGCATGCACACAAGTCTGAGGATGACATGTTGACGAGAGTGTTTATTTTTATAGTTACCCCTAACGAAGGGCATGTTTTGCCCGAAATGCTTTGGGTAGTGATTTTAATGTCTATCTACGGAGAATTGTGAACCACCTTTTGCTGTTGGATGGAAGCCTGCGGGCATCTAATTGAATTTGTTATTGGAAAAGAGGAGATTAATTGCATGAACACAGTGGATTAACCCCTTCCATGCTGATGACGGCCGGGAGCCGTCATGGCACAAAGTCATGACCGCACCCGCGATCGGAATGTGCCGCACAGGCGCAGAATCGCGGGGTTAAAATGATGGCTGAAAGTTTTAAAATATGGTAAAGACTGGCTAGCCTGGTGAGGTTACAGCTTCTTTTTTAACCATACAATAATTAACATGAAGCTTGAGGTTGCAAGTTCTAGAAATCAATTAGAAGGTGTTGGAACATGTTGTGCCTATAAATTTATTAAACCGTTAGTAACTATGTTCTTCATCACATCAAGATTTAATGTGCTTTTAATGTGCTTTTAGGTTTTGTTTATATATTGTGATGGTTTTTATTAACTTAAAACACTAAAATTTGATTCGATTCCTGGACTCGCTTCTGATTGTCCTGTTTTACCCAACCCCTGTGGCAGGACAATTTGGAGTTAGCACTGAATGGTACCAGGGTCAATCACAGGAATGACTATTGTGTAGTCTCTTTGGCCCGGGGCAATGATACGCTGCTGCAAAAAATCCAGACACATGTCCTGGTGTTTACTAACTGCACATAAAGTTATAAATAGTTCATCATACGTGTGCTCCAGATTTCACCTATACGCACCAATAATATTTGAGATTTCTAAAGACAGTATTTTTGAAAGCTAACCCAAAATAGTCCCTGGAGCTTTTACTGTTATGAAATATGCATTAGGAAAATGTTTAAATATTTTAATCAATCTCTAACACCTGTGTGTTGTATCTGGATAATTATCATTATTGCTTTTCAGTCTACCAAATGCTTTCTTCAAAGACCATAGAAATAGGACAATTCATCCAGCTTTAGAGTCAGTGCAATAAGCCTAATTTACAGAGAAACGCCAGTCTAGTGGAAATGGAGATCTCCATTGTGATAGGGGCTTCTTCATTCTCCATACACCTTAATGTATCATCATTGCCTTTTATTTGATTAAAAAAGCACCAATATATATACTGATAATTCATCAGGTTTTCTTAAAAAACCCCTATCAAAATGTTCCTTCTCGGAGTAGTTCTCAAATATTTTCAATGATAGCACTCCCTCTCTCACCCTCTATGTCGCGCACCAAGAAGCACTCAATCTCAGGATGAATATCTTTCATCATTTAACAGATATTCTGTTTCCAATTTCAGTGGCTCTTTATCATAGATTCCATCTCAAAATTCTTGCAGACTCATGTCTCACAGTCACATCATATAGTGAAGACGAGCCCAATCGTTAAATGGTTTCATGCCATTTTTCTGAATTGGCTTTCCATTTCTTCAGTCATCGCCTCTCTCTGTAAACCTTCCAGCTATCAAGTTATCTTACCTTTGGCTTCATGACCCACTACGAAGCTACAGCTCGTTCTGGTGTGTTACACAACATGCTACTGTAAAAGAATCCAATGTAATAGTGGACTGCTTAAGCGGTGTCGTCAAGCATGTTCTTTTGTGGATACCAGATTAAAGGCAAAGACTGCTACTTTTCCTATTAGTCTCCGAAGCATTCTGATGACCAGAAAAAATTGGAACGATGAAAAAGTTGTAAGGCTAGAGATGCTGGTGAGGGTATCCGTAAACGTTTATAAATCCTGTAGTTTTCCAAGAGGCTAGTAGCCTGACCCCCTAACTCATGTATTACTGTTACACTAGGAGCAGTTCGTAACTCTTTATTGTTCTGCTCAAACGCCAATCAGGGCATCTTTTCTTGAAAACAGAACATAATTTACAGGTTCCCTAACGTGCTTCAGAAAGTGAATTTTAATTAGTACAATTAATATCCTGCAGAGATGTTTTAGAGGGCCAGAATCTTGGTAAGGTGAAAGAAGCCCGTTGTAGTCACTAAATAAGAGCAAAGATTTGTGAAAATATTACCAAGTTCATGGTCTCCGATTATTCATCCACCTTGGAGGCTGTTGGCCAGAGCTCCCCTCAAATAGTAAACCTAGGTAAAATAATTCTTTCAGCCATAAGACTCTTTCAGAGGCACCTTAGAGTTATATTTACATCCCTATAGGGGCTTTATTGAAAGGGGGTGAATAGCATTACGTCTGCTTCATGTATTTAACAATAATATGAATTGATGGGCAATACAACTTAAAATTAGGTTTCAGCAAGATATATAAA
This sequence comes from Lissotriton helveticus, assembly GCF_964261635.1. Taxonomy (NCBI): domain Eukaryota; kingdom Metazoa; phylum Chordata; class Amphibia; order Caudata; family Salamandridae; genus Lissotriton; species Lissotriton helveticus. The sequence goes on along the minus strand of NC_136061.1, from coordinate 244,644,631 downwards.
TATATACATACCGAATGATTTAAAATTTTTATAGATCATGCAAATACCTAGAAGATGTCCGGACACTTAACAGAGCTGAACACTTTAGCAAGCCGATGAGGAGTGATAGCCACTAGTTTGTGAAGAGCAAAGTCTTTAGGTGTTTGCAGAACATCTTTATTTGACAAGAAGCTCTACGATAGGGAGAGGGCGTACACCCATGTTGAGTGGCTAAAACTGAGAAATCTCACCCTCCCAACTGAACACGCAGATGCTTCGGAACAGCTAACAGCAGGCATTGCTGGATCTCAGATGTCAAGGAGAATAATGAAAACATTTGCACCTTAAATAAATGCCCAGAGAGTGGTAAGCTTTGAATGAAACGCACATGCTCTTAAAAAGGAATCTCTTGGAGATGGGTAGTCAGAGTAGCATTTTCTAACAGGCCGATGCAGAAGCAGTACACAGGGCACCAAGGACCAACTTGGTAACAACATTGTGACTTCATTTTAGTCTTGAGACTAACTAAAGGGGTGAACCAAGAAATAATGCTTTCCAGTAATGCAGGCGATTTACGATCGATACATAAATCACTAAGCGATATGGTTCATAAGGTAAAGAAGGAAGAATCTTGGCCAAAATAAAAAATTAAAAAAAAAAAAAAAAAAAAAAAAAAAAAGGAAGAATCTTGGCCAAAACTTAGGTAAAACGGCAGAGCCAACGAAATGGTGCAATCAAAAAAACACTCCTTTCTGACCACCATGGGAGGCATGGGAAGGAGCGACAGTGGACAGCAAAAAGACCGGCTTAACAACTTTGGGGTCAATTTTGCCTAAAATGATGACACCAGTGTTGTCAGCATTCAATTTCAGGACTTCCTCCTAATCCAGGCATCCACACAAAGTACACTATTTTTAAAGGGAGCATTGTCGTTCTGCATCTAATCATCAAAAGAGACAAGAATTTGGGCATAGTCAGCAGTAAGTAGATAAACATATAGACGAACAAGGGTTTGGCTAAAGAAGGATAGCTAGCTAGATAGATGAAAATAGATAGATGTTAAGCATGCTTGGGTGCATTTCTTACATAAAAGAATACATAACATACCGATAAGTAATGCTCTTTCAGGTGGATACACCATCTAACTACCAATTCCTCACCTTAGAAAAATCCCCAGGTGCAAGACTTTTCTCCAAGCAGCCCTCTAGCGCATTAATAGGTGTCGCTGTGCGCCTCTGCGTTTACTACACACTGTGGTGGAAGTGGGGGGTAAAAGCTGCATATAAGTGCCACCCCTGCGTGCCAACGTTAGTTTCTTGTCTTTTTCCTTCTACACACCCTCAGGCACGGACAATGAACGGGTGTTGGTACCAGTGGGCTGAATACTAACATGAGACAAAATTCTAAATGTTTAAGAGAGGCAACTGTACAGAATGAGGCGGCTAGTGGAGGTAGAGCGGTGAGAAATCTGCAGTCAGAGTATCCACCAGAATGAGTGCTAGTGAAGGTAAGTACCTTCTAATGGATACTTCTAATTGTAGATTCCTCACTTTAGAATAAGATACCAAAGCCTACCCATGTTAAGTCCGAAATGTCCAGTAGGGCCGAGAGGGCGAAATGCCTTTCTTGCGGGACCTGGTTGTCAAGACAGTAATGCTTTGTTAACGTACACACTGACTCCCACGTCGCAGCTGTCCTGTAGTTCCTATAAACCTATACAGGATCTGCGCATTTAGACAACATATACTGTAGGATTAGAGTCAGACTGATTCTGGACACCCCTTCCAAATATGTCCGCCTGTATACCAGCTAGCTCACAGCACCACTAGAAACTCCTCTTACCAAGGATGAATAGTTCTTGGTAACTATTGAACATGACAACACTGATCCCTCAGGATCGTGGAAATAGAGTACTACTTTTCGCTCAGTCACTCATGCTTCCTTCATTTCAGAGAAATACACAGAATAAACGGTGGGGACATTGTTCAACAAGCATTTATTGAACCAGCATAACTCTAGTGCAAAATAGGTGTGCTGAAACCACCATTAGACAGTAACAGAAATAAATGTTTAGAAGCACTAACAGAGTAAAAGGATGGTAGCTTTCTACCATCACGTTAAAACAATGAATACAGGCAAGTATATAAAATACATGACAGTAAAGTGCGTACTCCTACAATGCAGCCTTAACTAGATGTACTTAAGTGTACTTAGCATGTTGTGGTAAATAAATAAATAATACCCTATTTTTGAATGAATAAATGAATAACAGATAGCTCAATAAATAAGAGTCAAGATTCGAGGTAGTAGGAGTTTTGCAGGTTTAATACAGCATAAGGACAGGAACAGGATGACCTGCACGGGAATAGGATGGCAGCTGCCGGGGACAGGATCGGGAATGACGGCGTCTAACTTTTAATAACAATACATGAGCATATATACATAACGCAAACACATAGCATTACATTGCAATAGGCGTAGCAGTGGGTGGAGCAATAGGCGTGACGCATAGCAGTCGTGAAAGATAAGGGTGAAAAGAGGTGTAACAGGGCGTATACATAGACATGTGATGCAAACGTAACAGAATATGTCATGAATGGGGCGGAAACCATGGAGGGGGCTACCTGAGGAGCCGGGACCTCTAACCTGATGGTGCGCGCAAACTAGCAATGACGTATCACTAGGAGAAGCTGGGGGCTTCGAACTCTGTGCTAGGAGCAGAGACTGAAGTCTGGAGAGTCAGGGCGACATGTACCTAAGCAGTATCTAGTATCTGATGTTTAGAGAACATGTTGATATAAACTAGAAGTCAGGAGGGGAAAGGCTAACTTGATTCTAAGACTGGACCATGCATTATTCTACATGTAGTGCGTGATGAAGAATATTAAATGACCATTAAATGCAGTATTTCTCTAACGTGGAGACGTGAAGGCTAGACAATGACGGAAACTATCGATGCGATTCAGTAGCTTTAGGAATGCAGAGAAGGAGGACTGAACTGATAACTGGAATCATAACATATTCTTGGCAGACTCAGAGGCAGAGCCAGGGTGAGCCGGGCACTGCGAGGCAGGAAGTAAGTGAAGGGTTGAGGATACAGGTGGGGGCTGTATCGCTCCTCAGCGAGGGTTCAGGAGACAGAAGCTGAATCTGGTGTCCGGGCCCTTTTGAGGCCTAGAAACGGGGACTTTATAATGGAATAACGTGCACACTGAGAAACGTGGCAACGTAACTTTACATAGGCCTGATATTCGTAGTATTCACGAGAACTGGAACTGACATACTAGAGGTGGACACAACTGTAATTGCGTCTTTAATCGAACATAGGGAATGCATATGCATATTTAATCATGCACACATAACATATGATGGATGACACGTAGGGACACAGAACATGGCAAAATTTACTTTTCCACATTCCCTCCTTGTCACTACGTTTCCATCAGGAAACATCAATATTCATGATACCATCTATCATTTCATACAGTATCATTTGCTCGTCTCGAATTTTCTTGGAACGGGATTTAGAACGGGGCTTGGGACTAGGAATACAAGAGGTAGCACAAATGCCGCAAATCGCAGGGCCACATTGTATACAGAGGCAGCAGCTGAATATGATCGCTACTGCAATACCTAGAAAGGACAAGACTTTCCATCCCCAGGCGGAAATTATATTCCAGAACCAACCGGACCATGTCCAGGTGCCTGGATCTTGGTGTAACAGATGAGCAATTTTATGGAGTCTGGTTATAGCTGAATAAACAGACGGCGCGTTATTTGGAATGAAAATGCAGCAACTAGATCCGATGACTCTACAGGCCCCGCCCCTATCGGCCAGTATGACGTCAAGGACGAGACGATTCTGTAAAACGACAAATCTCATAGCAGATTGCTCTTCGGTTAAGTTACCTAGAGCAGAGGCAGTCTCATTGACTACAGCTTCGAGGGTTCTGGTTAACCTACGGATTAGTTTACTATTCTGGATAGGTCCTATAAAGAAAAAGAAACCTCTGTTGAAATCTGTATACTGTTCTAGAGCAGTTTCAGTATAATCGACAATTGGGGACTCCCTTCTATGTCTAATGTGTACTAGATGTGTGTTTCTATGATAATCAGATGGGGCTAGGAAAACTGGTGGCAGTAGGAAGGCAATGTAACAGGTTCCCTCCCAATCGAGGGGCAGACGAACATATGCAGTTTGACCACAAATAAAATAAGAATGACGTGAAGCTTTGAAAACAGATTTCCCACTGTCACTATACTTGACAATAGTAGTACAATCACTATGACCTACGTGTACGGAACCATTATTTCGGACACATAATTCACCTTTGACTGGTAGTACTGAAATAGCAGGTAAATCTGGAGTGGAATCAGACTGAACATTCAAGACCATGAAATTCGAAGAATAATTACCTAAATTATACACTTCATTTTCTAGATCTAACCCGGTTCTGTGGGGGAGACCTTGCTTGTCTGGAAAACATGTGCTGTTAAGAAAAGACATATCTGTTGAGGATGACGTTAACGTGGACCATGCTCCACACGAACCATTATGTGAAAACGGATAAGGAAAGAGTGGCAGAACTCCCTTCGGTGTCTGGAAAGGGGGGAGTCGACCACATACCCAACAATTAGTGGCATTGCTGGTCTGATGTGAATAATGTAGCATGCGGAAAAAAGAATTATTTCGCATAGCGAGGCGGTAAGAGAGTTCATGAGGAGGCAGATCACTAAACGTGTGTTCTACTGTAGCATTAGAAGACTTATTTACATGAGAAACTGGGAAACACAGGTAAAATGCGTAATTGGTGCAGGAAATCATAATGCTGAGAAATAATATGAAACATAGAAAAATGATACATCGGATTGAGTTTTGACTAACTCTCTCACTATGGGGGTCTATTTTATACATGTCAGAAACAGTCTAACCGTTTCACCTAGGGGAGGACTTAGACAATCAAACTGGCTGACTTATTTTACTAGACCTTAACTTGAGTTTATACTCTTGTTGCGGAGTTTTCTCTAACAGGGGAGGGTTTGTAGCAATGTCTTTTGCGGGACAGTCCTTGAGAACAATATTTTGGCAATCCTTCAAATCCTGGGAAATGTTCTTTGAGACGGGTTTCAGTCCATAAAACTTCTTCACGTGCGAAAGGTGCACCCAGCCTTTGCGACCTTCCAACTTCACGGCTGTACGGGTGGCGAGGAGGACCTGTCGGGGCTCCTTCCAGCGTGGCTCCAGCGGACTTGAGCGGTCAAAATTGCGGACAAGGACCATGGATCCTGGAACGATTTCATGCGGTGCCACCTCGGTATTGTCTGGAAATGCGGCGGCAACCTGTGAACGACAAGAGTTGAGGGCAGACATCAAGGAAGCTAGGTAATCTGTCAGCATATTACTTGAAACATCGGTAATACTTCGAGGTCTAGGTGTACCCCACATGTTAGGGGGGCGGCCGAAAACGACCTCATACGGGGACAGACCTGATCTGGAATGTGCGACCATGCGCATATAGAACAAGGCAACTGGCAGAGCTACTAGCCAGTCCACACCTTTCTCTTTACACACTTTAGCGATGCGGATTTTCAGGGTCTGGTTATGTCTCTCTACGAGACCGGCTGCTTCAGGATGGCGTACACAATGGAACTTCCACTGGTACCCTAACAAAAGGGAAACATGCTTCATCAACTCAGATGAGAATGGCTGGCCGTTGTCAGAATATACGACTCTAGGGAGTCCATAACGGGGGAAGAACTCACGAACCAACTGCTTGGCAGTGGTCGCGGCTGTGTAATCTGGGACTGGATATGCTTCTGTCCACCTGGACAAAGCGCATACAACTACAAGGACATACTTGAAACCTCGACATCGCTCCATCTGAATATAATCCATCTGGAGGACTTCGAAAGGGTGGTCAGGGGGCTGGAATCCACCTTGTTCCACCGGGACACTTTTACCTGGATTAAACTGACAACATATCATACAGGTACGGACTTTTTGCTTGGCTGCAGCTCGTAAATGCTTGTTGAACCAAATGTTCTGGATACTGTCTAACATGGCTTTTTCTCCTAAATGTGCTGGACTATGTGCGGTATTGATAATGACTTGAACCATAGAGTCGGGGAGAAACCATGTGGCTCTACCCTTCGTTAACCATCCTTGATCTGTCTGGACCCCTCCTTGTTCGGACCATTTCTTGATTTCTTCAGGAGTAGCATGTAACTGGATATCTATGACATCTTGTGTAGGGTCCTTAACTGTCATGCATGTAGTCGGATCTGGAGTGTGTGTCTGTGTTGGATTAACTGGAATGTCTGGAGTCTGTGCTGTAAGCTTGGCTGTGCGATCTGCTAGATCGTTACCTTGAGAAATAATGTCAGTAACTTTCGTATGTGCTTTGCACTTCATGATAGCGATAGATGTCGGTAAATGTATGGCATCTAACAGAGCTTGAATAAGGAGACCATGCTGAATCTTGGTTCCATGAGAAGTCATGAAACCTCTCTCCTGCCAGAGCACTCCGAAGTCGTGTACAACTCCAAATGCGTAGCGTGAATCTGTGTAAACATTAACTTTCAAGTTCTTGGCGTGTATGCAGGCTTGTGTCAGAGCAACTAGCTCTGCTGCTTGAGCGGACAGGGTGTCAATACGGTGTGTCTCAATAACTTCGGTGTCGGTAGTCACTGCATATGCGGCGACTAGTTCTCCTGTACTCGTTCTCATACATGAACCATCCACATAAAGTGTCAGGTCGGGATCTGGTAACGGAATATCTGTCAGATCTTGTCTGGGCTTTGTCGTAATGTTAACTACTTCCACACAGTCATGTGTGGCAGAATTCGAAGTAACTGATGGTAACAATGTAGCAGGATTTAAAACGTTGCAGCGTCTGATTTCTATGTGTGGCTGGAACAGTGTCAATTCATTACCTGTTAACCGCGCGATTGTCAAGTGCTGAGTCTGTGTTCGATTTAAAAGAACTTCCACGGAGTGTGGAACTTGTACTGTCAGGGAGTGTCCTAAGACTATGGAATCACTTTGTCTGATAGCTAGGGCTGTGGCTGCAACTGACTTGAGGCACGCAGGCAGAGCCTGGGCTACAGGATCTAATGTGCTCGAAAAATAAGCACATGGCTTGTATTGTCCTGCTTGATCTTGTGTGAGAACAGATAATGCTGTACCTTCCCGTTCAGTTACGAAAAGTGTAAAAGGCTTACTGTAGTCCGGTGTAGCTAGGACTGGAGCTTGGCATAGGGCTTTCTTTAACTCATTGAAACTGAGTGTATGTTCAGATGTCCAAGGGAGGACAGTCGATACGGCTGCCTCCTGTGTCGTTAACTGTATCAATGGCTTGGCTAGAAATGCATACTGAGGAATCCATTGTCTGCAGTAAGAAGTAAGGCCAATAAAAGCACGTACCTCCTTCTGGGTCTTGGGCTGAGGAAGACTCGCTATTAACTGGATACGGTCTGGTGTCAACTGCCTACCCCTCTTGGACAGTAAGTGTCCTAAGTAGACCACTTGCTGGACACAGAATTGAAGCTTAGAAGGGGACACCTTGTGCCCCATCTCGGCTAGGAAATACAAGACTGTAAGGGATGCTCGCTCGCAAGCACGTTCAGAACGGGCTGTGATCAGTAGATCATCGACATACTGGAGCAGGGCAGTGTCAGTTGGCATGTGAATGTTGTCTAGTTGTCTCTTGAGTGCTTGACTGTAAATACTAGGACTTTCTGTGAAACCTTGAGGAGCTCGTGTGAACATATAGCTCCTTCCATGTAAACAGAATCCGAAAAGAAACTGGCTGTCTGGATGAATGGGGACACTGAAAAATGCGTTCTTGAGGTCTATGACAGTGAAAAATGAAGCTTCGGAATCAATGGCTGTTAATAGGGAAGAGATATCTGGGACAACTGGATACTGAGGAATGATACATTTATTAAGCTCTCGTAGGTCAATCACTAATCGATATACTGGGGGTGCATTTGGATCAGTACGTTTCATGACTGGAATGATCGGAGAATTGCATACATTGGAGTCAGTTTCTACAACCACTCCTTGAGCCATGAGCTCGTCAATAATTTTGGATAAGGCTGCTACAGCCTCAGGTGGCAATCTGTACTGTCTGATTCGTGGTAACACTACACCTGGCTTAAGAGTCACACGATGGGGTGTGATTTGCATGTAACCTACATCAGTTGGACCTTGCGCCCATAAATGCTGCGGAACATTAGACAATCTGGGATCAAAATCTCGTAATACATAGTGACCCTTAAAGTCACGTAGAAACAATCGTATTCCCTCTGGGGAACAGCATATAACTGCACCTAATTCTTTCAGTGTTTTAATGCCTAATAGGTTTTCTGGACATGACTTAGTAAGTAACAGATCAGTGGTACGGGACAATGGACCTACTTCTAGAGTAACTGGCTTTGAAATTTCATTTACGATAGGTTTTCCTGAAAATCCAAGGGAAACATTTCTTGAGCCTGAGAGCGGAGCCCCTGGAACTTCGGCGTGACTAATTGTGGTCCTACTTGCCCCTGTATCAATCAAAAACTTTCTGTCTTTCCCTAATACTTGACTGTGAACATAGGGACCTTCTTGATCTACAGGTATCTCGATGAGAGGCAAGCCTACCTCCCTCTCTAGGCTGTTTCATGAATACTGTTGGTACTCTGGATACTCAGACTGTGCATACTGGTACATCTGCTGTGTGACGTGCTGTGTTGCAGCGATAGGCTGCGGAGCTGTAACTGTCTGTGGCGCATTCTGTGGCTGAGGAATCTGTGAAACTTGTTCTTGTCTAGGCGGACGTGGTCTTTCTTTAGTCTTACCGGTAGCTATATTATGTTTCAGAACTGCACACTCATTTATAAAATGACCTGGCTGTTTACAATAATTGCAGTTCCCTTTAACGGGAGCTGCAGGATGACTGGCTTGATTTGGACCCCTCTTCTGACTGTCTTGAGGAACAGATTGTGCAACTAGTACTTTCATTTTCGTGTCTTTCATACGTTTTCTCTCGTGTTCTTGTTCTTCCCTGATCCTATTCTGGTGGTATTGGAGCATCTGCAACATCTGGGACGGGGTATTAGCTTGCCAGGTACTTTCGACCTTCAAAACTCGATTTTTAATTTGTGGGCTTGAATTCTCGACTAATTTAGTAACAAAAAGGTGAGGGTATGACTCACTACTTGTCTTGAGGCCACTGTTGATGCTAAAACATTTCTCAAATCTGGAATAAAAATCACTAATATCTTCGTCTTGTTTCTGTTTACAGGCTGAGATTGCATCCCAGTCTTCTTTTCTAGTTGTCAATAATCTAGGTAAAACTTGTATTAATAATTTTGGTAATTCTTTACATTTCGCTCCAAGACCGGTACCTGGTACTCGTGCCTTATCTTCAGCTTCTAGAACTGCCCAATCGATCTTTTTCTCTCCCACCTCCCATTCTTTTTCCTTGAGCTTTTCATACACCCCTGCGGGCAGCAGAACCTTTAACATTTTAATTATATCTGGATACGTGTATTCTCCCATACGGAGCATGTCTTTTAATTCTCGATGGAACCCTGCTGGATCTTTATCATGACAGGGGATTAATTTCTTCATCTCTAGGAGTTCCATCTTTGTAATCGGAGTGTAAACAAACACTCGTTCTAGTTCGCCACCCGTTCCTCTAACTGGGTGGACTTCTCGTAACGGATTCTGTCTCTCCATGTAAAATGGTTTACTTTCTGGGGGTGAGACATGAACAAAATGCGGGTTCAAAAACGTTCTATATTTGTGACGCTGTTCTAGAATGACACTAATTAAATCGGTACCTAGACCTTTCCATCTATACTGGAGTAACTCGTTCAGGATATCATGTAACGGGCCTGGATCAGAGTGCTGACCCTCATACAATGTAATGAGGTGCTGAATCATATACATACCCGCCAGTCGTTGCTCGGCTGGGGGCATTTTCAGAAACATTTGTGCCACTATTTCGTCTGGAAAAGTGGTAGAATCAGTAATCCATCGGACTGCTGATCGGACTAGTTCTTGTTCATGCATGGTACTCAACTCACTGTAACCGATTCGTGATTTCAGAATGTGATCGGTAGCTTGAAACACTTGTTCTAGAGAACCTTGTTCTGGTGCTGGATGATGAAAAATAGACTTGTGTTCTAGGCGTAAATGACGATCTGGAAATCTAGATTTTCCTACATACGCTATTCTGTCGGGATTCTCGTCCTCTACCTCTTCAGTATCAGAGTTACTTTCTTTCTCGCTTACTTGTGCTGCTTTACGTTGATCGTGTAACCTTATTATTTCTTTACGGATTTTCTTGTACATACTCTCCATAGCACTGATGGTCCTGTGCTTACCCTCGGCTATATTATCACTCCACTTTGTCAGGGTTTTCATTTCAGCCGGATCTTTAGACGGGTAATCTTGTTCTCTTATTAGACAATTGATCAGAAACTTTAATATCATGAGCTGGGTCTCAGCTTTCCTTTGGGACATGACATCACTAATACTTTCTGGATCTTCCCCTGTACGGATGAAACGATATATTCTGTCTAGATCTTCTTTCATATTCGGTAGGGTGACTAGATACTCGGCCACCCTTCTTACACGTAATGAATATAAAACCATATTATCCTCGCCTGGGACTGGATCATAGCCGCATTCATTAAGGGCTTTTCTTATTTCTGCTACAGACTGATGTCTGGGCGTACGCTGTGACGCTTGCATATGTAATTCGGCTGTTGTTAAACGCTTGTGTGGCGGCGGGGTCTGAGGAGGACCTCCCCCTGCGGCCCCTAAACTAGAATCATCAACTGATGCTTTTCGTCTTTGCACGGCAGGAAGTTGAAATGCGGGCTGGACCTGTATGGCGGGCTGGACCGGGGGTACCGTAACAGGTACTCCGGTGTCTGGAGGAGCGGGAAGTGCCTGATTTACAGGGACTGGCGGAGCGCGAACAGGATTTGCATATTCTGGGACTGTGTCGTCCAAATAGGACGAAATGAAAATATCAGCTGCGGTCTGTTTGTGACGTAGCTTGGTCGGAACTAATGGTGGCGGGAAATTACTGGATGCCTCTGGGGTCGCTTTTGGCAAGCCCTCGGCAAGAAGAGGATACATACCCCTAATAAGGGCATGCCTCTGTCTGTCTGACTGTTCGGCTTTGACTTGTTCACCTATCTCGATTAGTTCTTTTTCATGTGCTCGTTCTAAGGATTCTCTACTTAATTCTGACTTTCTGATTTCTTTTTCGGTTCTTTTATGAGCTTCTTTGCGCCATAACTCGATGGCATCTTTCTGTGACTGTCTGGCTTTCTTTTTCCATAATGCCTCTTCTACTCGCATGATGCACTCGGCATCCCATGTACCCGATACGGGCCATCTATACTTTTCTTCCAACTGTTTGGTGTACTCTACCCATAAATCTAGATATAGTATGGCACTTATGCCATGCTTCTGATACATAAAATGACCTGGACTGTCCCTAGGCGGAACCGGAACTGCTGCTTCCAGCAGACCCTTTCTGGTTTTTAACTGACGTAACTTAGAAAACAAAGGCATGACTGGACTATAATCTAGACACAATACAATACACAATGAACACGATACTTATCCCCCATTCATACCACGACATTAAAATACATGAAGAACATTCAAAAATAACAGTTCGAACAGAATACTACCTGGAATACGGAACACAGAATACATGAATTTCCTCGAGAACAGAACTGACTGGAACAGAAACTAGGTGCACTGCTGAAACAGTACGAAACTTACCGGTCTCATAAAGAGACACGTCAGGACCCGCATCCACCGAAGTGGACACTTCGTTTGTGGGTCTGTGTACCACCAACCCATGGACCAGAGTCAATTAAATTGACCCTGTCTAGATACTACCCCAGTAATGGTACTCACCGGGCAGCAAGAACGGAAGGCCTCAGACTGGACTGGACCGCTTCGACGACGGACGACGAACTTCGGACTTCAGTTACGGGTGGACCTCCGGATACCTCGGACCTTGGACTCTCGGCTTGGGCTCTGGTCGGGACTCGCCGCGTTCCTCCACCGTCTCGTTTGGATGCTGGACCGCCTCCTCCGTCTCCTCCGTGGGCCTGAGGGATACTTGAAGCAGAAATATCTGCCGGTGCGCAGAAGAGTTCCGTCACGACTGCAGAGGGTCAGGGGGTCGGCGTGGCTTCACCGACGCGTGGGGAAAGGGCAAGTCCCTGTTCGGGCGCCATTATGTGGTAAATAAATAAATAATACCCTATTTTTGAATGAATAAATGAATAACAGATAGCTCAATAAATAAGAGTCAAGATTCGAGGTAGTAGGAGTTTTGCAGGTTTAATACAGCATAAGGACAGGAACAGGATGACCTGCACGGGAATAGGATGGCAGCTGCCGGGGACAGGATCGGGAATGACGGCGTCTAACTTTTAATAACAATACATGAGCATATATACATAACGCAAACACATAGCATTACATTGCAATAGGCGTAGCAGTGGGTGGAGCAATAGGCGTGACGCATAGCAGTCGTGAAAGATAAGGGTGAAAAGAGGTGTAACAGGGCGTATACATAGACATGTGATGCAAACGTAACAGAATATGTCATGAATGGGGCGGAAACCATGGAGGGGGCTACCTGAGGAGCCGGGACCTCTAACCTGATGGTGCGCGCAAACTAGCAATGACGTATCACTAGGAGAAGCTGGGGGCTTCGAACTCTGTGCTAGGAGCAGAGACTGAAGTCTGGAGAGTCAGGGCGACATGTACCTAAGCAGTATCTAGTATCTGATGTTTAGAGAACATGTTGATATAAACTAGAAGTCAGGAGGGGAAAGGCTAACTTGATTCTAAGACTGGACCATGCATTATTCTACATGTAGTGCGTGATGAAGAATATTAAATGACCATTAAATGCAGTATTTCTCTAACGTGGAGACGTGAAGGCTAGACAATGACGGAAACTATCGATGCGATTCAGTAGCTTTAGGAATGCAGAGAAGGAGGACTGAACTGATAACTGGAATCATAACATATTCTTGGCAGACTCAGAGGCAGAGCCAGGGTGAGCCGGGCACTGCGAGGCAGGAAGTAAGTGAAGGGTCGAGGATACAGGTGGGGGCTGTATCGCTCCTCAGCGAGGGTTCAGGAGACAGAAGCTGAATCTGGTGTCCGGGCCCTTTTGAGGCCTAGAAACGGGGACTTTATAATGGAATAACGTGCACACTGAGAAACGTGGCAACGTAACTTTACATAGGCCTGATATTCGTAGTATTCACGAGAACTGGAACTGACATACTAGAGGTGGACACAACTGTAATTGCGTCTTTAATCGAACATAGGGAATGCATATGCATATTTAATCATGCACACATAACATATGATGGATGACACGTAGGGACACAGAACATGGCAAAATTTACTTTTCCACAATGTGCATGGGTGTAAAAACCAAGAATCCCTCTAGGATAAAGTCAACCCTATTACCTGAAGTGAGAGACTATGGGGCCCGTCTTGGTCTCGAGATGGACACCCCAGGAGGGATGTCAGACCACTGCGAGCTGGAGGGTCTGCGTGCAGGAATCTCAGGGTCTTACGTCAGCGTGTCAGCATGGAAGTCCTTTTCTCCTCTGACTCTCTCAGCAAGATATGGTGTATATATACCCAAAGTGGTACCCCCTGGGTATATACCTTGCTGTGTCATGTCAGATTAGGATGACAGAAACAATGACCCTTATGCATAGTTATTATACAGGAGATGGGAGGCCTGCTGTGATTCCAAGAATCCTCATGCATAATGAACGAGGCTTAAGCTTTTCGGAGAAAACCCCATGTCATCTTTGGACATTACCGTAACTAGGTAAAAGATCAGTATTAAGAACCGTTATGCAGTGTAATGGTAGGGGAGAATATAGGTGAGAGTTTAGGTGACTACCGGCGCCTATATTGGGGTACCTATATGGAACATAACACAGCCTGGCAGAAAGCAAGGACAGGGACACTCAGTGTCAGCGTTGTCATAGCAGCCTAAGCCCTGGTGGAGTGGGCTATCAGCACTGGGCTAATGTTTGCCCAGTGCAGTTTTATTGATGAGGACTTTCCAAATCCACAAAGTCCTTATCTGTACAGCCTTCCCTTTTTTCGCCCAAGATGGCCCCAGTAAAATATTATCATCTACCAAATAGTCCTTGGTTTCTATCTATGAAAAAGCTAAAGCTCCCTTGGGTCCTAACAATGGAGTCCCTTCCCCTCCTTTGAAGGATGAGATGGAGCAAAGAATGCTGGCAGAGTGATGGACTGCCTAGCATGAAATGGAATCACAACATTTGGCAACAATGCCACTTTAGTTCTCAGCACTAATTTCAGAAAAAGGTGGTGTACGGCGGCTGTACTGAAAGTGCCCGACATTCACTCATGTAATCAACTGATGTAATTGCAATGAAGAAAACCGTCTTTAAGGTGAGGAGATGAAGATAACAGCTATGCATCAGCTCAATGGGCGTACTCATTAGAAACATCAAAACCAGGTTAAGGTTCTACTGTGGCATCTCAAAAGGTTTGGAAGGGAACACCTGGCAAACTTTTAATAAATAACAGATGATTTAAATAAGGAAAGTTGATCTGGCAACTGCAATAAGGCCAAAAGGGCTGAAAAACACCTTTAATAGTGTCCACTGCAAAACCTTGCTGGGCCAAATAAAAAACAAGCAGATGTCAGACAGCTTTACACATAACGAGTTGTTCTTATGACCGCTACACAAGGACACAACTTTGTCCCAGTGCTCTGCAAAAATGTATTTCATAGAAGGACGTCAGGTGGCAAGAATGACATTCATCACTTCGGGCAGCAGATTAAATGCAGTCAGTAGCTGCCACTCAGTATGCACATGTGGAGGTGTAGTTTGCTAGGTGGTAGCTTGATCGGAGGATAGATGCTCATGCCCAGGTGTGGGTCACACTCTCCTGGACCAATCTGGAGCCACTAGAATGACTCAGGACCAATTGGTCTTGCTCTTCTTCAGAACTAAGTACAGAAGATGCTTGAGAATGAAGACATACACGAGTCCCGTGTTCCATTCCAACCAGAACTTGTCTCCTAATGAGTTTTCATGTGGAAACTCTAGCCAGGGCTATCTCCACTGTTGGAAGATGCCCTGTGCCACCTCAGGATGTAGATACCAATTATGATCTGCCAGATGCAGCCTGCTCTGTGTTCGAATTGGCATTCAGGGACCCTGCCGTGTGGTTCATGATCAGGAAAACGCCTTGACACTCCAATCATCTCCAGGGGTGCTGAACCACCTGATACAGGACACATGAACCCATTCCACCGTGCTTTTTACAGTACCACATGGCTGTGTAGTTACCGAGGAGAACATGCACCAGCCTCCCCTTCATAGATGGCAGGAAGGCCTCCAGAGTCAGAAGAATGTCCCGCAACTACAGCAGGCTGATGCAGATCTACCCCTCTGCCAGAGACAAGAGTCCCGATGATGTTAAGTGGGTCACAGGAGCAATGCTTGGAGAAACATTTTTCCAGATCTAGTCTGGGTCTTTGTGAGTATTCTAAGGTGCGGCATCAGTGGTTACAAGTATACATCAGATTATGGTAATATAAAACACATCTCGTAGGAAACATTGAAATATAAAGAATTTCATGGTTCCCTGTGAAATATGGGTTTATTAGTCATAATGAAAACACCCAAACCACTATGCAGAGCATCACCACTGCCAGGGCTATAAGGATTATGGGGCACGGAGGACCATAAAATTATGTGGCACAATCTCTAGCAGTACTTGTATCCATTTAAACTAGAAACAACATTCTTTGTGAAATCCGCAAATTAAGTGGCAAATTCAGTACCTTTAGCAACAATTTATTCGTAAAGATTCTAATTTCAATCAGTGCCCACTCCTAGTCGTACTTTGCAGAAAGCAGCCTTTTCAACAACAACTTCACAAAATAAACATGTTATAGAAAAAATAGAAAATGGATAACATTTACAGCATGGTCTAATATTGAATTATGGAGTTCTGGTGACATATACAAATCACATGGGCTTCAGCCTTCTGGTGTACGATGTCACCAGAACTCCTCATTGGCAATATTGCACCATATTACACGGTTACCAGTTATGTATTTTGTATACATATATAAAAATACCATTACACATTAGAGTACCTGTCCAAGACTTCCCCATATCTTCGCCTGAATGGATGGATACATCTGTTTCTCATTTATTGTCATAGTGATTAGCTTGTCGAGGATAGCACTAACTCGCTGTCGTTTGGCTTCATCAGTGAGTTTACAGAAACGCACAAGATTCAACAACCAGGGTGTCATGTACTCGAGACAGAGGTGCTTCAGTTCAATACCTGCAATTTACACACTTTGTTAGTACTGAAACGGGGTAAATAAAAACTGGGATCAAAAATACTGCTATGGAATCCCAGTCTCAGGCACTTCAATGAAACAAACCCAGCATCATAAGTATTTTAGCATGTATTCTTTAGAAAATGCCAGTGCATGCTTGCACATCAGCCAAATAAGTTTATGGCAAGGCCCTCAGAGTAAATCTAGTACCAGGGAGCTCTCACAACCTGGGTAATGGGTGCTAATTAGAAAGTACAGGCCAAATTGCAAGCATTTAAAAGGAACAACAAATCTAATATTCCCTAAGCCTTTATATTTATTTCCTGTAAAAAAAATACAAAAATAAGCTTTTAATTACATTGCACAGATGGAAATTATTATGTGCAAGAAGCAGACACACAGAAATAAAGTTTGCACTCGGCCCTCTATCACATTCAAAACAAAAACTATTTCAAAATGCACTGTGACCATGCCATATACTGGTATTTTCCACTTTGGTTGAGTTACACATACACACTTGCATTAACATACTGTCAAGCTTCCCACATGGACTGTACTAAAAAGAATATGTTACTTACCCTGTAAGCATCTATTTGTACTGCATAGTGGTGTAGAAACATATGCTTAGCATTATCCTGCCATCTAGTGTTCGGCTCGGACGATTACAAGTTGTTTTTCTTTGAAGAAGTCTTCGAGTCACTAAGTATATAGTGTGTATTTATTGTGCATGTTCCTCGGCTCCTTTGTTAGACTGTGTTTGGCTCATCAGGTGAGCGTTGGAAAAGGAGCACTACAGTGACAGAATAGAGAAACATTTGTAGAAGTGTGAGTGTTGAATTTACCGTGCTAAATTCATTAGAAAATACTGCAACAAAAAGCTTCCAAGAAGGAGGGTGGGTGCCCATGAATCTACGGCACTACACACTATGAATAGTTGCTTACACGGTTAGTAACAAATTTCATCCGTAGCATGTATTGGCCGTAGATATGTATGCTTAGCATCGAATGTAAAGCAGTGCTCCCCTTTGCGGTGTTTAACATCTGGTTGAAGTACTCGTTTGAAATAGTTTTTAGGGCTCGCGAAGCGAAAGCCCTTTTGTAGGGGGTTTAAAAATGTACCTGGAAATTGCACATGCTCGTGCGTGTGCTTTTTATCTTTTGTGATGGGATTGGCTTTTGCCTGCTTGTGTTTCAGACACCGACCACGCAATAGGACAAAGGCGGGCGCATTGCTCCGCCCATGGCCTATTGGTGTCTGTTACCAGCACAGGATAACTGTGGTTTGCATTATCGTTCGCAGACGTGTGCACGATAATGCAAAACACATGGCTCGCAGCGGGGCACGGGCGTGCACCACTCGCTTGCTTGCCGCCGTCGCCACTCCCGATGTGTCTGAGGTTCAGAAAGTGCTGGTAGAGTATTAAGAGCGGAGGATTAACCGCTTGTTTTCTTGTCTGTCTGGCTCGAGCTCAGCATCATGATGAAGAGTTCACAAAAATGTCTAATATACTACATGTGCATGGCGAACGTCTAGTTACTGTTTACATTTGCTTTTTTTGCCGTGACCTTCGTGATTTAGTTAAGCTGAAAAAAAGACGTGTCATAATTGTAACTGGAAAAAAATACTTCTTTGGCGGGTGAACGTTTTGTGGGCTGTGATGGAACAGTGTTCCGATAAACTCGGTGAAACCCAGCAATGCGCGAGAAGTATGATGACCGCTGCGCCGTTTCCACGTAGTTCAGCACAGTGGAATTATTTTGCCCATGTGTCCTCTCTGAGGGGCTGAAGGACACCTGAAGTGAGCCGGCTCTGACCTCTGGCCCTGGCCCACAAGGGATATACTCGCCTTTATGTGAGGACACAGAGAGCTCTACTGTATCTCCTCTCCCTCCAGACTGATCACTAACGGTGGAGAGGAGAGCCGGTGGGCTCTGGTTCCAGACGGTATCCTGTTCTGACAGGCACTTGAACATCCTGTCCCTGGTGTGGTGTGTGCACACAGGCACACTTACTTCAAGAGCATGCTGAGGAGAAGGAAGTGGAGGGTCTTTACCCAACCAACGACCACACAGTAATACCTCATCTAAAGGAGAGTCAGCAACCCCTTCGGTTCACGCTGAGAGCCAAGAAGTCCAGGGTGATGGGGCCTTCTGCGGCAGAAGGCCATCAGGGGGGAGAGATGCGCTGTGATCACACCACACACTGTGGCGGGGTGTGTATGTGCAGATCTGCAGTAAAACACTGTTCACAATCACATCACACATAAGATACTCTTGTTTTGGGGGCGATTCTTCATGAAAGACAACACTTCATGAGCCTTTAAAGAACGAGAAGTGCACTTAAACCCGGATGACGCCTTACAAGTGACGTGCCGCTGTCTACACTGAGCACTTCACCCACTGAGCTATTTCACCACAACTGGCATGTGTCACCTGCAGGTCACAAGATGATCCCCGCAGCTGGCTCATCAACACTCTGAGCTGCTTTATGATGTTTCCAACGTGGTACCAGAGCACGTCCATTAACCACCGGACTTACCTTCCCAGTACAGTGCCCTGAAGCTTACTGCAGCTAGACTAGATCTGTGCAACAGGTGCCTTAACCCTCTAAGCTATCTACAAAGCAATCTGTCAGTGATGATCAAACTGAGCCACGAATGCTTTACAATCAGTTTCCCTTTGCTTTCAGATTCTTTCTGGCAGAGTTTATATAAATCCTGCATCTGTACCGTGAGCCTGCATTCATGACTGTCCTTCCAGGCTCTTCTTGCTCCGCCCTGCACCCCCTCCTTCGCCTCCCCAGTTTTCAGATGTCCAGAGTAAATTCTATCCACTTCTAGTACTTCTAATTATCACCCACCCTCCCTCTCTCTACCCCCTCTCTCTCTCCACCTGGCATGTCTGCCTGTCTTCCCTCACTATCCCCCCGCCCCATGCCTCCTCCGCGCTCTCCACACTGCCCAACACCCTCCCTGTGCCCAGCAGCCCCCTCCAAAGGGTCTCCCTACCTCTCTTCCCGCAGTGAAGATCCATCACGCCACCCCGTGCTGACTCCCACCTCCACCAGCCCGCTCGGCGGACCCAGAAGGCTCCCCCTGCTCTTTTCTCCACAGATCGCCCCACACTTACTGCCCACTGCACTGGTGTGCTGCCAGCCAGCCTTCTCTAGCGCCCACCGCCCTGAGGACCCCATGCCCCTCCTGCCCGTGTCTGTTCTCTACGCCTCTCTTCTGTCACCCAGGCTCCCCATCAACCTACACCCACTCCCTGCCTGTTCCTCAGTACGCCCCCCCCCCTCTTTCAATAAGCATTTGCAATGCAATAGGTCTCACATTATTAAAGTTTGAGCTATTGGCATTGCTAAATAATGCAACACAAATAGCTCAAACTTAAATAATGCGAGACCTATTGCATTGCAAATGCTTGTTTAAGTATAGCTTGACCCACTCTTGCTTATTGATCTATGAAGACACCAACACAGTAGTGTTTTGTGAATGTATGTGGTTTATTCCAAGTTGCTGCTCTGCAAATATCCTCTCTGTAGAGATATTTCCCAGAAAAGCCATAGTGGCTCCCTGTTTACGTGTAGAATGAGCCCGTGGTGGTACTCTAAGTAACCTCTTGGCTTTCTGGTAACAGGTTTGAATGCATCTAACTATCCTTCAAGCAATTCCTGCCTTAGATATGGGTTCCCCCTGGTGAGGCTTGGCAAAGGTGACAAAAAGCTGTTGTGTTTCCTAAAGGATTTTGTTTTAACAATGTAGAACAGGATACCCCTTTGGACATCTGATGTATACAGGGCTTTTTCTGCTGTTGGGTCTGGGTTAGGAAAGAACACTGGTAGTTCTATGGCCTGACTTTTGTGAAAGGCTGAAATCACTTAGGGTAGGGATTTTGGATTAGTCCGTAGAACTAATTTTTGGGGAGAAAGTTTATAGAAAGGTTCTTGTAGAGCAAGTGCCTGTAGTTAACTTATCCTTCTGAGAGAAGTGATTGCTACTAGGAAGGCAACTTTCATGTTGGAGTTGACATGAATGAAGTGGTTTGAATGGTACAAATAAGCCTTGTAAGAACGATGTTTAGGTTCCATGCTGTGGCTGGTTGAGTGGAAGGTGTAATAACTCATTTGAGTCCTTCCATGAATGCTTTGTTACTGGTATTTTAAGGAGGGTCATGTGTTGCCTGTTCTGCATGTAGGCAGTTAGGGCTGCTAAGTGTAATCTGATAGAAGTGTAAGCCCCGCTTGCTGCAGATGAAAGAGATAACCTACAAAGTATTGTACTGAGGGTCCTAAAGGCGGGATTTGTTTAGTTGTACAGTAATGTACAAACCGTTTCCATTTTGCAGTGCAGAATGCTCCAGGTGTAGCCCCACGAGCTTGTTTAAGGATGTCCATACGTTTTTGGGTTAATTTAGATACCCAAATTCTATAATTTCAGGAGCCAAATTGCTAGATTTAGCTGCCAGGGATATGGATGCATTACCTTTCCTTGATCTTGCCTCAGTAGATGTGGCCAAATAGGTGGCTTCTCGTGTGGCACTACAGATAGTTGCAGTAGGGTTGTGAACCATGCTTGCCATGCCCATGTTGGGGTTATTAGGATTAGTGTTCAAGACGTTTGTGTTAACTTGTATTAACATATGGAATGATTGGGAGAAGAGGAAAAGCATAGCCAAACACTCCTGAACAATTCATCCATAGGGCATTGACCTTGCACTGAGGGTTAGGGAACCTGGAGGCGAAGCTTCGGCATTTGGAGTTAAAGTGAGTCGCAAACACGTCTAGATCCGGTGTCTCCCATCTTTTGAAGTATGAGTGGGGTAGTGGTAGGTTATCTCCCACTACTGTACCTGCTGAGCATATCTGCAAAGTCGCTATCCACCCCAGGTAGCTATTCTGCTAGGAGGTGGATTTTGTGAGAGAATGCCCAGTGCCAGCTGCGCTCTGAGGAGGGGTAGCTGTGAGGAGTGCCGCCACCCCCCCACCATTTTTCGAAACAGTGCATTGCAGTCATATTGTCTGTGCCTATTAGTATTACCTTCTGGTGTAGGTAACTGCAAAAAGCTTTGAGGGCTAGTTGAACTGCTAGAAGCTCTAGATGATTAATATGTAGATGTCTCTGATATACTGTCCGTAGACAGTGAACTGTCTGTTGTAATGGTGACTTGTGGAATTAGGCCTTGAAGGGCCGACCCTGCAACAAGCTGTTGGTCTTCCACTACTGCAGAGAGCGAAGGGCCGCTGGCACTACCAACACTAGATCTTGCAGATGCCCCTCGGCTTGAGAAAACAGATTGTAGAGTGCACCGAAAGGGGCGCATATGTGGGCGAGCGCGTGGTACTATGGCTATGCAGGAAGACAACCCTAAAAATAATCACTACCTTTACAAGTGAGTTGGGCTAGTGGTTGAAAAAGAGGCAATGTCTGTGAGAACTTTTGCACTCAGTCTGGGATAGGCTTTGGCTGTGACTGAATTGAGTGCTGCACCATCAACCCTAAAAAAGACAACACTACCTTTACAAGTGAGTTGAGGTAGTGGTTGAAAAAGAGGCAATGTCTGTGAGAACGTTTGCACTCATTACAGACTGGGATAGGCTTTAGCTGTGACTGAATTGAGTGTTGCACCTAGGAAGGACTAGATGAGATTTTAGTATGTTGAGGGTAAACCCTAGTTTGCACAGTTGAGTGTCCTGAAGACAATGCTGGTAGTTTGGGCTCTTGAGGAGCCAGTAGTCGAGAAAGGGGAAAATGTGTATTTCTTCCCCTCTGAGATGAGGCCCCTCTACTGCAAGGCATTTGGTGAAAACCCTTGGAACTGTAGTGACCCCGAAGGGTAGCACTTTCATTTGGTAGTGTTGGCCATTGAGCTGGAAATGGAGATAACAGCAGTGCACAGTATTTATGAGAATATGCAGGTATGAGTCTTTGAGGTCTGATGTTGTCAGGAAATCTCCTTGCTGTAGAGGTGCCATCACCTCTTGTAGTGTGACCATGTGGAAGTGTTCCGAGGAGATGCAACTGTTGAGGCTTGAGATCTAGGATTGGTCTTCACATTTTGTCCTTTTTAGGGATGAGAAAATGAACAAGTTACTTACCTTCGGTAATGCTAGATCTGTAAGAGACATATACTAGTTATAGATTCCTTACCTTAGAATTACGCCCAGGCGTCAGACTGGATCCGGAGAATTTTTCTTCAGCAGTACCCCAGTGCGACAGTAGGTGGCATCGGTCGACTCGCATCTGTCGTTGGCGTCGTGATCGCCGCAATGACATCGCGGTATCTACTTAAGACGCGGACAGTGCGCGCTGACGTCAGTTCTTTACACGACATTCCACGCCAGAAGTGTAGAACCATGCAAGACACTGACCACTGGTGCACAAAACTAGGGCCCTGAAAGGGAGTCCCTTACTCTAGAAGTCAGTTCGCAGAACGGGGAGGATGGGTGGGGCGGTAAGGAATCTACAATTACTATAGGTCTCTTACAGATATATAGTTACTGAAGGTAAATAACATGTTCATATGAAAGAGACTATTAGTTATATATTCCTTACCTTAAAATAGATACCCCAGCAATACCAACCCTGGAGGTGGGTCTGCAAACTAATTTCACACCAGAAAGTCCTGGAGAACTGAACGGCCAAAGAAGCAGTCTCTATGGACTTGACTCTCCAGGCAATAATGCTTAGTGAACATGTGCAGTGATGCCCACGGGGCTGCCTGGCAGATGTTACTGACGGGGACTTCACGTCCCAAAGCAGTAGAGGCTGCCGTCGCCCTGGTGGAGGCTCCTTTTTCGCCAAGGTATAACAGATTTTAATGCAAGGAACGACCCATCGAGAGATGGCTCGTTTTTGTATGGCCCCACCTTTCTTGGCGTCCACATAGCCAACAAAGAGATGATCATCCACCCAGAGCAAGATAAAATGATAGCACATGTTTTGGATCCAGATGGTGGAGCCTCTCATCTTCTTTAGAAGGATGCAGGGGCAGGTAATGCATGTGGGCCGGCAGGACGGGGATGTGAAAATAAGCGCCCTACAAGTCCAACGCTACCATCCAGTCTCCATTGTCGAGGACAGACAAGACTTAAGCCAATGTCAACATTTTGAAATTCTCCTTCCAGAGGAAGCGGTTGACGTCCCAGAGATCCAAAATAGGACGCAGGGCTTTGTCCTTCTTGGGCACCAGGAAGTAGTGGTATTAACAATCGCAACCTACTTCTGGCACAGGAACTCGCTCTATGGCTCCCTTTGCCAAGAGAGCCGTAACTTCCTGACGGATAAGGGCCAAGTGATCCTCCGACATGCGATGGAGTGTTGGTGGCATGGAGAGAGGGGTAGTGTTGAAGGCGAGGGAGTAGCCCCTTCGGACTATCTGCAAAGGTCACCTGTCCGACGTTATGATGTGCCAGTGGGTGAGATGATGGCGAATCCTGCTACCCACTGGCAATTGGTGGCCCTGAAATGTCGGACTAGGAAGGCTAGGAGGCCGATGCAGGGGGGGGGGAAGGTGGCCTGGCCAGCCTGCTGGCCCCCAGAAACACACCGCTGGATACCTGGCGGCGCAGAGGTTGAGTAGCTTGTGCCGGCCTGCGGCACTGGGTTGAACTTGGTGGGGCACCCTTTTCGTAGCCACGAAAGGGTCGAAAGACAGACTGAACGGGGCGAGAGGTGGCAGCGAGGCCCAAGGATCTGGCCGTAGCCCCAGAGTCCTTGAAGCGCTCAAGCGCATTGTCCGCCTTGTTGCCAAACAGGTGATAGCCATCAAAGGGCATGTCCAAAAGGGTCGATTGGACATCCATGGAAAAGCCAGTGGACCTCAGCCAGGCATAGCGTCTCAAGGCTACTGACACAGAAATCGTTCTACATAGCGAGTTGGCAGTATCCAACCCACACCGAATGGTGAACTTTGCTGAGTCTCTACCCTCTGCAACAGCACGGGTGAGTACATTCCGGGCCTCCTCTTGGCACTGTGGCAGCACTTGTGCAACCGTGAGGTTAACCGGCGCCAATCCAGATACAGGCCTGGATCCCTGGGGGCCCTGCGGCGTCAGGCCGGAGCGTCTGGCATCGAAGGCCTTGAGCCCCCAGCCGAGTCAGCGGGGCACAAAGGCACGCCGGCGCCGTCGGGCAGCCCAAACATGGAGTGAAGGGCTTTGTTAAAGGCAAGAAAGCTGGGCAGGGGACGCTCCGGCTTCTGGGAAGGGAAGGAAACTTGGAGCCGTCGCTACAGGATCCACAGGAGGAGCAGAAGGACGACGACGACCTTCAGCATCTAATCGGCCGACAAACGGGGAGAAGGCGAAAAGTGAAAGTGCTTCTTCGCCTTCTTCTTGTGCTTTGACTTACCCGAAGACGAAGACTTCGATGAACAGTGAAGGTGGTGACTCCGCGACTGGTCCTGCGATCTCCCTCTCGACCGGGACCTCGAACGCCGCGGAGCTGACTGCCGGGCCACGAGAAGCTTTCGGGACCGCTCCCGCAAAAACTTCATGTTCATGGCCTGACAGTCGGAGCACGACTTTGGGTCGTGGTCGCGCTCCAGGTACCAAAGGCATACGAGGTGTGGATCCGTGACTGACATCAGTTTGTGACAAGTCACAAGGCTTGAAGCCGGTCCGCCGATGTGACAACCCTGCGTGCACCAGGAGTCGACGACTCAAAAATGTTGTCGACATAAAGTCGAAAAACAATAGTCAAAAAATGACTAAGGGTACCGCTCTCTCAAGATCTGTGCTGTATGGTGCAGAAAAAGAAAGAACTTACGTCAGTGCGCAGGGTCGGCGTCTAAGTAGATACCGCGATGTCATTCCGGCAATCACAACGCTAACGTTGATCGCGGAGTCGACCGGCGCCACCTGACGCGCAGGAGTAATGCTTAAGAAAATACTCTGCATGTGCTGCTACGCACTTGCCTGCAGCATCATATTTTTTACTCTCCTTATATGTAGGAGGTGCATCTCATGTGCCCTGAAAATTTGCCCTTTTCCTGTCTGTGTGTACCAATAATGAATCTGGTGTAACTTGGCCCTAAATATATTCAGGGTCCAATGGGCATGCCTTGTACTTTTTTCAGTTCTAGGAGTGACTACCCTAGATTTAACTGGCTGCTTGTGTAAAGACAACATGCATTTAAGCATAGGGAGTGACAGAGCTGATTTTGCTACCTAATGTGACTCCACTATGAATCCATCCTTCTGCTGTTTAGTGTATAGGGTTACCTTAATGTAAGCAGCAGCTCTGCTGATTTCATGATATGATGTTGTACCATCTGGTGGTGATGGTTTGGATGGGTAGATGTTACGATTGGTATCATCCATCGGACCTGAATCATAAATATCACATGGGTAAGGGGCAGTATCGGGATCGCTCTGTGGATCTGTGAAATAAGGGATATTGTATTCCTCTGGTTGACCGTCACCAGTAGGTGACCGATGTGGAGAAAAATGTGCCTGCTCTGAGGGCAGATGTTCAGGAAAGGGTGACACACTGGCCATGGTGGTGGTGAAGAGAGAGTAGGAAAGGATGGAAGAGGAAGATAGGGCTTCAGCCTTTGTCCTCCTTAGGTGGTTTGGCTGTTTCAGGGCCAGCAATGTCCTTGTGGGGTTTCGTAGAGGGGCCACTGGATCAACGATGGCAAACAGACTATAACGTGCTTTTCAACTGTTCCTTTATTCATATGACGGATGTCACAAAAGCAAAGAGTATACGTATTCCACTCTTTTATACTACTGGCAAAGAAGGTAAACGAAAAAGTTCTGTAGTCTTCCCGAAGGTCTTCTTCCTCTGGGATAGGGTTTCTCTTCGCCTCTCCGTATTGGATGGGGGGGGGGGGGGGGGGGGGGGGGGGGGTGTGAATGAGAAATTCCGTATACAATTTTGTACCTTTTCCAGCCACACTTCCCCAGAAGCGTGGCGGGGCGAGTCGCGGTAACGTTGGCCTCCTGGCTCCTCGGTCTTTTCCTCTCCTCCGCGCTCCTCGTGATCCCTTCTTCTTCCTTTCTCTTCCGGACTCGACTCGCTCTCGGTATCACCTTCTCCGTCACCGGCTTTCGCGCTCCCAGGTCTCGGCAGTGCTTCCTTATCCGCCTCCTTCACAGCTGATTGGCTCCCGGCGGGTCATGTTTGTGGCCAGTGCCTCAGGAGAAATCCAAGCGGAGTTAAAGGGACCGTACGAGTCCTGCGGACGGGGTGGAAACGAACAGATGTTAAAGTCCACACCCCGTCCGTCATCGTCAGCGACCCCCTGACAGTCCTCCTCAAATGTGTTGTTTCTTTTGGAAAGCTTAAAGAAACAGGTGGTGGTGCTTTGGTGCCCTGTTTCCCAGTGTCTGGGTGTACAAAAAGAGACTTTTGTCCCTTGTCAAGCTTCTCCTGCTAGCACTCTAGAATGGTCTGTACCTGTCTTTACCATGGCTTAGTACTATCTTTAGTCGCTTATTATGGCCTCGAAGGTGCCGAAGAGAGTTTTGCAGATATGGGGTTTCGATGCAGAGTGCTTAGGTGCCGAAACCAGCCCGATGGCTTTGGTACTGAATCATCTTTTGGCTCAGAGGCTCTCTTTGGATCCGATGTGTGCTGCTTCGCCCCTGAGCCTTTGACTGACTTTGGTAGTGCCGATGTGGCCTTTTTGGTACTGACGCTGAAGCAAATTTTAAGGCTTTATATTTTCCGACACTAATCAAAGGCTTTCCGGGCAGAGTGGGTTTCTCTTTGTGTGCCCGCTGGTAGAGATTGTCATGGCCCAAGGGCAGTGGGGCTCCAAAAGCCAGTTTGGGTGATTTGGTAGGGGGTTGTGCGGCATGCGCCAAGGTACTCATGTGCCCCTGCCTGGAATCGGGGTAGGAGTCCAAGCTGTCTCCACTGACAGCCAGCAGCTTCAGTACATCCAGAGGCGCCGCCAGCACCTCTCTCTCCTCCAAATCCTGTTCGGGTCTGGTGACTGCTCCCTGAAGATGTACAATGCACCTTCTGTGCCTCGCTGCATAGTGGTGTGGGACCAGCAATGATCCCTTCACTGCTGAAGTGCTTTCTTCAACCGGAACGCCAAGCATGCCTCGCAGAAAGCCTCCTTGAGTTCCGGTGACAAACCGTGATTGCACATTCTGTGTTGGTCTTGCTAGGAGTACTTTGCGTGGCACTTGGGGCAAATTCGGAAGGGTGTGTTTTCCATCACTCATGGATACTGGAACGCTGAACAGAGGCGAAGACGTTTTGGAAGGCCGAGCGTGACCCTAGGCGGGCGCTTGGTAATGTCCAACACCACCAGCTGATGGTTCAGTGATAAAAGCAGTTCGGTTGTAGTGGAAATAAAATGGGACACAGCAAAGGCTTCGTGAGGAATCAAGCTTTGGTCCCAGAGCTGCGATGTCTATGTCCGAACCCAATGGCAGAAAAAGACAATCTAACACCAAAGGAGGAGTCACCATGACTCGAAGACTTCTTCGAAGAAAAACAACTTGTACTTGTCTGAGCCTAAAACTAGATGGCAGGATAATGCTAAGCATATGTATCTACCGCCAACACATGCTGCGAATACAAATGCTTCAAAGTTCATTTTCATGCAGTCCCTCAATGAATAAAAAGGATAACTGTTTTATGATATAATGCAGCAAAAAATCGAGTTTGTTGATTTTACAGGAACATTCACAGAAAGAAGGTTAAAAGCTGCTTAAAGTTATCTTCAGCAAGTTTGGCAAAGGTGCAATAAAGCGCCGGAAAAGTGAAAAGATAACAAGGTGTGAACTCTACGTAGTTATATAAAGGGACACATACGCAGATAGGCTAAGGAGTATGTCTTGATTGATGAAATTCAGAAAATCAAATACTACTTACTGGATTTACTAAATCCGGAAATGCACTCCTCTAAAAACTCTAAGGTGAGATGAGGTTCATTAGCAGCAAGAGTTTTACTAATGGAGACAATGAAAAGAGTGTTGTTTGCTGGGATGCACAGACCCGAAGTTTCCAGTAATTGGCCTTCAATCTTTAAATTAAAGGTACATGTTAAGGCACACAGAAGATTATAGGCCGCAGACCTGCAACAAAACAGAAGTGTCGAATTATCATGACATGGTAAATCCAAATGTTTCTTTTCTTAATGACCCAGAAACACTGAAAACAAGTACACTGATCTAGTAAAACAATTAAAAAACACACAAATACTAAACACTGTTGTGAATTTTAGAACATTTCATTTTGGGGCGGAAAAGGCTAGAGATTATGGATTAGTCCTGGTCATTCACGACTTTTCCAGGAACATCTACTGAAGAGGTTGTTGGGATAGTTCATGTCTGCCTACGACTGGTTTACAATAAATACTACTTTACAGGGGATAACTTATGGGGCTCTGCATTTTATTAGTGACTAAGACATCGGGGACACAGTTCATGTAAAACTTGTGCTCAGAATTGAACGTTTTAAAATAAAGAAGCAAGGCTGGCATTTTATGTTAAACATCTGCAGTAGATGTATGTTCCATAAGCACAAGTTACTACTTGTGTAACAATATATCTGTAAGAGACATTAGTTAGTGATAGATTCCTTACCTTAGAGTAGATTCCTTTCCTTAGAATATCCCTAGGTGTCAAACTGGATCCTGAAAAATTTGCGTAGCAATACCCCTGCGCGCCGGCAGGCGTCGTCCGCGGCTCCGCGTCCGTCGTCATTAGCTCCGGAATGACGTCTGAGTACTTAGACGCCGCCCTCGCGCGCTGACGTCAGTTCTGATACACAGCTTTTCCGCGCCAGATACGCAGAGCCATGATAGAACCAACACTGGTGCCATGAAACTAGGGCCCTGAAAGGGGATGACCTTAACCCTAGCTATCGGATCGCAGAACGGGGAGGATGGGTGGGTCGGTAAGGAATCTATCACTAACTAATGTCTCTTACAGATATATCGTTACACAAGTAGTAACTTGTGCATCTGAAAGAGACACGTTAGTGATAGATTCCTTACCTTAGAATAGATACCCCAGCAATACCAACCCCAGTGGTGGGTCTGCGAAGCAATAATCACACCAGAAAGTCCTGGAGGACGGAACGGCCAAAGAAGCCATCCCTCCGGACTTGGCTGTCCAGGCAGTAGTGTCTTCCAAACATGTGCAGCGAGGCCACGTATCTGCCTGGCAAATGTCCTGCAAGGGCACTCCTCGGCCCAGGGCAGTGGTAGTCGCCATGGCCCGAGTGGAATGAGCCCTCAGTCTAACAGGTGGTTCCTTCTTAGCCAAGGAGTAACACGCCTGGAGACACAAGATGATCCACCGAGAGATAGTCTTCTTGTGCACCACCTTTCCCTTCTTAGCGCCCACGTAACCAACTAAGAGTTGGTCATCCACCCGGAACTGGCGTGTGCGATCCAGATCGTAAGAGAGCGCACGTTTTGGGTCCAGACGGTGAAGCCTCTCTTTCTCTTTCGAGGGATGCGGAGGCGGAAAGAAGGTGGGCAAAGTAATAGACTGCCCGATGTGGAAGGCTGTGACAACCTTGGGCAGGAAAGAGGGTCTCGTCTGCAACACAACCTTGTCCGGATGGACAGAGAGGAAAGGAGGTTTAT
This sequence comes from Lissotriton helveticus, assembly GCF_964261635.1. NCBI lineage: Eukaryota > Metazoa > Chordata > Amphibia > Caudata > Salamandridae > Lissotriton > Lissotriton helveticus. Next base: position 244,614,692 of record NC_136061.1, on the reverse strand, counting down.
TAGAAAGAGCCTGGAGCTCACTCACTCTCCTGGCCGAGGTGATGGCAACCAGGAAGGCAGTCTTCAAAGTAGGAAGACGAAGAGGACAGTTATGGAGCGGCTCAAAGGTAGCACACATTAGGTAAGTAAGTACAAGGTTCAAATCCCACTGAGGCATCACGAAAGGAACAGGAGGAAACATGTGTGTGATGCCCTTCAAAAACCTATTTACAATGGGGACTTGGACAAGGAAGGCTGATCTGGTAGCCTGAGGAAGGCGGAAAGGGCAGAAAGGTACCGCTTGACAGTGCCCAGAGCAGAGCCCTGCTGGGCAAGAGAGAGAAGGAAGAGGAGAACCTCAGAAAGGGGTGCAGAGAGTGGATCCACAGCCTCTGCTGTGCACCATGCCACAAATCTGTTCCACCTGCAGGCGTACACCGACTTTGTGGAGGGACGCCTGGCTGCCAGAATGACATTACAGACTTCAGGAGGCAAGTCAAATGGCCTCAACTGTCGCTGCTCAATCTCCAAGCTTGAAGGTGGAGACTGGACAGGTTCGGGTGGAGGACCGTCTCCTGCTGCTGCGACAGAAGGTCCTCCCGAAGAGGCAGACGAATCGGGGGATCGACTGACATGCTGAGTAGCTCGGGAGACCCGTATCTTCGTGCCCAGTCCGGAGCCACAAGGATAACCTGGGCCCGGTCGCGCCTGATCTTCTTCAGCACTCTGGGCAGAAGTGGTATAGGCAGAAAGGCGTACAACAGACCGCAACTCTACCCGCGACGAAAAGCGTCTCCGAGCGAGTGCCGCCTTGGAAATTCCAACGCGCAGAACTGATGACATTGCGCGTTCTCTTCTGTGGCGAATAGATCTAATTAAGGCTCTCCCCTCTGCTGAAAGAGGCCTTGCGCCACATCTGAGTTCAGATGCCATTCGTGATCCATCATGCACCGACGGCTGAGTTCATCTGCCCTGGCGTTCAGGGAACCTGCCAGGTGTTGAACCACCAGGGTCACGCCCTGATGTTCCAGCCACTGCCAGAGGCGCAGAGCCTCCTGGCAAAGGGTGCATGACCCCACCCCACCCTGTTTGTTGCAGTACCACATGGCGGTGGTGTTGTCCTTGAACACCTGCACTACACTCCCCCGGACAGAGGGGAGGAATGCCTTCAGTGCAAGCCAAGATCGCCCGCAGCTCCAGAAGGTTGATGTGGAGCTGGGACTCCGCCGGAGACCAGAGGCCTCTGATCTCCGCCTCTCCTATGTGCCCTCCCCCAGCCCTGGAGGGACGCGTCCGTCCTAACTACGTGCTCTGGCTGGGGTAGGGAGAGGGATCTGCCGTAGACCCAGTCGCGGTCCGTGAGCCACCACTGCAACTGTCATGCAGTGCCCTCCGAGATCAAGACATGGTCGGACAAGTTGCCCTGATGCTGGGCCCACTGAAACTTCAGGTCCCACTGCAGAGCCCGCATCCGCCACCGGGCGTAATGCACCAGAAGGATGCAGGAGGCCATCAGCCCCAGAAGCCGCAGTGTAAACCTGACCGAGACTCGGGATAAGGGCTGTTCGGGAGGATAAACCCGAAACTGAACCGAGTCCAGAACCGCTCCGATGAAGAGGTGCTTCTGAGAGGGACACAGGTGTGACTTCGGCACGTTGATGGAGACCCCCAGCAAGTGCAGGAGGTCGGCCGTAGTCTGGAGGTGGCTGACGACTGTCTGGGGCGAGCCCGCCTTCAACAACCAGTCGTCGAGGTAGGGGAAGACTGACACCCCTAACCTGCGCAGATGAGCTGCGACCACCGCCATCACTTTCGTGAACACCTGTGGGGCGCTGGTAAGGCCGAATGGGAGCACGGTAAACTGAAAGTGCTCGTGGCCTACCGTGAACCACAGGTAACGCCGGTGGGCCGGCAGGACGGGGATGTGAAAATAAGCGTCCTGCAAGTCCAACGCTACCATCCAGTCTCCGGGGTCCAGGGCAGCTAAGACCTGAGCCAAAGTCAGCATCTTGAACGTCTCCTTCCGGAGGAAGCCGTTGACGTTCCGTAGGTCCAAGATAGGGCGTAGGCCCCCTTTGCCCTTCTTGGGTACCAGAAAGTAGTGGGAGTAACAACCACACCCTACTTCCGGCCCAGGAACGCGCTCGATGGCCCCCTTGGCCAAGAGGGCCGTGACTTCCTCTTGCAGAAGTTGCAAGTGATCCCCCGACACGCGGTAGAATTGCGGTGGCATGGCTGGAGGGGTCGCCTCGAAGGGCAGGGAGTAGCCCCTTCGGACGATTTGCAGCACCCACCTGTCCGACGTGACAGTGCGCCAGTGGAAGAGGTGATGCCTAACCCTGCCTCCCACTGGCGTCACATGGGCCTGAAAGCACGGACTAGGAGGGTTTTGAGGCAGGTGCTGCGGGGGAAGGTGTGGACTGGCCTCGCCGTTTTCCCCGACCGCCGCCACGGCGGTTTCCACGGCCGCCACCGCGCTGTTGAACATTCTGCAGTATTAGAAAACAATGGTCCATAGACTATAAATTATCAATACCACAATTTGTCGGTGCTTATTATTCAAGAGTGTAAGAATCTACTCTAAATCCATAAATGTATCAATATAGAACCGCAACAGCAGCCATTAAATTTCAGGACAATTTATTCATTTATCGCCACTCATTAAGAGTTAGATGGCTTACAATACATCTGGGTCACACAGGTTGCCCCAAAGGGAGCGTGCACCATAGAAAAGAGTGAATTAAATAGTGTTGAAAAAGGAAAGGAAGAATTACGGAAAATAGTGACTTAGAAATTCAAAAAACTTTCTACACTACAAACACGAATCAGCAATCATCCATGTTGTACTTCCTGGCCTAGAATGAATTATACCATAATGTTGTTACATTTGAAATACAGATATGTGTCATAATTCAGATGCACATAAGAATACAACGAAAAAATGTAGGTCCAGGTACAAAGGAGGCGTCGACGTTTCGACTCGACTTGAGGCCTGACGATTAGTTATGCCTGGGCCATGCGAGTCTTCATCAGGACTATAAAAACAGACAGGCAACCTTAAATTTATAGATGACCCCTCACATCTGAGGTAGTTCTAGTGCTTGTATTTTCTTTTTAATCAATGAAATTTCCTCCTTCTGCAGAGTAATAGCTCCCACAGGGTAAGGTGAATTTGAATTCCTCTTTACTTGGTGATGTTGTTCCTGTTTATTTGGTAGCGTGGATGTAATGGGCTTTTCTCATTAGGAGGTGGCGGCGTGTGATTACTGAAACACGGAGACGTGGCTTGGAAACCCCTCTAAGTTGGGCCGCTGACTAGAAGTCAATAGTCTGTCTAATGCGTTTCTTGGCGTCCTTGCCGTGGCTGGCAGCACGTGTGGGGGCGCCCCTTCCGTGGCCGCGAAAGGCACCCGATTGCTGGCGTGGGGCCGAGAGGCCCAAGGACTTGGCCGTAGCCCTGGAGTCCTTAAAACGCTCAAGCGCATGGTCTGCCTTGTCGCCAAAGAGGCGACGGCCATCGAACGGCATGTCCAGGAGAGTGGCCTGGACATCGGCCGAAAAGTTGGCGGACCTCAACCAGGCGTGGCGTCGAACCGCCACCGTCGTTGCAATCGCCCTGCCCAGTGTGTCAGTCGTATCCAGTCCACACCGGATGGAATATCGTGCTGCATCTCTACCCTCCGCAAGGATTTGGGAGAGCTTAGCCCGGACCTCCTCCGGACACTGGGGCAGAAGGTCCGTGGGGCCGGCGAGGTCGACCGGCGACGACCCGGATCCGGAAGAGGATCCGGCGAGCGCCTGCAGCGCCGGGACCGAAGTCACCGGCGGCGCCGGAGCCGAAGCACCAGACGGCGTCGGGCCGGAGCGCCCGACCCGCTAGGCCCTCCAGTGGAGACCGGTGGGCCCGTAGCCGCCACGGAACCCGGCTGAGGAGCGAGGGACCTCATGGCCATGAGGTACCGCTCGACCTCCTCTGGAGCCGCATCGTTCCCAGGGACCTGCGGGTGTGGGGCAGGAAGCGGCGCCTGCGATTCCAACGGAACCGCGTGGGTGGTGTCACCCGAACCCCCGGCCGCGTCGAGCGAGCGTCGGGGTGGGTCGGAGGAACGAACACGTCGCTCCGACCTCTCATGCCGCCTCTTATCTGAGGAGGAACCCGACGACCGATGCCGACTCCCGGAGCTGCGAGGGCTCCGACCCCGCGACCGGTCCTTCGACCTCCTGTGGGACCGGGACCTGGAGCGGCGCGGGGCCGACTGCCGGAGCTCCAGTCGCTTGCGGGACCTCTCCCGCCTAGCCTTCGACGTCAGGGCCCGGCAGTCGGAGCAGGTGCAGTCGTTGTGGTCGAGGCCTAGACACTGCAGGCACCGGCGATGGGGGTCGGTAACCGACATCAGTCGGTCGCGCCGCGAGCAAGGTTTAAAACCAGGCATCCCTACCGGCACCGTTAGGAGTCGATGACTCGAGAAAAAAGAATGATCAAAAGATCAAAAAGTTTAGTCAAAAAGTGATTAAAGGGGTAGAGCTTCTCCGGATCTGCACTAGCTGGCGCGGAAAAAAGAAGAACTGACGTCTGCGCGCGAGGGCGGCGTCTAAGTACTCCGACGACGTCATTCCGGCGCTAACGATGCCGACGACAGATGCGGAGCCGCGGACGACGCCTGCCGGCGCGCAGGGGTATTGCTACGCAAAATTTTCCGGATCCAGTCTGACGCCTGGGGATATTCTAAGGTAAGGAATCTATTCTAAGGTAAGGAATCTATCACTAACGTGTCTCTTTCAGATTCCTACTTAGATCATAGATATGTTAACTCCCTGTGAGCAGCATGTGCCACTGAATACACCAATATATTTCTCAAGGTATACTTCACATCTGTAGTGGCAGCAGAAAGTGAACACAGCATCAAAGAGCACATGGCAGTTCATAATGTCTGCAAAATGGGTTAATGGCATCTATTCATTGTGAAGTTCACATGGAATCAGCAATTCAATAAATACAGAAAAACTTTATATAGTGCATAACTCTTACATGAACTGATTCCAGATGTTAATGCAGATTTCTTTCAACATGGCTTTAAAAGAAAGGAGACTTAAGTAAAGAGGTTAGTTTTGCACAGCTTTCAGAATGGAACACTTGCAAAGCACAGAACAGGAGGACAGCAAGCGAAGAGGGGCTTTGTAGCACATTTCATCATTTCATTTTACGGAATGAAGGCAACACCTTTGCACAAGTGGCTCTAACTCCTTACGCTGAACAAGTGATATGTAATTGGTCCCAAAAAATGTATTTAAGACCCAAGTTATCTTTCTTTCTTGGGAAACAGACCATATATAGACATTCAAATTCATAGTGGTCCTTTACTTAGAGCAAGTGGAGAACCTTCCTGCCATCAGATACATTTTCCTGTGTTCGCTGATTCTTGACTTCAAGATGTTGAGTCTGAAGTCAGGATTTTTGCAATAACCTTACTGCAGTGGGTTTTAAGTGCTGTGGTATAAAATATAAAAAAGTTCTAATCTAATATGAAAATAAAAGATATTTCCTGGCACATGATCTCCCTAAGCCTTCATATGTAGGGACTCATCCTGTCCAAACAAGTTGTTCACTTTGATCGACAGGGATACTCCTCATACATGTAAAGTGTCAGAAGACATTTCAAATAACCATTGACAAGAATACCTTTTGTGTCTAGCAGATTCACCTGTGTCTTCCAGCTATTAAATTACAGTCAACCATGTTTGTGAATCTATGGACGAACCAATCGTTGGATTCAATCTTTCATTATGGCACCCAGCACATCAAATACATAAGTAGGCTTACTGACTTAATGATAAATAACTTAGGAAAAGATTTTTAAAAAATCAAGTAGAAGATATTGTAAATTAGTGTGAGCAGCGCTCTACCGTAAACTGGGGTCGGAGCTTCCCAAATTTAACAATGCAATGTTTAGAAGTGTTCCAGGGACATCCTTTGGGCGAATTTTTGTGTGTTGTGGAATAGAATCGGGCTGAGAGAGCTCCCATCTAGTCCGTATATGAATGATAGATTGCACAATGGCTTCACACTCCTGATGCATAAAAGTCAGAGGTGTTCCCTGGTTGGCGATGGTTAGGGTAAACTGATTCTCGTCCACAAGACAGATCTCTTCAATCTCAGAAGCATAGTAAATATCATTGAGAAACACAGATTGTCCCAAGACCCTTGTTCGCTCTGCTGATGTAACTTGAACTGCTGTTGAACCCACCTGAAGAGAAAACAAATAAGCAATTTTAGTATTAAATGTGTACAAAAAACACATTCATACTGCAGAGTTCATGCAACGAAGATAAAACAAATCAACTTTGTATCAATAATAGCAAAACTATCTTTTAAAGGAAATTACAACATATGGCATAGGTCAAACTAATTCCTCAATACCGTGCAATTTCTCACTTTTCAAGTCACAAATAGGAGTTTCTCGCAAAGGCTTCATGTGATTATTATGTGTAATACCCAGGTCTCCTTTATCCACCCCAAGCCATGCAAGCTCATATAGACGAAGCCAGAGTATGTCAGGAAGGGTGTGGCTTAACATTGGAGGGAATTACCTTTCTTTGTCCATTCTGCTTAAGACTTAATCAGGTCACTTACTACGTTCAAACTGGCATTTCTCAAGGCAAATGGGTTGAAAACTTGGTTGGACCTCGCAAGCACACCGAGCTCTCAAGTACGCTTAAAAGGTATGTAGACCCTAGGACGATGACCTTGTAAACTTTTAGGAGAAAATGATTCCTGGCGTTGATCTTATTCAGGTTTTGTTTTTCTTTATAATATAACACTTTTCTGATCAGGTTTTCTAAATTTGCCTCCGTACATGATCCTTCATTTTCTCCATGTGACGATCAGCCTACATTTATTGACATTATCGGCTGCCACGGTTTATCTGTTACTTATTTAAAATTGTCCTTTAATTTTAATAGGTAAGAGGTTATTTTGATAGTTGCATTGTGAAGTATAGGTCTTAATTCTCATGGAGTTTGTGCATGTTCCATAGCAATATTCTGTTTAATAAGAAAATAGAGATGCTGATTTGATAATTATCGCTAGTTTTATAAATCGTCCAAGATCATTATAATCATATTCCTATTGAGAGATTGGTAATGATAGGTTTTTCTTAAATGATTATCTGCATAGATGAAGTGTAAAGAATCACTAACCGCACTGCAAATAAACAACTACACATAAAGCTAAAATATTATGCCTGACACCATCTTAATAGATATGTGCCTATATGCATATATCTACATTTGCATAAACCAGCTAAGCTATGTATTTTCATTAAGCAATATCGTGACTCTGTTTTCAAAATATAAATATTAATTCCGAATACAATAACATCAAATCACGATTAGCTAGAATATACAACTACAGTGTTATCCTTAACAGAGTTTTTTTTTAATTTAGCAGCAGATTATCCCCAGAACTGTATAAGTCATTTAATATGAGCGTACACAACAAATGTAGTTTGTTGCATTTGTTGTCCTTTAGATCGCAACTAAATTCAGAATTCAGACAGAGGAGTATTCTTCCCTCCTCTCACCTATTTGGACGCCAACCTTTTATTAAAATAGGTTAGTTGACCTCTAAGCATTTCAAATTAGATAAAATAAATAAATCCTACATGCTCTAATTGCAGTACGAGAAATTCTCCTACACCTTGGGGCCACAGTTAAATAAAAGTAGTAAAAATACCGCACAGTGCATTTGACAAGTAAGCCAACCATCATAGCTTTAGTCAAATCATAAAGATAAAAATGAAACACTAAAGGGACATAAAACTGGGATTTTTTGGTTCCATCTTCTGTACTTTCACCATCTCTCTTCTTTTTTCATACTTCTTGCTTATATAAAATTAAAAGCATTGGTTTAATCTAATTCTGTTATTTGAATGTAATAGATGCTTATTGTATTAGTGTTATAAGCATAATTATTAGAAGTCTTTATCTATGGCAGATTGCAACACAGTTGTCTTATATTTTAAATACATGTAACCTAATTTTGTTGTATTACGAGAATGAGTTCTAAATGTATTTTTAATCACTTTTTAGGTCTTTGTGGCTATTCCTGACAAAGGCGCTTTCAGTGCTGAAACGCGCGTTGAAGACTAACACATTTGCCACTTATTGTTCAGTGATTTTAATGTTATTTAATGAGATAAAGTAATGTCATAAGGATCCATTACAGTTATTGTTCTGTTCTCTTTGTTTTCAACTATTGGTAATTCCATGATTAAGAATACGTTTTTATATACATGATTTTGTTTTTTTTTTTTAAACTCATTTTCTGTATGTCATCTGGTATATTGTAATCTCATATTTGGTCCTAGGAATTATATTTTCTATAGCTAATTACCCTATCCAAGGAATTACAGGGAGTCGTTGTTACTCATGTGGAAAACTTGGTTGGTCAGAGCCTTGTTCACTGACGGATTGAGGTTAAAAAAGCACTTAGGAACTCAGAAAACCAAGTAGAATTGTGAGTAACAATAGTTTCTCCTGGTGGAACCCTCTTAACTAGCAGGAGAGTAGGGTCTGCAATCCTATGATCACCCAGATTTTTGCTTTTTGCTTCACTGGTTTACGACTTTCCCTGGCTGTGGGCCTGCTAATCAGACCCACAGCCTAGCTGTTCTCTCTAATCCAAATTGTACCCAGGTACTGAATTGGCCCTGGGCCCTCTCAAGTCCCTGTACCCAGGGCTGAGGTGCACCCAGAAGTCTCCCAGGGGCTGCAGCATGCATTGTGCCACCCCTGGGCTGACTAACTAAATCAGACACAACTGGCTGCTTGACAGCTGGGGCAGAGTGGTGTACCCACCCTCTGCTATAGATATAGTATTCCTATATCTAAACCTAAATGGACACACAGATCTCCTATCAGTCACTCCTATAGCAGGCCTTGACAATCCTGAAGGCAGAGTGCTTGGAATCGTGTGAGATAGTGCTCTGGCATGAGCTGAGCCTGTCTGCGGCTTTCGGGATCCATCCCTTAGCCGTTTCCATGATATCGCATACCATATACTCTTAAGAGTATTATAATCCTCGCGGTTATATGCCAACTCTGGTATCGCTTTATCAAAACATGTTGAGTAAGGTGTCATACGAATTGGAATACTAACCCCTCGCCAATTCTGGCGACGGGGTTAGCATTCCACCCTTCTAGAGGGACACGACATGTATGTAACCTGTAACCCCGGTTAAAGTCAGACATAGCCTTAGCTCCACAAAATGGATGCTGCCACCGAGACACAAGTCTGCCCTCCTGCTGCTGGGAGTCCTCCCAGAGCAGGAGGCAAGGACAAAGGGTTTCCTGTCAGGGGCGGTGCCAGCACCGTCCCAGACAGGATTTTGTGTATCCTAGGTAGGCAGGGCTTTAGAGGAAGGTGACTGCAAGTGGCACCCCGGTGCTCACAGTGCATAGGCCGGCTGAAACCAGTTCCAGGGGCACGCCAGCCCCTGGCCTGGGGAAAGCCCGCCAAAGGAGAGGGGTGTAACCACCCCCCTCCTGGTCCCACCCATAGGGCAGGACTTAGTCGCGTGCCAGCCCCTTTTTACAGGATAAAGGTAGGAACTGGCCCCCTTCCAAATCAGATCATCTTTGAATCCTGAAACTACTTTCCACGAAAGGAACTCAAGACTTCTTCCCAAGATTCTCCCTTGAGACTAAGGAGTAGTCACCCTGCAGCAGCAGGCACCAACCAAGCATCGCGGTTTGTTGCCAGTCTCTCCTTCGGATCAAGACTGCTCCAGCACGACGAGAACCGGCTTCCCTGGCACCTCTGACCTCAACCTACATCATCAGCCCAGCTGTGATCCGTGGGTGCGACGAGACCTCGAGGGACCGGCCATCTTCAGAACTGCACGACGCTTGTCCAGCACGACTCCCGAGTGACCCTCGACTGAGTGCTTTGGGGTAAGAGAAGCCCCGACCCTGAGCAGCTCCAGCACCGAACTTCAGCCCCCCTGCATCCTTGAGATCTGCGTGGGGCCCTTCTGCTCTTTGCTGCCAACCGTGTTGTCCAGGTCGCTTGCCCGTTGGCTAGTGGCCCTCTCATGACGCTCCACGACGACAACTACTGCTGGTCTGGTTGCTCCAGACTAGCCCTTGCTCCCCTCCAACAGAGGAGCACCCTGGACCCTCCTGGTCCACTGAAGACGCCATTTTAGGTCCACCGCGTGGGCCTTGCATTTGCCAAGACTTGTTGCCCCAATCCTGGGTCCAGCGACGTCGACAGCAAGAACCTTCGTGGGACAGCTCGCACCTCCATCCTGGTCGCCGACAACGCCTCCTGGTCCGAGAGACTGCAGAGCCCAGCAGCGCCCACTCACCTGACTGCGGTGACTTCGTCCGGTGCCATCCTGGTGCCCACTTAATCACTGGCTAGTGATTCAGAACTTGGTCCCCTCTGCTTTCAGGTCTTCTTCCCTGATCCAGGCTTGGATCTCTTCGAACTTTTCTTCACTGGCCGCCTGCCAGCAACTCTTTCTTCAGGCTCCTGGATCTTCAACGAGGGTTTCCGACGCAACTTCAACCCTATGCAGCCGCAGCCCCTGGGCTAGGTAACCTGAGTACTCCGGTGCTCCAGCATAGTCCAACACCCTAAGTGTTCGGATCCACTCTTGTTTTCGACCCACCTAGTCGGGTTCGCCCGAGAACAGTAACTTTGCAACTGCTAGCCTCCATAGACTTTTTCCCGCCTTACGCGTGAGAGTTCCCACTCTGCACACGACGTCCACAGGCCTCCTGCATCTAATCCCAGTGTTTAGAATTGTAGGCCTAGCGATTCCTGAGTCTAGAAAAGTATTACCTGCTAGCAAGTTCGCATTCCACTTACTGAGTATATGGTTTTTCGTGCCCCTAGGGCATTTGTGTAAATTGTGCGACTTAAAGTATTTTCTTAAGAGTTTTGTTATGTGCTTAGCTCCCTGACTCATAAAGAGTTCAGGGTAGTCTTGTTATAAATAAATATCTGTTTATTTTCATAACAACTTGTGTGGTGTCCTTTCACTTGGTGTTCAAGGGGTAATGTGATGGTAAAACAGCTGGCTTAACACGCCCTCTAGAGTCTTAGCCTTACACTGCTCGTATCCATGCTACTAGGATAGCTGGTCTATAAGGTTGACTTACAACCAATCATCAATAAGGGTTGTTTGGACTGATACATAGTGATCACTAGAATAGTGAGCACTGCATATCAGGCCAACTTCTCACACATACAAGCAGATATTAAACGTGAAATGGTACACATGATACACCACAGTCTCAACAATTAACTTAAGAGTTTTGGTTCTGGATAATAGAATTGGTGGTATACAGAGTTTCATAGGCAAAAATTCAGCAGAGTGCAAAATAAAGGAGGCAATAGTTATGATTTACTTCGATCAAATGTTGTATCATAAATGTAAAAGTCATCTTCAAACAGTTTTATACACACTGAATTAAAGTGTTCGGCTTTACTGGCTGTTAAGGAATGTACTTTATAATCAGTCTACTCAACGGATACACTTGCAGAAGTCTCTACCCTATAGTAATTGCATTCAAGCAAATGGGAACCAACATGATTTTGATCAAGGATTATCATGCACACAGGCATTTAGTACGTAGATGAAGCACTCGTAAAACATGTTTAATACTGATATTTATTTGTCCGCCAAGCTCCTTTCTAGAAATATGTAAAACATACCCTTAAGAGTGGAGTTTTATAAGATCCCCTAAACTGCTATTTACAGATTCTGAAATGTTGGAAGGGAGCGGGCTTGCGTCACATTTTATTTCTATTTTTGTTTATATATTTTTTTTAAAACTGTACGGTTTACAATACCAGGATTGTTTTTGGATGAGGGAAAGGATGGACAAATGGGCGAGGAACGAACTAGGGGTAGAGAAATATACAACCTTTTAGAAAACCATGATCACTTGAAGGTAGTGAGAGAGCACCAAATCGGGAAAAAAATGTATAAGTGCACCATATTTACAAGCACGTAGTTAGTTTAAACATGCTTTGCACACGAGTGTTTTATATCTAGAAGTGAAATACACAGAGTGTCTTATATTTAGTAGTGAAATGTATAGAATGTTTAAGTAGAGTAGCAATAATTATAGTAGTATGAGACTAATGTAGAAATGTTGGAATGAATATGAAAACCTCACGTTCTCATGTTAAAGGAATCATGTAAGAGTTAAGTGGAGCTCTACAAAACCAGTATATTGTGTAGGCCTCATGGCAATTCACAGAAAATCTAAACGTGCTGCTAAAATAATGTGAGGTGGGGTTAACGTGATTCTTCCAAAATGTATTATCGAATTTAGTTTGAAATATATGCTTTATAGATGTGTGTTTTAAGGAACGTATGTTAGTTAAGAATGCTGTTTAAATCAAGTTAAATGTTTTCAGAATGCAGGGACCCGCTTCATGTAAATCAAGTAGGGCCCGAACTGATAGGGATGTTCTTTTTTTTTATCTGTAATGTGCTCGTTAGAGGAGAAGTCGAGAGGTGCCAAGTACAGAGCTTTCCATAATGCTTTATGACCTATAGATATGGTGGAGTTTGGAATTTGAGGCCCACTGTGGGACGGCCTGTATGTATGCAGGTGCGAGGGGTCCTAATCAGTCGAAATGAATAGAGCCTTGTTCAGTGGCGCTTGGCGCAGGCCTGTAGGAGTCTTCAGGAATTTCAGGGGGTATCGGCGCACTGGAGAAGAAGCCTGGGAGCCAAGGTCAACTTTAACGAGGGTCTTGAAGAGTACCATCATGGAGTTTACCGCGCAAAGATGTACCACGTGAGGGGCGTCCCAAGGGGCGTTCCTATCGAAAATGTGATTTGGTATTAGGGAAAGCGACCCGGGAAGAGAGTAGAGCAGATGATTTTGGGAGCCTAAGGAAGCGGATGGGTAGGCAGATAGACTGATCAGGAGAGACCCATTATCAGGGAAGAGACAAAGAGAAGTGCGTGATCTTCTTAGGAAGTCACCACGGCTGACACCTAGAGGGGTAAAAGATCTTGTTAAGTAGGGATGTTACTTAGTGTAGTGTAGGGACAGACTAACCTAAATTTTCTTTTCTGTAATGACTTTGAGGTTGCAACTTGTATCCATTTTGGCAACGCTCATGATATTCGAACTTGTACTCATTATTCTGTTTTGTAGACTTAGACTATTCAAAGAATTCATGTTCATAGTGATACCAGTTTATCTTTTGAATCTCATCTCAAGAAGTTTGTATCTTCAGTTATCTTTGACTTTATATTAAATCTTTGAAACTTAATCTTGGTCAGTGGTCATTTGGAGTGGTGTAAGTTCCTAATTGATTGACCTATTGTTAGATTACCTTTTACTCAATGACAGGTACCAACGATCCAGTCGACTTGGTTTGGGATCTGGTAAGGTAACTAGTAACCAGTAATCCCGCGTTAACAGTTGGTAGCAGAGGATGGTTATCTTCTTGAGGAAGGTAATCTAGATAGGTTAGTTTACCCCAAGGCCCCTAGACATCGAGAGACGAGCAGCGGAAGAATCGTGCGCCGAAGGTGCAGACGGTGCGAGAAAAGCAGCAGTATCGGAGGAGAGGGAGTAGTTTCTGTCCTGTAACTCCAGTTCTGTAGTAGGGGTATCTCTGTTATAGTCATAATCTAGTGAATAGTCCTGCCCATGTGCGTGGACCCCGGAGCAATCAAAAATAATCTCTTACAGTGTCAAAAAATGCAGAAAATGCATAGACACTTTAGAGAGAATTTAAAGACAGATAATGCAGCCAAAAAGGCTACACTGTCCAGTACTTCAACTAGAAATTCCACCATAAAATCCACAAAACAGCAAAGCCTGTACAGATTTCCCTTGCTTAACAGCAAAATCCCTCAGGAATGATAGAGAGAAGAACCTGGACAGACAAGCCCCATAGGCTGCCATTATGTGGCTTAATTAGGATACTGTGCCTTTAAGGAACCTTCCAGAACCTTCTCCCAGTATCCCAGAATGCATAGCAGGTCCAACTTAGCTTCAGTTCTTTTTGAAGGCGTAGAAAACGCCAGACCTGTAGCATTATGAACATGAATAACTCTCCACCGGGGAGGCGGGAGGGCGCTTATGACTATAACAGAGATACCCCTACTACAGAACTGGAGTTACAGGACAGAAACTACTCCTTCTGTAGTAGGGGATCTCTGTGTATAGTCATAATCTAGTGAATAGAATGGCAAGCCCATCCCCACACCAAGCGGCGGTGGAGAATAAAATAACGCCACTACTGTGCGAACAGATTCCGCAGCGAAGCCTGCCCAACCTGAGCGTCTGCCCTGGCATCAGAGTCCAGGCAGTAATGCTTAGCAAAGGTATGGACCGACTTCCAAGTGGCCGCCTTGCAGATCTCTGCAATGGGAACATTACGGAGCATAGCTGTCGTAGCAGCTTTGCCCCTGGTGGAATGAGCCTTAGGTTTGCCCCCTAAGGTCTTATTAGCTTTGTAGTAACACAACTGTATGCAGGACACAATCCACCTCGAGATGGACTGTTTAGAGGTAGCAAGACCAGTCCTGACTGAGCCATAATTGATGAACAATTGGTCTGACCTACGAATATCTTTAGTCTTATCAAGATAAAACTTCAGCACCCTCCGCACATCCAGGGAATGCAAAGACCTTTCCGCTGGAGATGAAGGGTTCTGAAAGAACGTAGGCAAAGTGATAGTCTGATTGATATGAAAATCAGAAACAACCTTGGGAAGAAACTTAGGGTGAGTACGCATAACAACTTTAGCATTATGAAATACAGTATAAGGTTCTTGGCAACACAATGCCTGAATCTCACTCACCCTGCGGGCCGATGTAATGGCCACGAGGAACGCCGCCTTCCAGGACAGGTGCTGCAACGAAGCCTTATGAATGGGTTCAAAAGGCTCCTTCATCAATCTGGACAGCACCACATTCAGGTCCCATGAAGGCGAAGGAAGCCTGACAGGAGGGAACACTTTCTTCAAGCCTTCCAAAAAATCTTTGATCACAGGGATCTGGAAAAAGGAAGTCTGTGAAGGGCCTTTCCTGTAGGCAGTCAAAGCAGCCAGATGAACCTTAATGGAATGGACATTAAGGCCCGACTGCGCCAGATGTAGCAGATATGGAAGGATGACATCTTCCTTGCATGTCGTAGGGTCATAGCTCTTAGACCTACACCAGATGCAAAACCTCTTCCACTTTTAAGCATAGGAAGTCCTAGTGGAAGGACGTTTAGACTCCTTCAGTATGTCCATACAATCCTCTAGGAGATTCAGATGGCCATATTGCACTATTTCAGGAGCCATGCCGCCAAAGGTTGGGGTGCACCATCCGCCCCCCGAACTTCGTGAGAAGGTCCGGCCTGCACGGCAGCTTCACGTGAGGAAGGAGAGAACGGTGGAGCAGGTCCGTGAACCACCACTGTCTGGGCCATTCCGGGGCAATCAGAATCATTCTCGCCCTGGATTGGGACAGCTTGATGAGAACCGCCGGAATCAGGGGAATTGGTGGAAAAGCGTACAGAAAGCTGTTCGACCAGTTGATCCATAACGCGTTCCCCAGCGTCCCCGGCTGGTAGTACCTGGAGGCGAAGCCTCGGCATTTGCTGTTTTCGGCGGTGGCGAACAGATCTACGTCTGGAGTTCCCCACTGTTAGACCTGACACCTTTTTGGCGTGGTTCTTCCCCCATCTTTTTGCCTCTGACTCATGTGTTTTGATGCTGTGCTGGATTTCGTTTTTGCTGGTTTAGATGCTTTGGACCCTCTGCCACTGCTGATCAGTGTCAGAGGGTAAGTGCTCCCTCTGTAAATTGTGATATTGATTGAATATACCTGATTGGCATATTTGTAGCACCACGAAGTCCCTAGTAAAGTGCACTGTGTGTGCCAGGGCCGGTGATGACAAATGCTACTAGTGGGCCTGCAGCGCGGATTGCGCCACCCACATGAGTAGCTTTAAAATGGTGACTCAGGCCTGCCAGCGCGGAGCCTGTGTGCAGTCAGTGACTGCCATGTCAGCCCGGCCAGTGTCCCCACTGGCTGGGCTTAACCCTCCCCTGTCTGTGCACATCAGCCACCCCTATGGAAGGCTCCAGGTACCCCCCTGGGTAGGGTGCAGTGAATGGATAGGGTAGAGCGTGTACTAGTGCAGGTAACATGCTCTGGTAGAGAGCAGCAGCCACTTTGTGTGCTCACTGCTGTAGGGCTGTAGGGCTCCCTAGGGTAGCCTGGGGAGGCTGGTCCCATTGGATCCCAGCCTATCTCCCTATAGGAACAAGATGGAACATCCATGAGAGATATCCCTGGACTCAGAATTTAATGACACATCTTTTAGTGAAGGGTGTTTTTAAATCCTGTGTTGGAGAATAGCACTTTTAGAAAGTGGCTGTTCTCTTGTCTAAACCTTTTTCTGTGTGCCTGGGTTTGTGGAATGTCTGCCTGGTCTGGATGTGACAGGAAGGGGCTGCAGAGCCCCAGAGGAGAGGGTCGGAGCCATCCCGGGGATGAAAGGGCACATCTGCCTGCTTGGGAGGAGGGAGGAAGGAATGCCAGATAAGTGCTGGGCTGTGCCTGCCTACCTCCCCCACATTCGCTCTCTCCTGGTGGTCAACTGACCCCACTGGCCCTGAAGCTGACAGGAAGAAGAAAGCCAGAGACACCTCAGTGCTCCGCAACCCCCAGAACTGGTTTAGACTGGACCCAGGGCCTCCATGCACCAAGAACTTCAAAGACATTGGGGGTATAAGGAAAGGACCCCGGTCTGCAGAAGAGTAGATTCTGAAATTCTACAACCAAGACGGACCCTCTGCTGGAAGGAAGACGGCGAGAGAACTAAAGGAAGATTGCCTTGCTGTGTGCTCTAAGGGCTGACCTGTTCTGCTGTGGCCACTGAAAGCTGAAGAGGGGAAAGGGACTTTGCTGCGTGCTGTGACCCTGCCTGCTTGAACCTACCAAGACTTTGCTGTGTGCTGTGTCTTTACTGAATCTCCAAGGGCCTGAGAAGAGCTGGCCTCCTGCTGGGAACCCAGGGCTAAAGGTTCCTAAAGCTTTGCCAGAAAACAGCTGCAAGATCGGGCTGTTGTGGACCGGGGGCGTGGTGTACTCGACTGCGGAGCGTGAGGAAGGGATCGGTGTGCTCATCGGCACATTTCCTATGAGGGTTGGAGGCTTGTGGCGCCTCCCCTCGTGAAATCCGCTCCAACGTGGTGGAGAGGTCGAGAGGGGGGTCTCATCGGGACCAGCGCCCTTGAAAACCCTTTGCCGCCAAATCACCACCGCGGCCCGGAGCCAGGAACCCCCCCCGTAACTTGCCTAGAGGTCCAGGCGCTGCCGCGGCGAAGAACGAAGCCGCCGCGCTCCCATTGGTGGAGGGAGCCGAGCCCCCTCACTAACGCCGCGACGGGATTGGCCCGTGCGGCGCAGCGTCATCAGCAGTAGTGGGCCGTGATTGGCCGGAGGCGCGGAGCGTCATTGTTTACTGTCCCGGGAGCCGCACTGCCATTGGCTGACTCCCGGGTGCTGTGGAGGCTCGCCTGAGGAGCCGCGAGGGGATTGGCTGCCTTCGCGAGGAAGCCGAGGAATCAGCGAGATCACCGCCGGGCCCGGGAAGAAGTGACCTGACCTCGCCGAGGGATCTCCGCAAGGGCTCCAGCCCCTGGCCTGCCGTCTCTGCTCCCCGCCGCTCTTTGAAGGATCCAGAGCGGGCGGAGAGCGTCCTGAGACCGGCCGGGCGGGAGCAACACTGGGCCTGCACCCGCGAGGTGCCCCTGGGGGACCCGCGTCACCACAAGCACAAGGAAAGAAGTCCCCCCTCGCCCAGGATACCGGGTGAGCCGCGCAAGAAGCGCTTGTGGTCCCTGAAGCCAGGGGACCCTTGGGGGATAGTTGTTTTACGCTGGCATTGTTTGCTCATCATTTTTGAGAGCGTTTTTGATCACAAAATCGTTGGCATATCTTTGTGCTGACTTGAAGAGACTAGAGACATTTGTTTTGAGAACTTCCTGAAATTAAGAAAGACCAATTAAGATTAAGTGCCTCCCTTTTATAATGAAGTGATTATCGTGCAACTGCTTGATTTACCTTGCTGAAACTAGATAAAGTTATATATTTTTATAAAAATATACTTACCTGTGTGGTCTCAGTTTGTGGTGGATTGGGGATTATTGTTGTGTTAAGTGCAAATGTTATCCACATTGTCTCCGAGTTTAGCCTAGACTGCTCGCGCCATGCTACCTAGAGGGTGAGCAGGGGTTATCTCAGAGGGTTATTCCGTTGCCCTGACCGGAGCTAGGGGTCCCTACTTGGGCCAAGGTACTTACCTTTGCCAACCAGAGACTCCCGGTTCTAACATTGGTGGCTCGCGGTGGGATTTTGAACTAATAATTGCACTTGACCGGCAGTAATTTCTTGTACATCACTAGTCTAGTTTAGCGGAACAGGTTGCGCAGGATTTTTTCTTTTTGGTGAAACCTTTTTAGTTGAAAAAGGGGTAGGAAGCATCATGTCTCGGAAAGCGCCAAGCGTGAATGGAGACGTGGAGGTGGAATTTGAAATCCAGAAGTTGTTAACCTATAACAAGGAGCAACTGAGAAAGGTCTGCAAACAGCTTGAATGCCCAGTGAGGGGCGGCGCAAATAAGGAAGAGCTACAGACAGCTCTGAGGGCCTGGTGGGAGGCCAAACATGGTGTCCCAGAAGCTCCTATGGAAGAGGGTGGCGCACAGGAGATTGGGTTTTGGCCCAGTGAATTGCCAGTGGCGAAGCCAGCGTCTAGGGCCGGCAGCACCCACTCCAGTAGGAATATTTCTCCAGAGGAAGTGGAGGAGAATCAGAGAACTAGGGCCCATGAGATTGAGCTTTTGAAACTCAGAGCGGACGCCGATGAGAAGAAACTGCGCCTGGAAATTGAGAGAGAGGCGCAGGAGAGAGCGGCGCAGGAGAGAAGGGATGCTCTCGCTTTGGAGGAGAAGAAGCTCGAATTGGCTCATGAGAGGGGCATGAAGGAATTGGCCATCAAATATAAAGAGAGGGTGCCCAGTTCTAATGGTGGCAGCGCACAACCAGTACAGGCGGGTAAGGTATACATACCGAAGGATCTGGTACAGAATTATCAGAGGGGTGATGATATTTATGCGTGGTTTAGAGCGTATGAACTAGCCCTAAGGATGAATGAAGTGCCTGAGAAGAATTGGGGAGCAGGATTGTGGAAGCATTTTGAGGCCTCTGGGAGGGATGTTTTGGCCCCCTTAGAAGCAAAGGATGCTTTGTCCTACTCCGCCATGAAGGAGGCTTTGTGCCTCAGGTATGGGCTCACTGCTGAACAGTACCGCCAGAAGTTTAGGAACTTCAAGAAGCTTGATTCAAGTACTTGGGTGGAGTGTGTGAGTATGTACACGCGTGCACTGGAAGGTTGGATGAAGGGCAGCAAAGTTACTGATTATGTGGGGTTGTGTCACTTGGTTAGTAGGGAGCACTTAAGTAGTTTGTGTGTCCCAGAGCTGCGCCAGCATCTTTTGGATAGTAAGTTAACTGATCCCGGTGAGCTTGCTAAAGAGGCGGACCGGTGGACTAGCACCAGGGTCCACAAGGGGGTGGTAAGTACCCCAGCCAAGGGTGGACAGGGTCCTCCGCAGAAGAGTGGGGGGGACACGGGTAATCAAAAGGAGTCTTCTAAAGGGCCCCAAACTGGTTCCCAGGAGAAGGTGTCTCAACCCCCCAAGGCTAAGAAGTCCTGGCCCCGTAAGGGCAAGCAGGACAACAGGCCCCCGCCTACCTGCTTTACATGTGGGGAGGTGGGGCACATTGCCCCCAAATGTCCAAAGAAACCTCCAGCACCCTCTGGTGCTCCAGCACCGGCATTGGCCAGTGTAGCTTTGGGAGGGGATTTGATCTCTAGTGGGGAGGAAGGGTTAGCAGTGATGACCCTTGTCTCTTTAGGAGACCGAGAGATGGCCCAGGAAACCTTGCTGCCCCAAAACACTAAGAAATACGGGCAGAAGGTGACCATCAATGGACAGGTGGTGGAGGCTCTGAGAGACACAGGGGCCAGCGTGACATCTGTTAGGTGTCAGTGGGTGTCTGAAGAGCAAATTGTTCCCCAGGTACTCCGGCCTGTGGTGGCAGCTGACAGTTCAGTGCGCTACTGCAGGCTGGCGAAAGTTCCATTTGAATGGGGAGGAGTCTCCGGTATTTTGGAGATTGTAGTAAGTGATGCCTTGCCTGTAGATTGTCTATTAGGTAATGACCTGGAGAGCTCCCCATGGAAAGAGGTGGAGCGCCGGACTCACTTGGAGATGTTGGGTTTGCCTGCGTGGATCTGTGTGTCCACCCGTGCAATGACAGCAAGAGAGGGCGGTCTAACAGAGCTGGAGCCTGGAACAATGGCCCAGGGACCTGCCAAGAGAGGAAGGGGTAGAGGGCGCGGGAAACCGGCCCCCACTGTTCCCACGGTCCAGGAGGAGGCAGACCCAGAGGGGGATGCCCTGGAACCTACGGGGGAGCAGGTGGCCGAACTAGGGGAATTGCCTGAGCTGTCCCAGTGGCAGCAGGAAGGTGGTCCCTCCAGGGAGGAATTCTGCCAGGCTCAGAAGGAGTGCCCTTCTCTCATTGGTGTGCGGCAGCAGGCTGCTGACCAGGCCGCAGGCCTGGGGTCCAAGGAGCATTTGATCTATTGGGAGGATGACTTACTTTATAGCGAGCCTAAGTTCGCTGAGCCCGGCGCAGCCCGTGTGCTGGTGGTACCGGAGCGCTTCAGGAACTTCCTACTGGGTCTGGCTCATGACGTGCCTCTCGCAGGACATCTGGGGCAAGACAAGACCTATCACAGGCTTGTCACCCATTTCTACTGGCCCCAGATGAAGACGCACGTCTCTGCCTTTTGTAAGTCTTGTCAGACTTGTCAGGCCAGTGGCAAGAGCGGAGGGAAGCGTGTGGCACCCCTCCAACCCTTTCCCGTGGTGAGCACCCCTTTTGAGCGGGTGGGCATTGACATCGTGGGGCCCCTGGATCCCAAGACAGCCCTAGGCAACAGGTTTATCCTGGTCTTGGTGGACCATGCCACTCGGTACCCGGAAGCCCTTCCGCTCAGGACAGTCACCGCCCCAGTGGTGGGCCGTGCCCTGATGGGGATCTTTTCCCGGGTGGGATTTCCGAAGGAGGTCGTTTCGGACCGCGGGACAAACTTCATTTCTAAATATATGAAGTCCCTGTGGAGTGAGTGTGGGGTGACATACAAATTCACCACTCCTTACCACCCTCAAGGAAATGGTTTGGTTGAGAGATTCAACCGCACATTGAAGGGCATGATCATGGGCCTGGAGGAGCCCATGAGGCGGAAATGGGATGTCTTGTTGCCATGCCTGTTGTTTGCCTACAGGGAGGTGCCTCAGAAATCATTAGGGTTCAGTCCCTTTGAGTTGCTGTATGGCCACCCTGTCAGAGGGCCTCTGGCTCTGGTGAAGGAGGGGTGGGAGAAATCCCGTGGGAAAACCCCTCAGGATGTGTTCAGCTATGTGCTGGCCATTCGCAACCAGACTAAGCGCTTCAGGAAGCTCGCTCAAGAGAACCTGGAGGCTAGCCAGGAGGAAATGAAGAGGTGGTATGACCAGAATACTTCTCTGGTTGAGTTCCAACCTGGACAGAAGGTGTGGGTGATGGCGCCAGTGGAGCCTTGTGCGCTCCGTGACAAGTGGTCTGGCCCATATGAGGTGGTAGAGCGCAAGAGCGAGGTTACCTATTTGGTTAACCTGAAGACTCCCAGGCAGCCCCTGAGAGTGCTACATGTGAACCGCCTCAAACCCCACTTTGAGAGGACTGAAGTGACTATGCTCATGGCTACAGATGTTGGAGGGGAGGAGGATAGTGATCCTCTCCCTGACCTCCTGGCAGTCAAGGAGCAAGATGGGTCGGTGGATGGTGTGGTCCTCTCCCCCACCCTGACCCCAGAACAGCAGGAGGACTGTCGCCAAGTCTTGGGTCAGTTCGCCCCACTGTTCTCCCTGACCCCAGGTGTCACCAAGTGGTGCGTCCACGACGTGGACACTGGAGACAGCATGCCTGTGAAACAGAAGTTTTACAGGGTGGCTGACAAGGTCAGAGCTAGCATCAAGGAAGAAGTTTCCAAGATGTTGGCGCTTGGGGTTATTGAGCCCTCCAGCAGCCCCTGGGCTAGCCCAGTGGTCTTAGTGCCTAAGAAAGCTGCTACCCCTGGTGGCCCCCCAGAACTTCGGTTCTGCGTGGACTACCGTGGGCTCAATGCGGTCACGAAGACTGACGCGCACCCCATCCCCAGAGCTGATGAGCTGGTGGATCGGTTGGGAGCTGCCCAGTACCCGAGTACGTTTGATTTGACTTCAGGGTACTGGCAGATTGCCTTAACTGACGGGGCAAAGGAGAGGTCAGCATTTTCAACGCCAGAAGGACACTTCCAGTTTCGGGTCATGCCCTTTGGGTTGAAAAATGCCCCCGCCACATTTCAGAGGTTGGTCAACCAGGTACTGGCAGGGCTGGAGCAATTCAGCGCCGCCTACCTGGATGACATTGCGGTGTTCAGCTCCACTTGGGAGGAACACCTGCAACACCTCACTGAAGTGTTGAAGGCTCTGCAGAAGGCAGGCCTCACTATCAAGGCCAGTAAATGCCAGATAGGGCAGGGATCTGTGGTGTACTTGGGACACCAGGTGGGGGGCGGCAAGGTGGCGCCCCTACAGGCGAAGATTGATACCATTCTGGCTTGGGAACCCCCCAAGACCCAGACTGAGGTGAGAGCCTTTCTAGGTCTCACCGGGTATTACAGACGGTTTGTCAAAGGCTATGGCACCATTGTAGCCCCTTTGACAGAGCTGACATCTAGGAATCAGCCCAGGAAAGTGAATTGGACTGAGGCCTGTCAAACTGCTTTTGACACCCTCAAAACTGCCATGTGCACAGCACCGGTGCTTAAGGCACCTGACTTTTCAAGTGAGTTCATCGTGCAAACTGACGCTTCAGAGCAAGGCGTGGGAGCAGTGCTCTCACAGATCAATGATGAGGGAGGAGACCAACCTGTGGCTTTCATTAGCCGGAGGCTAATCCCCAGGGAACAGAAATGGAGTGCCATTGAAAGAGAAGCTTTCGCTGTGGTCTGGGCTCTGAAGAAACTGAGGCCCTACCTGTTTGGGACTCACTTCCGTGTTCAGACCGACCACAGGCCCCTCAGATGGTTAATGCAGATGAGGGGTGAGAATCCAAAATTGTTGAGGTGGTCCATTTCCCTACAGGGGATGGACTTTACGGTGGAGCACCGCCCTGGTACAGAACACGCCAACGCTGACGGTCTGTCCAGATTCTTCCGCCTTAGTGATGAGGACTCCCAAGAGGTTGGGTAGTTCTCCCCACTTTCAGCTGGAGGGGACACGTGTTAGACCTGACACCTTTTTGGCGTGGTTCTTCCCCCATCTTTTTGCCTCTGACTCATGTGTTTTGATGCTGTGCTGGATTTCGTTTTTGCTGGTTTAGATGCTTTGGACCCTCTGCCACTGCTGATCAGTGTCAGAGGGTCAGTGCTCCCTCTGTAAATTGTGATATTGATTGAATATACCTGATTGGCATATTTGTAGCACCACGAAGTCCCTAGTAAAGTGCACTGTGTGTGCCAGGGCCGGTGATGACAAATGCTACTAGTGGGCCTGCAGCGCGGATTGCGCCACCCACATGAGTAGCTTTAAAATGGTGACTCAGGCCTGCCAGCGCGGAGCCTGTGTGCAGTCAGTGACTGCCATGTCAGCCCGGCCAGTGTCCCCACTGGCTGGGCTTAACCCTCCCCTGTCTGTGCACATCAGCCACCCCTATGGAAGGCTCCAGGTACCCCCCTGGGTAGGGTGCAGTGAATGGATAGGGTAGAGCGTGTACTAGTGCAGGTAACATGCTCTGGTAGAGAGCAGCAGCCACTTTGTGTGCTCACTGCTGTAGGGCTGTAGGGCTCCCTAGGGTAGCCTGGGGAGGCTGGTCCCATTGGATCCCAGCCTATCTCCCTATAGGAACAAGATGGAACATCCATGAGAGATATCCCTGGACTCAGAATTTAATGACACATCTTTTAGTGAAGGGTGTTTTTAAATCCTGTGTTGGAGAATAGCACTTTTAGAAAGTGGCTGTTCTCTTGTCTAAACCTTTTTCTGTGTGCCTGGGTTTGTGGAATGTCTGCCTGGTCTGGATGTGACAGGAAGGGGCTGCAGAGCCCCAGAGGAGAGGGTCGGAGCCATCCCGGGGATGAAAGGGCACATCTGCCTGCTTGGGAGGAGGGAGGAAGGAATGCCAGATAAGTGCTGGGCTGTGCCTGCCTACCTCCCCCACATTCGCTCTCTCCTGGTGGTCAACTGACCCCACTGGCCCTGAAGCTGACAGGAAGAAGAAAGCCAGAGACACCTCAGTGCTCCGCAACCCCCAGAACTGGTTTAGACTGGACCCAGGGCCTCCATGCACCAAGAACTTCAAAGACATTGGGGGTATAAGGAAAGGACCCCGGTCTGCAGAAGAGTAGATTCTGAAATTCTACAACCAAGACGGACCCTCTGCTGGAAGGAAGACGGCGAGAGAACTAAAGGAAGATTGCCTTGCTGTGTGCTCTAAGGGCTGACCTGTTCTGCTGTGGCCACTGAAAGCTGAAGAGGGGAAAGGGACTTTGCTGCGTGCTGTGACCCTGCCTGCTTGAACCTACCAAGACTTTGCTGTGTGCTGTGTCTTTACTGAATCTCCAAGGGCCTGAGAAGAGCTGGCCTCCTGCTGGGAACCCAGGGCTAAAGGTTCCTAAAGCTTTGCCAGAAAACAGCTGCAAGATCGGGCTGTTGTGGACCGGGGGCGTGGTGTACTCGACTGCGGAGCGTGAGGAAGGGATCGGTGTGCTCATCGGCACATTTCCTATGAGGGTTGGAGGCTTGTGGCGCCTCCCCTCGTGAAATCCGCTCCAACGTGGTGGAGAGGTCGAGAGGGGGGTCTCATCGGGACCAGCGCCCTTGAAAACCCTTTGCCGCCAAATCACCACCGCGGCCCGGAGCCAGGAACCCCCCCCGTAACTTGCCTAGAGGTCCAGGCGCTGCCGCGGCGAAGAACGAAGCCGCCGCGCTCCCATTGGTGGAGGGAGCCGAGCCCCCTCACTAACGCCGCGACGGGATTGGCCCGTGCGGCGCAGCGTCATCAGCAGTAGTGGGCCGTGATTGGCCGGAGGCGCGGAGCGTCATTGTTTACTGTCCCGGGAGCCGCACTGCCATTGGCTGACTCCCGGGTGCTGTGGAGGCTCGCCTGAGGAGCCGCGAGGGGATTGGCTGCCTTCGCGAGGAAGCCGAGGAATCAGCGAGATCACCGCCGGGCCCGGGAAGAAGTGACCTGACCTCGCCGAGGGATCTCCGCAAGGGCTCCAGCCCCTGGCCTGCCGTCTCTGCTCCCCGCCGCTCTTTGAAGGATCCAGAGCGGGCGGAGAGCGTCCTGAGACCGGCCGGGCGGGAGCAACACTGGGCCTGCACCCGCGAGGTGCCCCTGGGGGACCCGCGTCACCACAAGCACAAGGAAAGAAGTCCCCCCTCGCCCAGGATACCGGGTGAGCCGCGCAAGAAGCGCTTGTGGTCCCTGAAGCCAGGGGACCCTTGGGGGATAGTTGTTTTACGCTGGCATTGTTTGCTCATCATTTTTGAGAGCGTTTTTGATCACAAAATCGTTGGCATATCTTTGTGCTGACTTGAAGAGACTAGAGACATTTGTTTTGAGAACTTCCTGAAATTAAGAAAGACCAATTAAGATTAAGTGCCTCCCTTTTATAATGAAGTGATTATCGTGCAACTGCTTGATTTACCTTGCTGAAACTAGATAAAGTTATATATTTTTATAAAAATATACTTACCTGTGTGGTCTCAGTTTGTGGTGGATTGGGGATTATTGTTGTGTTAAGTGCAAATGTTATCCACATTGTCTCCGAGTTTAGCCTAGACTGCTCGCGCCATGCTACCTAGAGGGTGAGCAGGGGTTTTCTCAGAGGGTTATTCCGTTGCCCTGACCGGAGCTAGGGGTCCCTACTTGGGCCAAGGTACTTACCTTTGCCAACCAGAGACTCCCGGTTCTAACACCCACCTTGCGAAGACTTCTCCTAGTACTTCGTCGTTTATGACCTATTCGTGGTTTTCCTGAATGAGTCTGCTCAGTTCGTCTGCCTGAACATTCTGCACACCTGGCAGATGGGTGGCCGTTAGCGACAGTCCTCGAGCCAGAAGCCAGTGCCAGATCGCCTGCGCCTCCTGCGACAGAGTGCGCGATCTCGAGCCCCCCTGCTTGTTGAGGTAATACATCGTTGTCGTGTTGTCCGTCTGAACAAGCAGAGAGTTGGTCTGAAAGGACGGATGAAAGGCCTTCAGTGCCAAGTGAACAGCTCTCAGTTCCAGGAAATTGATGTGGTACGTGGACTCCGTCGGGGACCACGCCCCTTGAATTTGCAGGTCTCCGGAGTGCGCCCCCCAGCCTTGGAGAGACGCATCCGTCACGATGGTCTGTGTGGGAATGTCCTTGTGGAAGGGAACCCCTCTGAGGAGATTCTCCTTCGAGCACCACCACTTCAGAGACTGAAGAGCATGTAGAGACAGTCGTATCTTGTCGTCCCAAGAACCTCTCCTCTGGTCCCACTGATCCTCCAAGCACTCCTGCAGAGGTCTCATCTGTAGCCGTGCGTGAGGAGTGAGGAAGATGCAAGAGGCCATCGATCCCAGCAGAGAAGACACCGTCCTCACTGTCGTAGACGGAGTGGCCATGAGAGCCTGAGCCTTCCGAAGGAGTGATAAACGTCGCTCTTCCGAAGGAGACACGCTTGCTGACAGCGTATTGATGGAGGCTCCCAAGTACTGGATGCACTGGACCGGAATCGGGACCGACTTGGACATGTTGATGTGCAACCCCAGCTTGTTCAAGAGAACGCACGTCTTCTGGAAGTGTGCTTGAGCTTCCGAGAAGGAGGAGGCCTTGATCAACCAATCGTCCAGGTACGGGTAGACAAACACCTTGTTCTTCCGCAGGTGTGCTGCTACCACTGCCATACATTTCGAGAATGTCCTGGGTGCAGACTTCAGCCCGAAGGGTAGCACCGTGTACTGATAGTGATTGGCGCCGACTTGAAATCGCAGAAACTTCCTGTGTTTGCATGCAATGGGCACGTGGAAGTATGCGTCCTGTAGATCTATGGCACACATCCAATCTCCACGTTGCAGCTGAGGGTAGATCTGATGCAACGACAGCATGCGAAACTTTTCTCTGCGAATCCACTTGTTTGCCTGTCGCAAATCCAGAATGGGCCTGAACTCGTTTTTGTCCTTCTTGCGGACAAGAAAGAACCGAGAGTAAAGACCTCTTCCTCTTTGAGACAGAGGTACGCCTTCGATCGCCCTCTTCCTTAGCAGAATGTCCGCCTCCGCCTGAAGCTCGCGCAGTTGATACTGCGAGCTGACGGGAGGAATCGATGGAGGAGGGCTGGTGAAACGTAGACTGTATCCATTGCAAACAATATTCAGCACCCACTTGTCCGGAGTAATTTTTCTCCACTCTGCCAGAAAAAATTGAACGCTTCCCCCCACCGGAGCGGGTAACGGACGAGGGGGAAGTAACAGCTCAGGGACGGGACCCGGCCGGGCCCTTGGTCGCGGTAGAGGACTGTTGACGACCTCTACCACCTTGGCGTTTCTGGAAGGGCCGCCTGTACTGCTGCTGCTGTTGCTGCTGTTGATGTTGTCCAGCAGACTGACCCCTTCCACGACCCTGCGACCCAAACCGACGTTGGTACTGTCGGAAGGGTTTCTTCTCCTTGGGCTTCTCCAAGCCCACTGCCGTCAGGGTCTCCGCCTCGGCCTTCATCCTGGCCATCTCGTCATCCGCGTGTTTCCCGAAGAGGGTATCTCCGGAAAACGGGAGATTCGCCACGCGTTGCTGTGCTTCCGGTTTCAGTGACGTCAACCTAAGCCAAGCATGGCGTCTCTGGTGAATCCCGTGGCAATATCCGTGCGCGGACAGCAAGGATATGTCCGCTGCGGCGCCGATGGCCTGGTTAGAGACCAGCATCCCCTCCTGGACGATCTCCATGAAGTCCTCCTTGCGGTCTCGAGGGACAAGGTCTGCGAACTGCTCCATCGAGTCCCACAGGGACCGGTCGTAACGCCCCAGCAAAGCCGAGTCACTGGCGGCCTTCATCGAGGAGGCGGATGTCCCACACGCCTTACGACCAGCAGAATCGATCCAGCGGCTCTCCTTGTCCAGAGGCACCGTGGACGCAGGGGAGGTGGCATGAAGCTTACGTGCAGCAGTCACGATGACCGAATCCGGTACCGGGTCCTTCCTCAAGAAGGCTGGGTCTGAGTCCGGAGCCCTGTACTTTTTTAGGATCCTGGAAGGCGCAGACTTCGCCGCCGCCGGCGTCAGGAATAGCTGTTCGGCGGGCTCAAGGAGCCCCGGCACCAAAGGTAACAGGGGGCGAGACAAGTGTCTTTTGTGTAATGTCTCAAATATCACCGAGCTTCAACCTTGATGCCCAACTTCGCCGCTCCACGCAGGAGAACCTCCTGAAATGTGCTTATATCGTCTATCGGAGACATCCTAGTCTCCGGCGAGTAGGAACGGGTCCCAGAGGCAGAACGTGACCTGGACCGACGTCTCTTGTGGTGACGCCTGGATCGTGAGGAAGATCCATGCCCACTCCTCGATCTGTCCCGTCTCCCCGAGCGAGACCTCGACCTCTTGGGCCTCGGACGCTCCTTCGGCCTCCCAGGGTCAGGAGTCCTAGGCTTCTTAGGCGTCTTCTTCGGAGGCGTCGGAAACTTAGGCATCGATACCGCCCTCGGCGGAACCGGGGGTGGAGGAGTAACCGTACGCGGGGTCTGCGGACCCGGCTTCGGAGGTGGGGTCGGGGCCTTCGGAGGCGGACCCTTCGGCACAGCCGGCCGCGAAGGAGGTGTAGAAGGCTTCATCGGAGCATCCACCCCGGAATGCGCCGTTCCCGGCGAGCCACCATCTCTTTCGGAGTGTGGGGAGCCCCCCACAGTCCTGGGCCTGTCCTTAGGACCTCCAGACGCTGAAGATCGGTGCCCAGACGACGACCGATGGCCCCTCGACGTCGAACGGTCCTTCGGCGTCGACCGATTCACACTTCTCGACGTCGAACCGTGTCTCCGTCTCGACGTCGACCCCGACCAGATCGACGAACCACGAAACCTCGACGACGGGCGATGGTGCCTCGACGGCGACCCCGACCTCTTCGCCGGCCTCGACGTCGACCTCTTGGATCGCCTCGACGTCGACCCTTTGGACCTTCCCGACGTCGACCTCTCGGACCTTCTCGACGTCGATCTCCTTGACCGTCTCGACATCGGTCTTTTAGAATGCTTCGACGTCGACCTCTTCGGCGCCGGAGACGCCTTCCGTCTCGACGGCGGCCTCGACGACGAGGATCCCCTCGACGACGATGTCCTCGACGGCGAACGGCGGTGTCGCCTCGACGGCGAGCGCCGACGCCGGGCCCTCCGATGTCGACCACTCGACGCCGACACCGACGACGAGGAGATCGACACCGGCTTCGACGGCGGCCGGAACACGTTCCTCGACGTCGACGGGCGACGTTTTCTCGACCCAGAGCCCTGGGGAGACCTGGAACTGGCCGTTGACCGCCCCCTCGACGTCGTGGTCAGCGCAACTGACCCAGACTGAGACCTTGGGCGAGGGCTGGTCTTCCTGCCCCTGGGGAGCCCCCCAGAGGCCTCAGCATGGGTAGAAGGAGCCCCTCCTGACCCACCTCGTGCCTTCAACCTTCTCTCTTCAAGTCCCTGAAGCCTGATCTTCTTCCTCTCCTTCAGGGTCCTTCCAGAGAAGCCTCTGCAGATCACACAGTCCTCAGGAATGTGGGAAGAGGGAAGGCAGAGAATACAGACCTCATGGGAGTCTGACTTGGCCTTCTTCCTTGAGCACTCAGGGCATTTGTCGAATAATGCAGGCATTATGGACAAAAAAGAGTGCAGAAACACAGAAAGAAAGTCACCAAAGTACTTTAAAAGCACCAAAAATCGAAATTAGTGTAAAACACTAACAAAAACCCTTGAAAAGGGAGAGCTCAATGCTCCAGGGTCCTGCTTGCAGGAGCCGGAAAAAAGAACTGAAACTAAGTTGGACCTGCTATGCATTCTGGGATACTGGGAGAAGGTTCTGGAAGGTTCCTTAAAGGCACAGTATCCTAATTAAGCCACATAATGGCAGCCTATGGGGCTTGTCTGTCCAGGTTCTTCTCTCTATCATTCCTGAGGGATTTTGCTGTTAAGCAAGGGAAATCTGTACAGGCTTTGCTGTTTTGTGGATTTTATGGTGGAATTTCTAGTTGAAGTACTGGACAGTGTAGCCTTTTTGGCTGCATTATCTGTCTTTAAATTCTCTCTTAAGTGTCTATGCATTTTCTGCATTTTTTGACACTGTAAGAGATTATTTTTGATTGCTCCGGGGTCCACGCACATGGGCGGGACTATTCACTAGATTATGACTATACACAGAGATCCCCTACTACAGAATGAGTATAACAAGGGTCATGCGTGAACAGATTGCGGTGTTTTGTGTTGTATTTGTATTGTGATGTCTTGCGGAGTTGAATGCCTGTAGTGTGAATGAGAGAAGGTTGTGAGCGCGTGCAACCTGGTAAACTGGTTACCTGGTAAACGGGTGAACTGGTGAAATCTTAAACTCAGGCCAGAGCTTAAGTGGTTTTGGGTGTATCGAACATCCAGAGTAGTTGTCGACCATAGTACGGAGGTCACGAGGTACCATTGACCGCCGTGGAACCGAGATAGGGGGAGTGTAAGAGTGAGCGTATGAGTAACGGACGCTGGTCGGAAGTTACTGTGTGTGAGTAACCTATCAGAGAAGGCGATTGTCTGGAAGTAAACGGAAAGACATTTCGTCAAGTTAAGGTGACAACTACAGAAAGACTGTGGGCGTACAGTCAAGAAAGGTGATCGCTTGGACGGAAGTAATCATTTTTCAGAGTATGAATGGGACGCATGCATGACCGCGGAGACGAGCTGAGAAGGGAGGGGAACTGCTGCAAAGGGGGACAAGTGACATCAGAAAGAGCCGCGCTGAGATAGGGTGGCGAGTGAAGAGCCGCGACGCGATAGGACGGTTGGTGTGACGTCGGCAAAGAGCCGCGACGCCATTGGGCGGCTGGTGCGACGTCAGTGAAAAGTCGCGATCGGATAGGCCAGTTAGTGGAAACGGCACGGCGATTGGTAGATTGTCATTAGGAAGTAAACAAACGCAGAGAAAAGAGAAATCATGAAGTGTTTTAAGTGTTTGAAATGGATTTTTAAAAGAAAAAGAAGTGAACATTATTACGGGGAAGAGGCACCGCCGGAGGGTACACCAGCTCATTATATGGCAACGAATGTGGGGCTGCATACGATATTATGGATTGCGGCTTGGAATAAGCTTACGGAAGGAAATGAGGAAATGCAGTTCCCAAAGTACGGAACGTTTAAGCTAGAGGTGTTACATCGGCTAAAAGCAACCATGTCCTCATTGAAACCTTCACCTAGACCAACACAGTTTGAGGCCCTTAATGCATGGATTAGGGCGGCACACGATAGAAATTTGGACAGGCGTCAACAAAGATTGACGCGATCGGTAAGAGCAGTGCGAGATTCCAAATGGGACGAGGAGGCAAAGAGATGGAGGGTACAGGCTATTGAGGTGGAGAAGTTGTATCCAATGAGGGAGGTGGTAGGTGGGAGGAACCTCATGGAAGAGGATGAGGAGAGCGAGTCGGAGGACAATGTTATAAATAGATTATTGATGGACAGACCACCTCCGAGAGTTGAGGAAATTGAAGATAGAGGGCTCGCAAGGGAAGATGGGAATGCCATAGAGGGGTATACACCACTCCCTATATCGGAATGGACACCTATCAAAGGTGGGGAGACACCTCAACCTAGTACAGTACAGAGTGTAGTGGGAAGGTTTGTGGTGCAGAAAACGCCAGCCACCGAAAGGGTTGAGTCCTTTGGATTGCCAGACGCTCTTCAAGTGCCTGTTACCATAGGACCTATAGTATCGATCTATAACCCAGAGAGAGATAGAGAGGAAGAACAGAGGCAATTGGATAGAGAAAGGATCAAGATGGAAAGGAGGAATAACGTGACAAATGCATGGAAGCAATTGCCAGGTTCGGTAACGTGGAACACCCCATTAGACACATCTGTAGGTCCCAACACAGGACAGGGAGGTCAGAGAGGACCGATGGACCTAAGGGGACCGCGGCCAAAGTCCTATACAGAATTAAGAGCTGATTTGAGGGAATGGGATGGGTCCGCAGTAACCCCGAGTAACAGGTCAAGAACAGAACCAGAATGGGAAAGCAGAGGTAACGGGACTGTATCTCATTGTGGGGCCAGCGAAAGTAGTCAGGGGCGGGAAGGCCAAAGTCAGGAGAATAGAGGAGTTACACGTCCTACGGATGAGAGGGAACAGCAGGAGCAAAATAGTAGGAGTGTAGAGTGTGAGGAGATGTCCCGTCTCTGGGAGAAAGGTGGAGACCAAATGGTACACGCTTTTCAGAATAGGTTTAGGTGCCTTCATCATGTACTCGGAGAAGACGTTCAACATTGGAGAAAGGGGAACAGTGATAGGTCCCGCCATGCCTCGAATAATCAGGAATCACAGGGAAGTAGAGAAGAAAGAGGGAGTAATGGAATATCTTACCATGCATCCCGTGAAACTAGCCAGGATGGGGAACGTGGGGCTATGAGGCGTGAAGGAGTGTTTCACCATCCACCCCGAGAAGATGGAAAGGCATGGGACCTAGAGAGATGGGAACAGGGGAGGACTCCCTATAACTCACCAGTGCCTAAACGTAGATCTCGGAGCTGGGATGGGCGAGATGCGGATGGAGTAACTAAATTTAGTGTGTTGAAAGCTGAAATTAAGGCAAAGAGACTTGATGTCACCAGTTTAAAATCAGATGTTGATGAGATAATTGATGGAACATTGCCTTTGGAAAGGATAGAATTGTATGAACAGGATGAGTTATTGTTCATGGAAAAGGATATTACTAGGAAAGCTAGAGCGTTTCATGAGAAACTGACCAATTTGGCAGACAGGTATGCCGTGGATTTATCTAGGACAAGGGCATTGCAGAGTAACCACAGATTGCAGTACGCAGACCAAGACCTAGATGAGAAGAGAACTACTGGATTAAAAACACACATAAGAGAGCTGGTATCAGGGATAAGGGTGTGGAGAGAACTGGACAAATGGGAAGAGAGGTGGTCAAAAAAGGGCACTGTCAGACGGAGTACAAGTATGATGACCCCAGAGGGAAGGATAATGCAGATGGAGGCATTCCCTTTGCGAGAAATATCGAACGGAAATTATGTACATGTGCCCTGGAGTAGAGGAGATTTAGCTGCATTTACCAACTCATTTCCGAAGTTGAGGGACAATCCAGTAGAGTGGTATAAGCAGGTAGAAAGGTTTGTAAAGATCTCGAAAGTATTGTGGATTGATTTGAACACGTTGTTTGACATTGTGGTCCCATCTGATTTGTGGACCCCGTGCAAGACTAGTGTTGAATGGCCAAATACTGAACCAGTGAGGGATGCTCGAACTAATGGACCGTCCGAGATTGTCATGCGAAAGTATGAAAGGGTAATAGCTTGGCTGAAAGATAAGGTACCACCACAGGATATAGATTGGGTGAAAATAGACCGAACGAGACAAGAACCGAAGGAGACCGTTCATGAGTTTTATGAGAGGTTGTTGAAAACATTCAAGCAATACAGTGGACTAGATGTAATGGATCCCAAAGATATAGGACAGTTTGTGTCCAAGTTTGTTTTGGGGTTGAGACCTGATATTTGTTTAATGATTCAGCAACATTTAAATTGCTGGCAAAACAAACCACTAGATGAGATCCTACGTTATGCGAGATACTGTAGTGACGAAATAGATTCTAAAGCCAAGAATCTAAAGGAGAAATTGATGGTGGTGCAAATGCAGTCAGCCGGGAAGGGTGGACAGCAGAAGCAGGGAATGGGACGAAAACCAAATGGTCAGAACAAAGATAATGAAGAAGGGCAGAGACCTAGGGTAGACTTTGCCACTTTAAAGAAAACGACAAAGTGCCATTTGTGTCACCAGGTGGGACATTGGCGACGCGAGTGTCCCTTTAACCCTGAAAACGGAGAGCTAGAAGTAGAAGAGCAGGTTCAAGAAGTCCCAGCTCCAAAGGTGACAGTTCCAGGAAGCAAGGTGGCCAAAGGGGGGACTTCGGCTCCACGGGCACAGTTCCCACAGCCACCGAAAATAGCGACAGGGGGAAAGGTCTTTAAACAGATGCCTCTCTTCATAGAGGAAGAAAAGTGTTATTACATTGATCCATTGACAGGACAACGTGTGAGCAGTGAAGAGGACTGTACCCTCGGGGCAGTCTTAGAGGTGGATCAAAGAGGGCCGTTTGTTGAGGCAGAAGTGGCAGGGTGTCCCACAACATTCTTAGTGGACACTGGAGCTACTCGATCAACTCTGAGATCGGCGGTGGTTCCAGACTTGCCGATGTCAGGGGAAACAATTCAGGTGGTAGGAGTCGCAAATAAAAGAATGACTAGTCCCTTGACAGAACTAGTGTCTGTGAAGATAGGAAACCATATGAACGAGCATCAGTTTGTGGTTTGTGACTCAAGTCCGGTATGTTTGTTAGGAAGGGATTTGTTGTGCAAATTGAACTGCACAATATACTGCACCCCGCAAGGAATGGAGGTACAGACTACGGACGATGATGCTACTTTCCAGGTGGCAAATTCAAAATCCTGTGTAGAATTATATCCTACTCTGACCGTAGAAGATCTTCCCCAAGATTTAAGAGATGCAGTGGCGTCAGAGGTGTGGGATTTTACAGGAGAAGAAATAGGATTGATTAAAGGGGTAGAACCGGTAAAAATACTGGTAAAACCAAATGCCGAGTTTCCAAGAACGCCTCAATACAAATTGTCCCAGGAAACGATTGCAGGAATAAAACCTGTGATCGAGTCAATGATTCAACAGGGTATATTGAAAGAAATCGTGGGTAGTCCTTGTAACTCCCCGATTATGGGTTTGCAGAAACCTAGTGGGAAATTCAGGATAGTGCAGGATTTACGAAAAATTAACAACATAGTCGTTTCATGTTGTCCCGTGGTACCGAATCCATCAGTGATACTGTTTCAAATACCATGTCAGGCAGAATGGTTCACAGTGATAGATCTTTGTCAGGCTTTCTTTTCAATCCCATTGGATGAAGAGAGCAGATATCTTTTCTCTTTTAAAATGGAAGATCGCGTTTTAACATGGTGTCGAATCCCACAAGGATTCACAGACAGCCCATCTATCTTCAACCAATTGTTGAAGAAGAATCTCGAAAATCTAGTACTGCCGCAGAATTCGGTTCTGGTCCAGTACATAGATGACCTACTTGTTGCGTCAGAAACTGAGGAAGCTTGTAAAGCAGATTCAATTGCCTTATTGAACCATTTAGCTGAAAATGGACATAAGGTATCTCCGAGCAAGTTGCAGTATTGTCTGACTGAAGTACAATATTTAGGGCACCGGTTAGAAAAAGGAAAACGCAAGGTGTCCCCAGAGAGGATTGAGGCGATAATGAAGATGAATGCGCCTACGACACAGAGAGAAGTTAGAATGTTTCTAGGGATGGTAGGTTACTGCTGACAGTGGATAGTCAACTTTTCACTGAAAGCAAAACCCTTACAGAAACTGACGCACAAGGAGGTGAGTGATCCGGTACCATGGGACGAAGAATGTCTGGTGGCGTTCTTGCAGCTGAGAGACGACTTGTGTCGTGCTCCGGCTCTGGGGATGCCCGACTACGAGAAATCATTTTCACTCTATTGCTGTGAGAGGGAGGGATGTGCTTTGTCAGTCTTGGCACAGACCCACGGAAATGCCCGTAGACCAGTTGCATATTTTTCGGCTACATTAGATCCAGTTGCCGCAGCGTTGCCCGGATGTCTCAAATCCGTTGCTGCAACGGGTGTCAGCATTGAAAGGAGCGAGAGTATTGTGATGGGACATCCAGTAGTGGTGTATGTACCACATTCAGTTGAATTGTTAATGACCAGGACGAAGACGCAGCATCTGACTAATAGTAGGCTCACGCGCTACGAGCAAGTTATTCTTGCCGCGGAGAACGTGACACTCAGGAGATGCTCTGTCTTGAATCCTGCTACTTTAATGCCATTACCTACTGTAATAGAAGGCGAAGGATGTGAAGACCACGATTGCCTTGATGTGACTGAACTATACACGAAACCCAGACCAGATATTGTGGATGAGCCGTTGTCTGACCCTGATGAGATTTACTTTGTCGATGGCTCATGTTTAAGAGACGATACTGGTCGGTTGAGAGCAGCTTATGCTGTTTGTACCATTACTGGAGTTGTGGAAGCCGCTTGCCTGGAAGGAGTACATTCCGCACAGGTAGCAGAAATCATTGCCCTAACTCGTGCCTGCATAGCAGGAAACGGAAAGAGAGTCACCATATACACTGACAGCCAATATGGTTTCGGTGTGGTTCACGATTTCGGGCAGTTGTGGTCTCAGAGAGGTTACATGACCTCCTCTGGTTCGCCCATTCGAAATGGAGAATTTGTGCGATTGTTGCTAGAAGCATTACAAGGTCCAGTTGACATTGCAATAGTAAAATGTGTAGCTCATACTAAGAATACAGATTTTGTGTCACAAGGCAACAGGTACGCTGACGAAGTCGCACGTTATTGTGCGGAACAAAATTATTCTTTCTCAAAAGTAGAAATTGAAGGTGCAGAAGAAAAGACAGAATTGAGCATGATGTTAGAGACCGTGGATACCTGGGAAGATTTAAGGGTAATGCAGGAGAACGCACCAGAAACTGAGAAAAAGGCATGGGAAACAGCAGGATGTGTGCGAAGTGAAATGGATTTTTGGGTTTCAGCAGATGGGAGGGCTGTGTTACCTGAAGAATTAGCTAATCCCATGGCGAGAGAAATACATGGTCCAGTACACCTAGGAAGGGATGCTATGATGAGAGTGTTTAGACAAACTTGGTATTGCCCTAAATTCAGAATAGCGGCAGAATCAGTATGCAAGCGATGTGTTACCTGCCAACAACTGAACATAGGCAAAAGGACACCAGTCACACTGAGTCACATTGGGAGGTCAGGGGGGCCTTTCAATAGAATGCAACTAGACTTTATTGAAATGCCAAGAGTCAATCGCCTTAGGTATGTGTTGGTGATTGTATGTGTATTTTCCAGATGGGTTGAAGCGTACCCTACACGTAGGTGCGATACACTCACAGTGGCTAAATTGTTGCTCAGGGAGTTGATACCGCGCTTCGGGGTGCCTGCCTCTCTGGAATCGGACAGAGGAAAACATTTTAACAGCGAAATAGTGAAAATAATGTGCTCCACTCTAAAGATTGATCAGAAACTGCATTGTAGTTATCGACCAGAAGCTTCAGGAATTGTGGAACAAGTGAACGGCCCTTTGAAGAATAGATTGGCTAAAGTAGTGGCATCCACATCTTTGAGTTGGCCAGATGCTCTTCCTTTAGTGCTCATGAGTATGCGCAGCACCCCTGACAGGAGGACAGGTCTCTCCCCACACGAGATTCTGATGGGGAGGGCCATGAGACTTCCCACGGTTCCAACTGCTGCCCTATTGAATATTACAGATGATCTGATCTTGGATTATTGTAAAGGACTGTCTGATGCCATCCGTTCTGTGTCCCTTCAGGTGCATGCGGCTGAAGTTCCAGCATCGAGGAACCTGTGTCATGACCTGAACCCAGGAGATTGGGTGTTGGTCAAGAAGCACGTCCGGAAGAACTGCCTAGATGTTCGCTGGCGTGGGCCCTTTCAGGTAATCCTGATCACGAACACCGCGGTGAAGTGCGGGGGGCTGCCAAATTGGATCCATGCATCCCATACTCGAAGAGTTCCAGCACCTCTAGAAGAAACAGCTCCTATCCCAGACGAAAGTCCAGAAGTGGAAGGAGAGTCAGAAGAAGGGATCGAAGCAGCTGAGGGGGTGTCGGAAGAAGTTGGGAACGCATCGGATCCAGACGAAGAGCGAAGACAGGACGGCAGTGAGACTGAAGACGCAACTGAAGGAGAGAGTAGCAGTGAATACGATTCAGACACAGATCAGTACCAGAGCGATCAAGAACCGAGTGTGAGGACGAGAAATAGGAGAATAAGGCTTGGAGCTGCCACTTGGCCGGAAAGAAGGAGGAGGCTAAGTTTAAGGTCAGCCCAGGAAGAAACACTTGCTCCTATATCCGAAGACTCGGATCCAGAAGAAGATACCCAGGATCAGGCCGAGGAGGGTCTTAGAAGATCAAGGAGGGTGCGAGTGCCTAGCAGAAGGTACTCTACTCCCGATTGGACCTACCTCGTTGCAGATGTCTGTGGGACACAGAACCGGGAGGGTCAGGGAAGTGAACCTGATCAGAACTGATCCGATCATCACAGTGCAAATACTGTTCCTGCTACCGGGGGCGGAGACCGAAAGGTTGCTGACACTCAACATCGTCTATCCTCCTCTCCTAAGCGGAATAAGAAAATTGATTTTAGAAACAGTTGATTTTCCGGTTTGCTGTTCACGATATCCAGTGTTGGAGGGAACTCTCCTTCGGTTAGAAATGCTTGAGCGAGTAGTGGAAGTTCTTGGAGCGCTCATTGTTTTGGACTAACACTTTGTTGCAAAAAAGACTTTTTGAAAGGACATTATTAAAATTACTGCAAGATAACCTAGCGCCGAGTGGAAGAAGAAAAAATGGTAGGGGTTTCCTTTTAGCGGATGGAGAAGGGCTAGGGTTGTCTGTTTTCTACAGGACTTTAAACTGTTTTGCGGAGAAAATTGTCAGCTTCTCAGAGTCCAAAGAAAGAGACATTGTTTTAAAGAAAGACTTTGTTCAGAGAGAAGGAGAAGTGAATGCTGGAAGAACGTCAAGAGCCACACCGTTTGAGAACATGGAGGCTGGCAACCCGAACCGCAGGGCAAAATGTATAGTTGGCACACTGTTAGGAGTAGTGATTTCCCTGATAGTTTTAGTGGTTACTGTCTCATACATAGTGGGACACGAGAGGGATGCAACGGCAGTCAGGGAAGTCAAGGGAGTGTCAACACCGAGAACTACTACTGTTAATTATAAGGGAAACATCAATGATAAAGACAAAGCGTTGTTAGATGCAGAAATAAAAAGGTTACACACAGACGAGTCACAGGGAAATTTCAGGTCAAATGCTTATGCCAAATTGCTTTATGAGTACATTGATGTCATGGAGGCGAAGAATTGCTACGTTTGTATGCAATTACCAGCTTCGGTAGAGGAGGGTATCAGATACCATCATCTTCCATTGACATATGGAATCACATGCAGTTTGTTGTTGAGCATATTCTATGGACGAGAAGGATTTGAGTACTATTTCTCGAATTTCGACTCGACATTGCCAGAGGTCCCAAATTACAAGCATTTAAATAAGTGGGACTATTACAAAAGCAAAGACAGATTACACAAATGGTTCATTCCATGGAAAACGTTAGATACTTCACATGCCCGAAGAAATAATCTGACTTGTCAAGTGTCAGAAATCGAGAAAAAGTTTATAGGGCAGGTGGATACTAGATACAGGAGGCAGAAGATTCTAAAGGCTTCAGGGCAATGGGAAACGGATTGGACCAAAGAAGAAAGGATACACCAAAGAAAGGGTAGCTTTGGTCCAATTGCTTTAGACAAGGAGAAATGGGGGAAACTGTGTATTCACAGGAGTTACTCCTATTATGAGAATCTGTATGTAGGTCAAGTCAGTTGCGAACATGCTTTTCAATTGGAGTATTACTCCAAAGACTTTCTGAAAGAGATGCAAGCAATTCCAAATGTATATTTTGTATGTGGAAGAAATGCCTATGTGAAGCTACCAGATAATTGGTACGGATCATGCTATCTGGCTATTGTCTTCCCTAAAATATATCATGTTGAGAATTTAGAAACGACAAAGAAAGGAATACCAACTAGAGGGAAGAGAGGGCTAGGTGCAGCAGAAGTAATTGGGGATGTATTCGGTGCTGCATTCCCTATCCTAGGAGTGATACTGAATGACATAAAAATTAGGAGATTGGCTACAGTCGTAGATAGGTTATCTGCCAGTACTGCTAGATCATTAATGCTGGTGGAGGGTGAGATGCAATCGATAAGGGCAATGGTTCTTCAGAACCGACTTGCTTTAGATGTTCTGTTAGCCAAAGAGGGTGGAGTTTGTAAGGCTTTGAAGGTCCAGGAATGTTGCACTTACATTCCAGACAATTCAAAACCTCTAGAGAAGTATATACGAAACATCACTGCCATACACCACGAAATTGAGGATCTGACAAAGATAAACGTGTGGGAAAAAGTAGGTCATGGAATGGGTAAAGTTGGAGGTTGGTTTGCCAACCTAGGAAAGGGTATCGTTTGGTACATACTGAAACCCATCATCATAATTGTGATTTGTGTAATCACTTTGTGGGGATTGGTGCGTTTGTATCAGTGGTATAGAGCAAACAGGTTGCAGAGATCTATGAGAGAACAGGAGAAAAGGTTGACAGCGATGCAGGATACGCAATATAAGAGTCTGAAGGCATTAGAGACAATGAAAAGAAGTGGTACTGCCACGACCTCACTTTGAAGAGTCCTACATTTTTGTGATGGTGTTTTGTTGGTGATGACCCCTGAAGGTCAATAAAAGGGGGGACTGAGAGAGCACCAAATCGGGAAAAAAAATGTATAAGTGCACCATATTTACAAGCACGTAGTTAGTTTAAACATGCTTTGCACACGAGTGTTTTATATCTAGAAGTGAAATACAGAGAGTGTCTTATATTTAGTAGTGAAATGTATAGAATGTTTAAGTAGAGTAGCAATAATTATAGTAGTATGAGACTAATGTAGAAATGTTGGAATGAATATGAAAACCTCACGTTCTCATGTTAAAGGAATCATGTAAGAGTTAAGTGGAGCTCTACAAAACCAGTATATTGTGTAGGCCTCATGGCAATTCACAGAAAATCTAAACGTGCTGCTAAAATAATGTGAGGTGGGGTTAACGTGATTCTTCCAAAATGTATTATCGAATTTAGTTTGAAATATATGCTTTATAGATGTGTGTTTTAAGGAACGTATGTTAGTTAAGAATGCTGTTTAAATCAAGTTAAATGTTTTCAGAATGCAGGGACCCGCTTCATGTAAATCAAGTAGGGCCCGAACTGATAGGGATGTTCTTTTTTTTTGATCTGTAATGTGCTCGTTAGAGGAGAAGTCGAGAGGTGCCAAGTACAGAGCTTTCCATAATGCTTTATGACCTATAGATATGGTGGAGTTTGGAATTTGAGGCCCACTGTGGGACGGCCTGTATGTATGCAGGTGCGAGGGGTCCTAATCAGTCGAAATGAATAGAGCCTTGTTCAGTGGCGCTTGGCGCAGGCCTGTAGGAGTCTTCAGGAATTTCAGGGGGTATCGGCGCACTGGAGAAGAAGCCTGGGAGCCAAGGTCAACTTTAACGAGGGTCTTGAAGAGTACCATCATGGAGTTTACCGCGCAAAGATGTACCACGTGAGGGGCGTCCCAAGGGGCGTTCCTATCGAAAATGTGATTTGGTATTAGGGAAAGCGACCCGGGAAGAGAGTAGAGCAGATGATTTTGGGAGCCTAAGGAAGCGGATGGGTAGGCAGATAGACTGATCAGGAGAGACCCATTATCAGGGAAGAGACAAAGAGAAGTGCGTGATCTTCTTAGGAAGTCACCACGGCTGACACCTAGAGGGGTAAAAGATCTTGTTAAGTAGGGATGTCACTTAGTGTAGTGTAGGGACAGACTAACCTAAATTTTCTTTTCTGTAATGACTTTGAGGTTGCAACTTGTATCCATTTTGGCAACGCTCATGATATTCGAACTTGTACTCATTATTCTGTTTTGTAGACTTAGACTATTCAAAGAATTCATGTTCATAGTGATACCAGTTTATCTTTTGAATCTCATCTTAAGAAGTTTGTATCTTCAGTTATCTTTGACTTTATATTAAATCTTTGAAACTTAATCTTGGTCAGTGGTCATTTGGAGTGGTGTAAGTTCTTAATTGATTGACCTATTGTTAGATTACCTTTTACTCAATGACAGGTACCAACGATCCAGTCGACTTGGTTTGGGATCTGGTAAGGTAACTAGTAACCAGTAATCCCGCGTTAACAGTAGCAGAAGTTAAAAAATAACACACACACTAATAACAAACAGGTGCACAAGTTAATTGGTAGTTCAAACTATTTTGAAAATAGTTTGGACTACATTCCTCAACATATTCGGCTACAAAAGCTCTTAAAAGGGCAATTCACAAACTGATTAACCTAACTCTGATTCAAACAAAATCAGGTAAACTAATTTGTTTCCAACCTCATCGTCTTCTCTAAATATACATAGAAGTACATGCAAGCCTTGCAGGGGACTATTCAGTTCACACCATATATTGTAATTGTCAATAATATTACGAGGGCATGTTAGGCTAAAATAAAAGCCTTAAACAAATTGACCCTCTGAGCAACTACCAGCAACCTCACTACGATATTCTCAACCATAAAAGAATGCTGAAACGGTTACAAGGGAGATACTGTAGCTTGCATTTGGGGTGATAGATATTGCAGATCAAGTCACATGAGAAACGCAGATGCGACAGATTCGGTAGGAGTACTAAAGGTTCCTTTCACTGTTGGCTTGTTCCAATCTAAAATGCGTACACTAGATAAAACTATATTTCTCTATTCTGGGTCCGGGTCTTCCGGTAGGATAGCAGGGCCTGGCCCTGCTTCTGAATGCAGTCAGAGCAAGTATGGAGAAGCCTCACCTGAATCAGTCCTACAGCTTACAGAGATGAAATTATAAAGCAGGAAATGTTTTAACTGAACCTCGACTCTGAAACTCATTTG
This sequence comes from Lissotriton helveticus, assembly GCF_964261635.1. Lineage (NCBI taxonomy): Eukaryota > Metazoa > Chordata > Amphibia > Caudata > Salamandridae > Lissotriton > Lissotriton helveticus. The sequence goes on along the minus strand of NC_136061.1, from coordinate 244,571,671 downwards.
GTATTAACTCTAGCAAACAGTATTTCTCTTAGTGTGGAAGTGTGTTAATGTATTTAATCGGGTGGAAAAAAAACTTGCAGTATGATATCTGATACAGTGAACATATTCCCATCTCAATATAGTTCAACTGAAGAAACTATAAGACTTACTTTAATTGAAACTTTGGTGTCTTTGTGAGCGAGCTTCAGGGCATTGCTGAACACTTTCAAATCCTCTTCCAAAGCCAAAGTGGCTGCTGGTAATTTCTGCTGATCGTGTTCAATGTGCTCAGCCAATTTTCCAGATGGGTCGATGAAAATCAGCCTTTTGCTTCCTTTGAGGCCTGTTAGGAGTCTCTCGTGGTATTTGGTATATTCTCTAACCCAAGAGTTACAATTGTAGATGTAGACTGATGTGACATTTTCATAAGCGAAGCCGGGGAAAACCACGAACCATTTTGAAAGGAAGTCTGTTTTAAAACGATTACTAGGCCCAGCATGGGTGAGGTCCACCACAATCTCATATGGCTTCGCATAGTATGGCTTCAAAGTCAAAAGCACATGATAGATGAGCAGGTCTCCATTGATCTGACCCGTCTTGAACCTAAAGAAGGAGAAAACAATTAACATATGAGGGTGTTATAAGATTCATTTTAAAGGCATAGTGATACCAAAAACATTTTTTCAAAGCAAATTAAAAAAACATTGACATTTTATTTACTGTAAATTTTCAGAATTGAATGTTAGGGAATACTGCCCCAGTTAACAGGATGCAAGCTAAAACTCATCAAGATATATAGCAGCAGCAGATGGTTTGATGTCTGGATCCTTGACCACTACAAAGATTATTAGCAATTTAATGATACCTAATTTTGTCAATATAAACTATCAGAGCCTGACCTAAGTCTAAGTCTTCGTTGGAGTGCAGTGAACGAATGAATGTCAGCAGCATAATGGATGAGCCGACGAAAAATGGGAAAATCATCTGAGGCAGAAAGGATGTCCACGTTTAAAGCACCAACTTGTCTGGGATGAAAAAGGCGAATTGAT